>NC_143528.1:23333369-23933369 GCF_031878675.1 Megascapheus bottae | reverse complement strand
AGTAGATAGGAACAAGAGATGTATTTCCATTATCTGGGCTTTGTACTTTTTGTTGATATATTTTTATAGTTATTACAGAAGCTGTGTATGGAGAGATTACAATTAAATGAGCCAAGTAATGAGTGTATTTCCTTTTGTAGAGTGTCTTTTGTTCACTCACTCTTTCCCAGTCTATTCCTCCCTTCTCCACCTGAGTTACCTTATTCACTTTCCCAGTGACTTCTATTGCTGAACTTTTTAACACTTTTCCCCTTGTGTTCCGTATACTTCCACCTGGGCACTGTCCTTGAGCTTTCTCAAGGCTAGTACTCTACCACCTCTGTCTTTTTCTGTGTGTAAGAGAAGAGACAAGAGGCAAGCACTCTGTCACTAGGTCACACTCCTGACTCCCCATGGGAATAATTTTAATCTTGAGATTCAGGTAGCTCTCTGTTATTATTTTATTAAATAGAATTGCAATGCCAGTCATTCTGAATTTTTCTCCCTCATCCAATCCCAATAATGTGCAAATTTTTTCCATATTTTTTATTGTAAATAAGAGAAGGATTACATTATATTCACCAGATAGAAGGTACATACTTCACAAACATTGATACCCTTTCTGATGTCTTGGTCCCCATTTCCCTCCATTTACCCCCTACCCTCATCTTGTTTGCCTCCCTTCCCCATCCTCTTTCAAATAACCAAATAAAAATATATACAATATATCAGATAACAAGGTCAAATACTATAACAATATGAGATAATCAAGGGACAGCAAAAGAGATGAGAGATAACATAGTATATTAAGGACAACAATCACTCATTATATGGCTTTTGTTTCTATAGCCTGTAGGTCCTTTCATTTAGTGTCATACTATATGGACTTATATGTCTAGGTTTTGTTCTGTTGTAAATCTCTGCTAGGAGAGCCCAAGGTTTCTACTGATTATGACAAATGAGGGAAACCATTGAGCCTATGTTCCTTTGAGTCTGGCTTACTTCACTTAATATGATATTTTCTAAGTCTTTGCATTTCCTTATAAATTGAATCTGCCAACTCTTGTAGTTCCTTTGCAATGCTTTGGGACACATACAAGGGATTACTGTTACATTAGTCAGGTAATGGGTACATTATTTCTCAAACCTTGATAACCCTTCTCATGTTTTTGTCCCCCTTTCCCACTCCTTCCCAATCATCTTGTTTTTGTCCTTTCCTTTCCCATTTCAAAGAAACAAATCATTGTATGCACAATATACCAGGTAAACTTTAATGTTTCTTTTGTCCTCATCTCTTCACTCTATCTAACAAGGGACCTTCTGTGAGTGGTTGGCTTTTAGAGTTGGTTTTTTTCTTGCTTGTTCGTGAATATTGTAATCTTTATTGTGATTTATACATTTGGATTAGGGAACTGTCAGATTCATTCAGATTGTGGTGGGGTGTAGTGGTGGACTGTGATTTGTTGGATGGATTTCTATCAGACTTTGTGTTTGCCAAAGGCTGTCAGATGTACTTGTCAAGGTTTAGGCCCAGTAGCAGGTTCCCTGTTATGTTGCATACAACTGTCTAGTTTTCTGGCCCAGTTCTATGTCTCAGCTAAGCAAATAGCCACTGGTTTAAGTTGGGAGGTTATCCTGCTCTGAATTCTGGATTAGTGATTTGGAAATAAACAGTGTTTGGGCTATAAGCAGTGTTCAAGAACCAGGACCTTTTTTCAGCCTTGGGCAGTGGAGACTTATTCTCGCTATACATTAAGGGGAGATTGTCCCTAACTAAGTCCTAAATGGGGACAGCCTGAGGCTCAGAGAGAACAGGTTCCCACATGGCAAGAAGGGAGATAGTGCCAGATACATTCGCAGACTAGTACACTCTCAGGTCCTGGACTGGCGTATATTTCTCATGGGATGAGGGTCAGTGTTCAAGTTTCTGGGACCAGCAGGAGTCTTGGGGGTGTTATATTCCCACAGAACACCGTAGGGAATCCATCCCTGCTCTAGACTTACAACATATTACATAAATTGGATTTTGAAAGACTTTAATTTTGACAAAGATGATAAAATAGATAATGGAGACGTTCTACAGAGAATCCATAATTAATATCATTTTATTAAATAGTATAAAGACAGAGGATACTGGAGAGGCATTACTAAACTGGAAACATAGTGACCTCATATATACTTCCAAGTTCTGTAAGGACCATCTATGCTACATGTATGGTTTTAACTGTTTTTTCTGTACTATGGCTTGAACTCAGAGAATCAAGATTGCAAGCTGACAGTCTACCACCTGATCCATTCCTCTACCCTGATTTAAGCATATTTAATGAAACATAATGTAGAGTGAATTAAAGTACCCAGAAGGGGATTAAGAATTATTCACATGGAAATATACTCTTAGAAATACTTAAAATTTAGCGTCACACTATGGGGGAAAACAAGATGAAGGTGGGAGTGGGGGGAGGGAAATGAGGACCAAGACCTGAGAAAGGGTATCAATGTTTGTGAAGTAATGCACCTTCTATCTGGTGAATATAATGTAACACTTCTGTTAATTGCAATAAAAATATGAAAAAAGAAAGAAAAAATAAATATATAAAATTATGAGGAAAAGTATTATTTGAATTAGAATATATGGAGGTAAAAAGATACACCTTAGATAAAGGGCTGCTTCTTTTTATAAAAGTTTAATAGTGAGAATGCAAAGAATTTTTAGTCACTAAAAGTTTTGAAAGGAGGATTTCAGTTTCCTAGGGATGAGGGTTGTGCAAATATTTCTATGAAATAACAATCAATAAATTATAGCAATTATTCTCTTCTTATTGCTTGGGCCTTGACTCACAGGTAGTTTTTTGAGGCTTTGTGTATATTCCTATTAAATAAAACAAAATATCTGTGTGGTTGTAAGCAGTTGGGGTGGCAATTGACAATTGTACAATGACCTCTGACAATTGAAAATAGCCCCTGATCAACAATGTAATTAGCTGTGCTGTATATGATTCTGTTAGTTAATAGGATAGGTTCTTTTTTTCTTAGTTGGATGTAGGTAAATAATTCCAATTCTTGCACATGTAGAGAAATTTAATAGTTAAATGCAGTTGAATACATTTATCCAGGTCAAATTATACAAGTAATTATTATACATTAGCCATTCAGCTTGGTAAAGAAATTCTTAAAAATCTCCATTGACAAGAACATAGGTGAAAAACTTTGCCATTGATTTAATACACTGTACATAAAACTTATTCTTTTATATGTATTCAATACCACTGGGGAAACTAAACATACTAAAATTAGTTTTTATAGCATGTTTTGGATTATATAACAATTATGAAACTATTTTGAAAATATCCTATCTCTCTCATGTGTAAAAAACTATTTTCTTTTTTAATATTTTTATTGTAATCAATAGAAAGGTTACATTACATTCACCAGATAGAAAGTGCATTACTTCACAAACATTGATACCATTTCTAATGTCTTGGTCCCTATTTCCCTCGCCCCCACTCCCGCCCCTCATCTTGTTTCCCCCCTTCACTATCCTATTTCAAATAACCAAATAAAAATATAGATAATATATCAGATAACAAGGTAAAATACTGTAAAATATGAGATAAACAAGGGACAGCAAAAGAGATGAGAGATAACATAGTACATTAAGGATAACAGTCACTCATTATATGAGTTTTGTTTCTATATCCTGGAGGTCCTTTCATTTAGCATCATACTATATGGACATATGCATCTAGGTTTTGTTCTATTGTAAATCTCTGCTAGGAGAGTCCAAAGTTTCTACTGATTATGACAAATGAGGGAAACCATTGAGCCTAAGTTCCTTTGTGTCTGGCTTATTTTCTTTAGATGATGGTTAATAATTTCTATTAAATAGCAAATGACTTACGAAAGTAAAAACTTCCTATAAACAGAGAAACTCAAAAGCTTACATTATCTAATTTCAACTTCTTGCAAATTTAGAGTAATGAAAATACCATTAGTAACAACACAGACATATTTTCAGTGGATATTTTTGTTTCATTTTACATGTGCTATAATTTAAAGACAGAACTTGGAAATTCACTGAAAATAACTTATTAGTATTCACTTCCCTTTCAAAAATATCTGTTAACCTTACTCCCTCCAGATGTGGTTTCCAGATGGTCTGAGAATTTCCCAGTAAGTGTCAAAGGGTATTTTTAATCACAATGTAGAGAAGTCGACTTTTCCACTTAAAATCCAGTTGTTTTTTGAATCACCTACACATGTAATACAAAGAGGAGACATTCTGTCTTTCTGGGACCTTCTATCCACTTTAACCTATGGACAATAGTGATCAAGTTCACACATGATTTAAGTATTTTTAAACCCATGTTAAACAGATGAGTACATCAAAACAAAGGCACTCAAATTTCTTACATTTATCTCTTGTTATTGTGGAATAAAAGATAGCAAAATTTTGGGACAAGAAATCTAGAAAACTAATATAAAAATGCCCCATTTATTTCCAAAGCTTTTAACAAAAGATTATGCCAATGTTTGACTTTCACTATTTGCCCTCTGTATGCTCTTTTTCCAATTTTTTACAAATAATGTGGAAATAGGCAGGAAAGTAAATATACTTTTGGAAAATTAAGAAATATTTGAAGAAAATTTCTAGAAATTTTGTATATAAAAGCAAAATAAAAGATCAGGTAACAAGAGATATGACTGAGATATTGTTGAAACATTGATAAGAAATAGCTACCTTCCTTGAAGTTGGCAAACATACACGTGGAGGTGAGCTATTCCCTTAGATTGACATAAATAGAAAAAAAAATAGTATATACAGAGTGTAGACCCAATATATTGTAAGTAGAAGGGTTAAGGTAGAGGAAATAAAAACAGGTGTTCCTAATGACATAACAGTATGCCTTTGAAACTAACAATCCATATCTTATCATGAGAAATCTGGACGAGATAAATGAGAGTCTATTACAATTTCAGTTACAATCAAAGGCACAGGTACTCTCAATATCAATATCCCTGAAAATGAAAGACAAGATATATTGTCAATTTTCACATAATTCCATAAATAAGGGATTGCTATTTTCTTGTAGAATTAAAAAATCTTAAACCAGCTATTATTTATCAAAGGCGGTATAGAGGACACTGAACTTAAAAGCTCTTCTATTTTGTTTTGAAATCATCATTTATTATATATCAAATCATTAACATCTCTCCTCAAATACATTGTTTAATTGCACACATATACAGAAAAATAATTTATAAAGAAAACTATGTTGGAAATTTTCCTATGAGAAAATGATTGGATAGTTTTCATGAAACACTGAAAGATACATTAACTAAATATTCATGTGTATATATACCTATGGAAGAATCATTATCCGTCTATCATTTCATATCCTCTTCTGTTATAATAGAAATATATATGACCCATATTGAATCCCCTTCAACAGGCTTATATCCCATCACCTCATCGAGGCTGTGGGCTTTATTCTTAAAGTGTTAGAAGTCACATTGACTGGCATGGAAATAAAAATGCATAATGTTTGTCAGTATCATTTCTGGGATACAATGGCTACAGCCTCCTAAAATGATCTGCTGAAAATAACTACTTTATCTTCTAAAAATAACTTCATTTAGCCAGATGCCATAATCCTAGCCACTCATGAGGCTGAGATCTGAGTATTGTGATTCAAACCAGCCTGGGCATGAAAATTCGTGTGCTAGCCTTAAGCTTAAGAGCTCAGAGATAGTGCCCAGGCCCAGAGTTCATGCCTCATAACTGAACAAAAAAAATACTTTAATTTTCTTCTTCATACTTCTCTCCATAGGGTAATCGCTCAGTATGTCATTGTTCTACAAATAGGCTTTTCAGAAATAAAAATATAAAATATACATGGATGAAATGCAACTTTTATACTATTTTAAAAGTCATCAGTTACTTAAAGATGAAGCAATCCATTGGTCAAGAGGTGCTAGTGTTTCCCCCATCAGTTTCATCCATTGTAGCTCTCACTCCAAGTATAAGAAAGGAGATGGTGTCTTAAGGGAGACACCATCTGTCTTTAGCCTGTTATGGGCTTCATGTGAAGGACTGTCGGCCTTGACAGATGCAGTTTGGAGAGGAATGTTTTTCCAGTTTATCTGAATGCAACGTCTTCCCTGAAAAAAATTCCATGTATAGTATATGGATATTGTCACCACACATTGAAATACACTGATTGCTCACTCTTCTCTAGTGACCAAGAATTTTCAATTGATTTGGGTACCACTTGCAATATTCCCATTATATTATTTTGTCCATTTGATACTCTAATCCCATATCTCCACAATTTTCTCCTTCTATTCCACACATTTTGGCCCTTTTGAGACACAATGATAAGGAATTAGCTTGATTATTTGTGCTGATACAAGGGACTATATGACCATTTGTAAAGCATTCTTGTAATATATAAATAAGACACACTAGCATATTCTATTCATTACATTTAATCAAACCCCAAAACTTTGAATTCAGTTTAATTTAAAAAAGATTTTAATTCAACAATACACACCTCTCTAGACATTAAGGTGATATGGCAGAATGTTATGAAAATTATAACAACTTTGATAAATGAGTCAAAACTTTTATACATTTTATATATAATTTTTCTTATTTTATACATAAAACTTTAATTTTAATAGTAATATACATTTTAAATATAGATATAAAATAAAATTATAAATTCAGTGATGAGTTTGAAATTTATTTGAACAAAGATCTGTCATTTCTCTGTCCAGATAACAATTCTGTGTTCATTTTTGTTTGAGTACAGTGATGAAAGTAAGAAAATAAAGAGACTCTGGTAAGGAATAAGGTCAGACAGTTTATTATATAAATCAATCAACCGATCAACAAGTATTGACTTCTAAGAAGGAAGAAGGAAAGCACATAAAAGATGACCTTTTAGTAAATTTCTCACTCATTCTAAAATGACTACTTTTTATAGACATGAATCCCATTGCCTCAGGTAATCAAGTGTCATATATTTTAGGCTGAGTTATTTTTATAGGTTTGAGAAATGACTGACCATCAGATCAATAGCCTAATTAAATCTGAATGGGAGTGCTATGTATCCAACAGTATGTGAGAAAACACATTCAGCAAGGGAAAGTCATGTAGTCACATATAACTAAAATGGGGGGCAGAAAGAAATTGGTGAGATGAGCTAAGGCCTGAAAGTGAGTGACAGACTCACATACCTCATAAATGGATAAGCTTATTAGGACTATTTCCTAAAAATGGTACTTGAATACATTAGAATACTCTATAATTGTACATGGTTTTACCAGGCAATATTTTATAATCTTTAAAGATTATTACTCTACTGTAAGACTGATGAGAAGACCAAGAGTTTCAAAATGCAAGTCTGATGAAAGCAGATGAAACCAAAAAAGGGAAGGAGAACTGTTATCAAGACTAACATAGTATACATGAAATATTCAAGTCCTAAATTAGAGTTTGTAGATCATTACTGGAAATATAAGTTTATTCTAGCCCCTTTTTATCAGTACCCTTAAATATATATAGTTTGGGAAAACTCAAGTATTACCCTAAAAATAGTTTCCAATAAAGTATTACATTAAATTTTAAAAATGGCAGCATTATTTTTTGTCTAGTAATTCTCATAAGAAAGATTGCCTTGTAGATAATTTGTTTTTATAAAATTTTAATTTGATTTAAATAATTGTATTTTTTTACTTTATTCACTAGGTGATGTAGCATTCTCTTATTTTTTTTTTAGAAATCATGGAAGGGCAGGTAAGTTTTCCAACAGCCAATTTTTTGAACATGTTAAACAAAATTAAATTCTTCGAACAATGACATTTGTAAAGCAAAATAAAGTACAGTTTTTCATTTTACATTTTTTAAATATAGGAACCAGAAAATCTAAATCTCAGTGGAAAAAAATAGCTATTAAAAATGCTCTTTTAATTGACACAGAAAACATACACACAAATCCTTCAGCTCAGATGGAGGCAAAGTTAAAACTCCTAGAACCAAATAAAAGACTTCTTGTGCAAGAAGTCTTTTCAGCAAACTAAATTCCTTCTTTGTGTTTTAAGATAAAATTATGCTTCCTTCTCTTTTCTATCATAATGCAGAGGTATATACATAGAACCATCTGTTTTCTGTTTTCATTTGGTTTGTTGTCTATTATATGAGATGTGTAACACTAATATAAATCTTTGTGTTAGATGAGTTTCTCTAACTATTGGCTAACTTAAGATATTCTTGACATATTAGTGTTACCTTTATCTAACATAAGATGTTATTGATTTATGTTGTTCAATAGCTTTGATATATGAAATACATTTTTTCCTGTGGGATTTTTTTTAACTTCTGATGAGATTGTTGAGAGTGAGTTCTTCAAAAGTTGAATTGCATTTGTACTTGTCTCCTGGTATAATTTATATTTCACATTGACTAGCTAAGCCTCTACAGTTTCAAATTATTTCCAGGACTGAAAATATGCCTGACAGGGTTATATTTTACACATGAATAAACACCATATATAGTAATTTAAAGCATACATATAATAATGCATTCCCAAGTGAACCAAATACTTCATTTTTAAGTAAGTTTTGGAATGATATAGACATATATTCATCCTGATGCAAGAATTGGCAAAGTTTACTCTTTAAAATATCTTGTTAATATAGTTTATGAATTTCTTCCCATTGTCATAAAAAGACTGTAAGATACCATATTAATGTCCATGTGTCCAGATAGTCAAATCCAAACATAATCCCTCCACTTCAAATTTGAATTAATATTCTCAGTTGATCCTACATCTTGATAATCTTTTCTAAGGTTTTAGATTATACTGCTCATGTATTGCTATTTTAACAAAACCCAAATAGTTAGCTACTAATATACTGCAGTATTATTATCTATAGGTAGTTACATTGGTCAGGTGTCCAGGCTGGCAGAGACTTACAAAAAAGGTGCTGATGTGCTGCTCAGGACTGTGAATTTTTCTCATCTGGTATTCATAAAGTTTCTAATTAGTATTTGCCTAAAGATTGCTTTTAACCTTTGAAGGTTACTTTCTTCTGGAGGCAACTTTAGTTATGGGTTTATTTATATTTCTGCTGCTGTTTCTGTTTTTGTCTTGTTTTGTTTTGTTTTAAATTTTCCAGTCTACTAAGGAAACATTCTCTTCTTTTAAGTACTTTAAATTCTTTTGCTGCCTTTTGATTCAATATAAATTAATTTAGAACCTAGAATCCATCTACCAAACATTTCTCTTGCCAGATGTTGATTAAATCATGATAATGATATTTCAGTTTCATAAATTCTGCCCACATTCACGTAGAACTATGCTGAAGGTGGTGGAGGTCACATTGAGAGTCTCTTGTTACAGAAAGGATAAAATCCTGTAATGAATTGTGTCATAATATCTGCTTATTCCATACAGGTTCCAGCAGCTACTCATTTCAAAATGGCCACAATATCACTGAAATATTCTTTGATGGATCTGACTGTCGATAGAAGATCACACTGGGAAATGCTATTATCACATTGAGATTCCTTAATTCATTGTTAAGTAATGAGAGGGGTCGCACAAGTCCAGTGCTAACACAATATAGACAAAGAGAAGGGAGGTGTGGTGAATGTAAACTGAGAAACCTTAAAGATGGATTCCTCAAAGTAACAAATGTTGATGTGGTCAGTTGTCCTTCTGTACTTTAAAAATAGTAAATGAGTTGTGCTTCATAGCCATACAGTAATTATGCCAGAAGTTAGGACTCTGCCTTATAGGTATGTTCTTTATTCTGGAATTCATAATCTGATGTATTTATAGTCATATCCAGGAAATGAAGAGTATTCCCAAACAGCTTCTCTGACATGTACTCTTAGGGTTATTATTGTAGGAAAGATCAAAGGGAAGCTACTTCTGTCTTTGAAAATATTAAAGCAGAGGTAGCACATCATACCTGCTATGGTTGCAATCATTAATGTCACTGATAAAAACATAAAGAAAACTGGAGTGGTGGTTTTTTCTACATCCCATTTTATCCTGCCTATATGGCCTAAGATGACAGATGAATCTTAGAGAAGGACAGGAGATTATTATAAAGTTTACTGGGAAATGACTCCGATTGCAGCTGCTGTGCCATATCGGGTTTTGTTGCTTGAGGAAATCAATATATCTTTGGGCACCTGGCATGCAGCTAGAGATCTGATGAATGCTTGAAACTCATACATTTTAGTAATGACTATCACAACTAATTTAGTGCTAGGAAAACACATTCACTTCTCTGCCTTGGGGATCTGTCAGCTCTCTAGTTCTAAGTCATATTTTAGTCTGTAGAAATCGACGTTGACTTAGTCTATTGCATTGATGGCTAGGTTGATTGCACCTGATGAAGAAATGTAGGCACAGTTGTGAGACCAATTGTTAGCCAACTGTTCTGGGGACAGGTACCATTTTGGAAATATTTATGGGTCTGTTGTTTGTTCTGAAGTGTATTGAGTGGTTATTTCTAAAATGAAAGTAACTTTCCCTCGGAGGCCTTTTGTACAACACACCTACAAATATGGCACATATTGCCTATGAAATCCAAAACAGGTCACTAAAACTTATAACTCTGTTTAATGGTGATCTTATTTACTCACCCAAATAACTGCCATTTAAGTGAAACTTTAAATGAATTCTGCAAGACAGTTGGTGTACTATACAAGTTTCTTTATCACTTAGGATACGTGAATAATTGGATGCAGTGGCCTTTAAAATGATAAGAAATAGGGAACCCGTCTGAGGCTTTTGGTTAGTAACTGTTTAGCCATTTAGAGCAAGGGAGCAATGTTTTGCCATTCTATGTGGTTAAGTACTGTGTTTGAGAAACAGAGCTTAGTAGAGTTTGCACGCTGGACTATGAGAGAAAATGGGAATTGAGACTGATTTTTAAACAAGCGAATTTCTTACAGAAGACACAGATGGACACACAGACCACCATTAGATTATGACATGGAAATTAGATTATGACATGCATTAGTTCAAACTTCAGTGAAATATGATTCACATGTAAGTTAGCAAAGAAAGTCCTATGGACAATTTTATTGCAACACTATTTGCTTTTCTGGATCTACCCATAATCTTGGCTTACAGATGTTTCTGCATGATAGCAGATATTACTGGAGTATAGACAAAAAAAAATGTGAGGCCAGGTGGGGTGACTCACACCTGTAATCCTAGCTACTCAGGAGGATGAGATCTGAGGATCAAGGTTCTATGCCTGCCTGAGTGCAAAAGGACCTGAGACTCTTATCTCCAATTAACCTCTAGAAAATGGGAAATGGTGCTCGGCTCAAGGGTAGTCTCAGGGACAACACCCAGCCCAGAGGTAGGGCAGTAGCCTTGATCTGAAAAGCTCAGGCACAGTGCCCATGACCCACAAAAAATAAAAATAAGAAGAGAAGAAGAAGAAGAAGAAGAAGAAGAAGAAGAAGAAGAAGAAGGAGGAGGAGGAGGAGGAGGAGGAGGAGGAGGAGGAGGAGGAGGAGGAGGAGGAGGAGGAGGAGGAGGAGGAGGAGGAGGAGGAGAAGAAGAAGAAGAAATGTGACTGGGGAAGGAAAGTGAAAGATAATCTCTGCAGAGTGATACTTGATAACTAAGGATATTGATAAAATAGTCCATCTGGGGATCGTATCACACAAAATGCTCACCAACAATGTGGAAATTATAATGGTTTTATAAACATGGGCTTTCAATCCCCAAATCATTTTAAATAAGAGCCATTGATCATTGCTTCTCCTATAAGCAGTAAGGACAAAACGTGAGTTTCCAAAATGACAGCATTATATGGAGAAATCACCAAGTACTGTCACATGGAGCACTTTAGATCAGGTAACTTTGCTAAGGTATGAACTGTGCCCTTTCTTACAAAATCAGAGCATTTAAATATGCTATCTCCTCTACTCCCCTACCTACCATAAATGCATTACACACTACATCACCTACTACCATGGTCACAGTATAACTACCAACCTCAAAGAGCTTAAAATATTCTTCACAATGTCTTTATGTGTCACAGGATCCAAATATTTCTTACAATTAAAGTATATGGTCTGTAAATCATTACTATTTCTATGTATCCATTAGCAAAGATTATGTTTTCCTTGCTGAGAGCTTTAAGTATTTTCTAATTTTTTGTAGTTTTTGGAGTTGTGCATCTTATTTCCAAAATGATGTCTTCAACAATTAATTTACTATTTCATTGAAGTATAATTTACAATGATTGCCTAGACATTTTAGATCCATCATGCTAGTGAGTCAACATGAAAAAAAATTTAAAAAATTCTGAACCATCATGGTGACTGACCCTGAATAATATGTGATGTTACTATTTTATTTTACAATGCCTATTAAGAATGGGCATATCCAGATCTCAAGATCTAGAGATCCACTATGGTTCTTCTTAGCACTGCTCTGCTCTTGTGATGAAAGCCATGCAAAGCTATAAAGAAAATTTCAGACCACAGTGCTAATGTTCTAGATCTTCAGAAATTCAGATTTGAGTAAGATCACATGGAAAGTATATAGCTAAACAATTACATGGGAAAAGAACCATAGGGAAGGAGTTATGGGAGATGAGAGTTACAAATACTACCTTTGAGAACATGACCATTCATGAAAACAATTTGACATATTTGTAATGTGTTTTCATTGATTGATCTGATCATTTCCCCCTCTATTATCTCTTTGTATTTGCAACATGTGTTAATAGGAACTAGTGTCATGTTATAGTTGGAAGTCATAGGATATTGAAGAAGTTTATGACTCATCAAGAAGAATGAGAATTATCCCAAGACTGAAAAAAAAAAGATTTATACATTCTTCTGAAGAAGGAAGAATCCATTTGCAGCTGTCCACAGACATGTTCCATAGAAGGCATAAATGAGACATTGTTGTTACATTTAAAGATTCAATATTGTTTAAGAACACTTGGGTCATTGCCAAAATGATAAAATGTAGACTGTGATGATTTCTTGACATGATACTTTATCTGGGCTTATATATATATATATATATATTTCTCATAATATATTTTCTTGGGTTTTCTGGTTGGGAACAGACACCATAAAGACATGTACAGAGATCTGGAAGATAGAAGTCTGTATCCATTTTTAAAAATGTTGATTTGTTCATACACATTGCTGCTGTTCTGATAAACTATCTCTTGGCAGAATAGGCCTCAGGCTATTTCACCTTTCCTAAAACCTCTTTTCATGGAACACCTGTGCATTTTTATTCCCATGATAAATATCCACAGCTTTTGAGGCCACAGATACCACTAGTGTGGAATCAACAGAAACTAGTATGGACTTCAATGAGTCCCAATTAACTGAAGTCTGTACATTTGTTTCAAGTGTGTTCTGTACTTCTTCCCATGCACACCTTTCACAAACCTATCATTAACAATTGCCTAAGATTCCAAATCTAAAATCTGATGAGAAGGTGACAGACACTACGAGATGGAACAAACAGCTCTTATCATTTGCACTAAAATGCATTGTTAGGAAGCATATAATTTGCAGATTACCATTTTGAAATGGTTTGAAACTTGACTGATACACAGATAACACAGAAAAGTAACAGTGAGCATTTTAAATTCATTAATCTCACTAATTTCTCTGTCCTTGAAAATAAAGCATACACATGATTAATTTATCACACTTAACAGTTAACTCAATCACTAAATTATCAGATACGTAAATCTAAGTTTAAAAAAAAACAGACATGCTGACTCCATAGCTAATGACTTCTTAAAAGTCCCTCTTGGATTTGATGCAATCAACATTAGTGTTCTTGTCAATTTCCTTTCTTATTGATTTTTCTGAATAACATTTTCTTTAACTTAAAAAGGTCGCTGAGACCAAGTTTGTATATAATGTTAACTGAATAACTGTATCCATATGTGCACATGTTGATTATAAAATGCCCAATATCTGTTTTATCAGAACTATTTAATGATGTTCTTTGCTTTAATTCATGATTTTGTCTTCAAAAATAGTTCTTTAGCATATTCTTCATCATTATACTTATCAAGTCTTGATCGTTATCATCCAGGCATATCAGTCTTGTATAAATGTCTACAAATTAGGGTTGATTTTTTTTACCCCATGTATCATAGTTTATGTACTATACTGGATGTATATGGAAATAAAATGTGATGTAGCAATTTCTAGAGGACATATTAATTGCTGTTATAAGCTTTAGTAGTTCTAACTCCAACCTTGATGTTTAAAAATGAATTAGAATCACAACAAATCAGAGAAAGGCTGCATAAGTGGAATAGCATTAAACTGCAGAGCTTTTGTATGGCAAAGGACATAGCTAGTAAACTAATTAGGAATCCTACAGAGTAGGAGAAGATTTTCACCAACCATACAATGGACAAAGACCTCATATCTAAACTATAGCAACAGCTCAAAAAATTGAATCACTCCAAAACTAATCTCCAAAGTAACAATCATCCCATTAAAAGATGGGCCAAAGACTTAAAGAGAGTCTTCTCTGAAGAAGAAACAAAAATGGCCTATAGACACATGAAGAAATGCTCAACATCTCTGGTCATAAAAGAAACGCAAATCAAAACAACTCTAAGATTCCACCTCACTCCAGGTAGAATGGCCAGGATCAGGAAAACGAATAACAACAGATGCTGGAGGGGATGTGGCCAGGAGGGATAACTACTACACTGTTGGTGGGAGTGCAAACTCATTCAACCAATATGGAAAGCAGTATGGCAGTGCCTCAAAAGGCTAAACATAGAGCTTCCCTATGACCCAGCATTTCCACTACTTGGCATTTAACCAACCATCCAGAAACTAGGGCATACTAAATCCACTAGCACACAATGTTCATTCCAGCATTATGCACCATAGCAAAGATATGGAACCAACCTAGATGTCCCTCAGTTGACGAGTGGATCAACAAGATGTGGTATTTGTACACAATGAAATTCTATGCTGCTGTCAGAAAGAATGACATTGCCCCATTTGTTAGGAAATGGAAAGACTTAGAAAAAATCATATTAAGTGAAGTAAGCCAGACTCAAAGGAACTTAGGCTCAATGGTTTCCCTCATTTTTCATAATCAGTAGAAACCTTGGGCTCTCCTAGTAGAGATTTGCAATAGAGCAAAATCTTGATACATAAGGCCATATAGCATGAAGCTCATTGAAAGGACCTCCAGGATACTGAAACAAAAGCCACATAATGAATGATTTCTGTTGTTAATGTACTATGTTATCTCTCATCTCTTTTGCTGTCCCTTGGTTATATCATATTGTTACAGTATCTCACTTTGTTATCTGATATATTGGATATATTTGTATTTGGTTATTTGAAATTGGATAGGGAAGGGGGTAAAACAAGATGTGGGGTGGGGTGTGGGGGGAGGGTAACGGGGACCATGAAATGTGAAAGGGTATCAATGTATGTGAATTAATGCACCTTCTATCTGGCACATATCATGTAACCCTTTTATTTATTACAATAAAAAATATTAAAAAATGAATTAGAAGGTATTTTCTTGTAAAACTTATTTTAGTTAGGAGTACCTATCCTGCAAAACCACATTGTTTGCTTTTTCTAGATAAATAAAATTATATGTAAGATGAGGCCTACATTAACTTCTCTCTTAACAATGATTAAACCAGCGATCAAATCAATATAACCCTTCTGTCACAAAATGGTTGCTGGAAGTGTGAAAACACGCTTGAACTGACAGTTGTCATGTGACAAAAAATATGTGCCCAAGGTTCATGTAGAAGTCTCAAAATTAGGTGAAATTCTAGCTAGTCGCCTTACTAGATAATGGAAAATCTATCTTTGGCCCATCACAGCATGTATCCTGCCATGGCTTGAACCAAACAGAATATTGTTATCATTATCCAGAACAGAATGAATACATTTAATGGTACACTTGCACTCTGAGATGATATTAGACAGAACAGAGCACAATTTACACATAAGTCATGATCTTTATTCTCATATAACACGAGAAACTAAAAAAATTATATTATTAAGATCATGACAAAATGAAGGTTTTGCAGACCCAACCATGTCGAATTTGACTTTTCTAATGTGTTGTGCTTCTTTTCCTTCCTCACAGTTTTTGTTGTTTTCCATCTCGCTGTGTATTTTTTAAGCAAAAATAGAAAAAAAATCCATATTGCTTAACAAGAGAACTATTTGTCAGGTTTTCTGGACATAATTTGAGAGAACTGAGATAAGAGACAAAAGCTCTGCTACTGGGCAATCTCCAAATTTTACAATCAGACTTTTATGAACAATTCACAAACTGATCTTTATTTAATTTCTTATGTAAATTTTAGTTTTCTGATAGGTTCAAATTTAAAGAAGAGGATAAAATATTGGTTAGCCCTGGCCACTGATGTTTAGTAAAGGAGCAATTTATTGATTTATTCAATGATTCAGTAAAGAGGTATTTGTTAATATGTGTAATTTGTTTTAGATCATTTAGATCAAATAACAGATTTCAATAGCTATTATTAAGATCACTATAATAATTCATGGAAGTTTGCAGAGGGAAAGAATTATATTGCAGAATAAGAGTATACTTTACAAGGAAATGGGCCTCAATTTAATATTTTTGTGGGAAAGAAATGGGATTATAAGGAGTATCTATTTTTTCATTCTTTTTCTTTTTTCTTTTATTGGTAGGCTAATGTTCAGAGGGGTTATAGTTGCATTTTTTAGGTAGTGGGTGCATTACATTCATACCCCTTCTTACCCCTCACCCCCTCCCTTCCATATTTCAAATACACAAATAGATGTATACACAATAAACAAGTCAACAAAGTCAGATACAGTAGCTACATAGATTAACAATAAAGCGGTTAAAGGGGGAAAGAAATAACACAGTACATTAAAAACAGCAATCACAAAGATAAACCTCTTTTTTCATATCCTAGCATTCCTTTCCTTTAGTCTCATCCTTTATCAGCATATGTACATATATTTTCAGCTATTCTTATCCTCTGCTAGGAGAGTCCTAGATGAGTACTAATTATTACAAATGTTTGGGTCTGGCTTACTTCACTTAATGTAATGTTCTCCAAGTCTTTCCATTTCCTTATAAATGTGGCAATGTCAATCTTTAAGATGGCAGCATAGAATTACTTTGTGTATAAGTACCACATCTTGTTGAATATTTTCTTATAAACATGAATTGAGGTAAGATTTACCAAACAGATAGTAAATTAATCACTGTAGAAAAAATAATTACAGCTAAGAGTGGCAGTCATAAAAATACTCCATGATATTTACATATTACCATGCATTCACACTACAAATTACTATGATCTATTAAAACTAGAGATTGATGATCTTTTTTTATTTGTGTCTTTGAAAAGATTCTATTCTTTTTGCTGATATTTGAGGCCCAAGCATTCTCTGGGTGTCAAGATTGTAGTGATAGACGCGGAACACTTGAGAAGCAAAAGGGAGAGAACAGATTTCCATAAGAAAATCCTTCAGTAAAAAATAATATCCAAAGTGCTTGATGTAGGTTTTATTTTTATTATATGAACAATGTTTGTCATTTGACTAATTTTATAAACATGTACTTATTTTTGAAAATACCATGGACTTATACTTATGAGATGAGGAAAAAAAGTTAAAGGGATACTACATGTTTTAAACACTTTAAAACAGTATAAGGAAGTTATATGATACAGGATATGTATGTGTCTTAATGAAAAATTTCACCCGTGGAAAGACAAGTTCTTAATTAGGAACCCTGGAGATAGACATGAATATAGGAAATCTGCACATATTTTTGTGTATATACACACATATACATTGTATTATTTGTTTATATACAAATAAACCAAGTAAAATCTTATACAGATCTTAAGCTCATATATTTACACTAAAATGTTTCTTGTAATAATGAATTTTAACTAAGAATCAGTGTAAGGTTTCTTCTGAAAATTGTGTTGATAAAGAGAAAACTAGTACTTCAAAATTTAATGATTCAGTAGAAGATTACAAGAATGCAAAGGAGAGAGAGGATGAAGTACAAAAAAGTAGAAAGAAAATGAGTAGCATGCTGGTAGCTAGTGCTTCAATATAGATGAGGCAGTCAGTATATTGGAGTGATTTTGAGATTTCAAGTAAGAAGATGGAAAAGTATTCATTAAATGAAGTAATAGGAAACTGAAAGGAAGCTAGAGCAAACTTCATTTCTGGAGAAAGTTTTCAGTAAACAACTTATGGAAATAAGTTAATGGGTAAGAAGCATAGGGAATTCAGCTCTCACATTTTGCAGTGAGTCTTTCCAAAGAGATGGTTAAATGAGGGAAGTGCTAGGGTGGTAGATAGAAGAGTACGGGAAGTTATGCTAGAAGTTCTTTTATTGTTGTTGGTGGTTATTTTTTTATGGGAGAAACATACATTTAATTGAATGTTAAAGTAAAGCAATGATGTCACAGAAAAATAATTTTCTATGAAAGTATAGAAAAAAATATGATTTAGGAAGATACATGTATCTATCTTCTCAAACATTTTTACGTAAATATTTAAGGAGTGTTTATGAGAAGTGGGGTTATTAGGTACAGTATATATTTCTAATAATTAGTAGGAGAGGAAAGTAATATATGATCAGAAAAGAACAAAGTAACAACAACAAACTTCACAACTTTTCCCATTCAACTTTTAGAGGTAGCATACTTATTATTCAAAAGCTGTTTACTGAAGTTAAATCATTTTATCATTTGTAATCAGATTCGTTTTAAACATAAAACCCTGCGTGATTTGATCCATGCTAAAGTGCTTCTTTTAAAAGGCGAAGCTAAATATATAAACAGGTATCTAATTGAACTGTGAAATTTTACTATTGCTATTGTATTCAATTTACTTTGTTGAATTTTAATGTTAGAAGACTATCAAAGCACAGCCGAGGGAAAATATCCTGCATTACAAATATACACATACAGAATTCCATGAATGTTAATTATCTTATTCATACCATATTCTCTACTCAATGGAATATCTGAGTTTTCTGTATTCATGATGGTTTAGTATCAAAAAGATATTAAAAGCATTATAGATATTTACTCAAACCCTAGGTTATAAATTCCTTTGCTATCCTCAAAAGAATGGAATGGCATATGTGCCAAATTTATTAACAGGAAAAAATTAAGTGGTGATATTCTATTCTTTTTTTAAAATTTTAATTGGCCTCTCAGCTATTGGGGGGGGGGGGAGTTTCAATGCCAACAAAATGTATGGAATTTGAAGAATACGCATTCTAGAATTTTTTTGCCTGTCCTGGAGCTTGAATTTGGTGCTTGGGCACTGTCCTTGGACTTTTCTCAAGGCTAGTGGTCTTCTACTTGAGCCACAGCACTATTCCAGCTTTTCTGAGTATGTGGTCCTGAGGAATCAAACCCAGGGCTTCGTACATGTTACGCAATAACTGGAAACTAGGCCATGCTCC
Source organism: Megascapheus bottae (assembly GCF_031878675.1). Lineage (NCBI taxonomy): Eukaryota > Metazoa > Chordata > Mammalia > Rodentia > Geomyidae > Megascapheus > Megascapheus bottae. Next base: position 23,913,876 of record NC_143528.1, on the reverse strand, counting down.
CTGCTTCTAGCTTTGTTTGATAAGAGAAATTTGTCAAACTCTCAATTGAATTTCTTTACCACCTTTTTTTTCAGCATCATCTTATAACTCAAGCTGTATTATTAGCTTGATTTTCTAATTAACTAAAATTCTGTTACAAGAATATGTAGGATATTTTTCATTTACTAATCAAGTCTAAGTTGAAGCATTTAAATAGCATTTCTGTTGTCTTGATTTTATATGTATCTGAAAATAAACATTTGTCTCTAAGTTTACAGTGAGATGATATCTCAGTACTTCTTTTGGACAGTGTACCAGAATGAAGGAATCTGCAAATGTTAATGGATACAGGTGGCATTTTCAAATAGAAAACAGCTACTACTGACTTCATTTATATTAGGTAATTACATTTCTCATTAGCTTTTCCTGTTGATGGCAGATTGGTTGTTATTTCACAGGGAATGCATTTGCAAAAAGTGCATTTTCACTATTACTTAGAATTTATTTGATAGCAAAAATTAAACATAGATTATAAAATTTTGCAGATTGTAATCAAACATGATTTTTCTCCCAGCTAAGAGCTTGGAATATTAAAAAAAATGATCGTACTTTTTTGCATCTATCAATCAATGCAATAGTCAACAAGTAATATCCCAAGTAACAAGATATTTCAAATGCTGAAGACACTAGCATATTTGTAGTAGCAATCATTCATGATATTTAAGTTAAGACTTGCTTTAAACAGCATCAGGAAATGCAATACACTAGAATGAATACAGATAGATGACATGTTGGTAGATGATAGATTATGATAGATAAATTGTCATTATATTCAATAAGCCAACATGTTTAAGCATGTTGAGATCCACTAGTTACATGACTTAAAATTGTTTGCCTAAAGCTGATTTTACTAAACTTTATTTTATGAGACAACCTGACATGTTTACCTTGAAATACTGTAAAGAAAATAAGCAAAAAAATCACATTTGTCATTCACAATGACAAAATTATTTATTCTTTCCTTCACAAAAGCAAACCAACTCTTCCTCCTATTGCTGACTCAATCAACCTCATCTAGTCTGCTATTATGAGTTCTGTAGCAAACAAATAATTCAGAGACCATTGCTTTCTCCTTTAATTTTATATTTGTAAATATGAATTTCATTATATTGTTCACTGCTCAGCATCATATGCTTACATTAATTTCTTACGCAAAAAATACATATCACAAAATGAATGTTCGAAGTATGTAAGACATTCTTGTTCTGATACAGGGCCATGTGATTACTTCTTATTATAAGAAGGAAGGAGTTTGCAAGTATCATTTTATTAGCCATTTTTTTCTTTGTTCAAAATATCATGCATTTTCTTCTGAATTAATTTTAAAAAATTTGATATTCATACAAAGTTTACTTGATTTTTTTCTTTCTTCCTATTTTGCAAATGTTCTACGCAGTAAGCACTTTCCTTCATTTCCCTTCCTTTCTTGCTTGAGACACCTGTCAGTGTGTTTAATATTTTCTGTTATCTCTTCAACAGAAGGGTCCTCGGGCTATATCTTGACAAAAACACCCAAAGGTATCAAGTTTCTACATCTCAAGTAGGCTCCAGCTGTCACCACCTCCCCAGTCCTTTTGTTTAAAACAGGGAGTGATGGAAATGTTTGGTCTAAAGATGTTTTAACATTTATTTAGGGCTTATTTTCTGTCAGGTCTTTAACATGTAAAAGATACAGGTCCTCCCTCCAAGGAGCTTCCATTCCAAGCTATTAAAAATAAAAATAAAAAAGCAGATACCCAAAGGACATCTTTGTAAAATGATCTTTTCCCAGGTGTAGCAGGATGTATCTGCAAAGATACAAGTGGAAATTAAGATAAACAGTGCAGATCTTTCTCTCCTTTCTCTCCTCTCTGTCTCTTTGTCTCTCTCTCTCCCTTTGCGTTCGAAGTTTAAATAAAATAATCAATTCATTGAAAGAAAACTTTCTTCCTTCTTTTGTGCTTCATATTTCTGTAATTCTGACTACAAGTATGTAGTTTGAAAGAGAACCTTAGTTGAGCAATTTCAGGACAAAGCTACAAACAAATATGTACTTTAAGAGATTAAGATTTTCATAATGTTCCATATACTAACCAGTTTAAAATATATACACATATATGTTTAGCATGTAACTTACTTTTCATAATTTTTTACTTAAAAAAATTTAATGTAATGTATAGAGGGATTACAGTTATATTCACCAGATAGTAGGTGCATTACTTCTCACGTATTGATGCCCCTTCGCATGTTTTTCTTCCCATTTCTCTTCCCCTACCCCCTCCCAATCATCTTGTTTCCTCCCCCTTCCCTTTCCCATTTCAAATAAACCAGTAAAGGTATATACAATATACTAGGTAACAAAATCAGATACAGAAACAATATGAGATTAACGAAAGGGCAACAAAAGAGAAGAGAAATAACATAGTACAGTGAGAACAACAATCAAACAAGATAAAGCTCTTGTTTCCACGTCCTAGAGATCCTTTCATTTAGTCTCATTCTATATGACCTTATGCATATATGTTTTGAGTACTGTTATCCTCTGCTAGGAGAGTCCTAGATGTGTACTAATTGTTATAAATGAGGGAAACCATTGAGCCTATGTTCCTTTGGGTGTGGCTTACTTCACTTAATATGATTTTCTCCAAGTCTTTCCATTTCCTTACAAATGGTGAGCTCTTATTCTTTCTGATGGCAGCATAGAATTCCATTGTGTATAAATACCACATCTTGTTGATCCAATCATCTATTGAGGGGCATCTGGGTTGGTTCCATATCTTCACTATGGTAAATTGTCCTGCAATGAACATTGTACTAACAATATTTTTTTTGTTTTGGAATTTTTTTAGTCCAACTAGTATTTGCACAGTGCTTATTGAGTATAGACTAATACTACTGCTTTGAAAAATTACAGCTAAGAACATAAGATAAATGATCTATCAAATCCACTCTTAAAAATATTGACTAAAAACTTCATTCTAGAATAATTATAGTAGCATTTTTGTGTATGTAACACTTTGTAATATGTAGGAAATATGAATCTTAACCATTTTATTGTTTTCATATCTATATTATCATAGTATATATACTTTTATATAGCATATGTAACATTATATTATTATTAAAATTATAATAAAGATGGGAAAAAATAACCAGTTTTAAAAAAAGATTAATTTGGGGATTCCAACTGGATTTTTAAGTGTATGATACTCAGTGTATTACATATATATTTATTTATCCAAATTGGGGAAGGAATGGAAAACATCAAAATGGTGACACAAAAGACAGAATAATAAACGCAGCTGTGCTATTCGCAAGACAATATGCTGGAAATGAAATTTACAACTTGCAGGTGGGGACTAGGCTGACAGAAAGTGATAGAAAAACAAGAGAGGGGAAACAATGCTCTAGAAGAAATGGGCTCAGTACTGTGTGTATGTAACTGTAACCAGTCTGTACATCACCTTGACTCTTCCTTAATGATTAATGAGAAATCCCTTATGAAGACCATTGGGTACAAAGAAAGTTTTAGAAAACACATTCATTTGGGCTGTTTATTATGTATGACAGCAAATTGATAGTCAAAAATGCAAGAATGTGTTCTTATATTGGGAAAACTGCATGTAGGGATATTTGAGTGATAAAAAGAACTTTTAAAACTTGATAGATAGTGCAAAAGAGCTGGCATAAAATCATGTGATAAACGACAAGGACCAATACAGAAAATGTATTCCTATTTGAAAACGAATTCACAGATTTAAAAATATAGTAGAAAAAATTAAGTTCCTATAATATACAAGGTTTCTATATCAATAAGCTGCTGACAATATCAAGTATCTATGTGATATATGTGGGGGTGTGCTAATATTTTGGACTAATGGCTGTCTAGATAGAAGCAATAGTGTAAAGGCCTTGAATTGTAGGAAATATGTTGGTAACCAAATGAGGAAAAGTGGAAGGAAAATCTGGTAACTAATGTCTAGTACTGAAGAGGAATTTCAAGGATAGATCATGAAAATGACTCATTCATCATAATCACTAGAAACCTTGGGCTCTACTAGCAGAGATTTGCAATAGAGCAAAACCTTGATACATAAGGCCATACAGTATGAAGCTAATTGAATGGACCTCTAGGATATTGAAACAAAAGCCATATAATGAATGATTGTTGTCCTTAATGTACTATGTTATCTCTCATCTCTTTTGCTGTCCCTTGGTTATCTCATATTGTTACAGTAACTCACATTGTTATCTGATATATTGGATATATTTGTATTTGGTTACTTGAAATTGGATAGGGAAGGGGGGAAAACCAAGATGGGGACCAAGACATGTGAAAGGGTATCAATGTATCTGAATTAATGCACCTTCTATCTGGTCAATATCATGTAACCCTTTTATTAATTACAATAAAAATATTTTAAAAAAAGAAAATGATTTCTTTTTTATATGTTTAAAAAATAGGACAAAAATTATTTCTCTTGAGAAATATTTAATGAAGATCTCTCATTTACCATTTTCAATTTCTTCATTATTCTGTTTATTTCATTCCAGTGATATCTTGTTATTCTTATCATATTCTCTATATCTTTCTCTGTCATTGTCTTTGTGTCTGTGTCTGGCCCCTACCCTTTCTCTCTCTGGCCCACAACAAAGATTTGAACTTGGTACCTTATTCTTTTGCTCATTGGCTAAACTTCTACAAACTGGACATGCCTCCAATTCCAACATTTGGTTGATTTGGTTAATTCTTTTTCTTTCTTCTATCAAAACCAGATGCTAACTTTCAATCATCTCCTAAACTAGTCTCATAATAGTTTATGAAAAACCAAATATATGTTTCAGTTCACCTCATTTCATTTTTATGACATTGACTTTATTAATTTAATCAAGGTATTCCTTGGCTAAATAGTTCAGCATATTTAATCCTATATATGCAAATTCTTAGATAGATAAAACAAAATAACAACACTCTATATAAGGACATTTCATTGTTGTCATCTATTCCTTGGTCCAGGGCCAAATTTCCACCATTAACACAAAAATAATTTGAACTGTTCTTTTCTCCTTAGAAAGTCTTCTCTAAGCATTTAGGGCTCAACTCTTTATTGATTTTTTTATATTTACCCGCTTAGTTCTATCCAGAGAATATTTTCAGTCCATTAAATACTAGATGGTCTCTTGAACAATGAGAAGCATTCATCTTATTCTAGTCTGATACTGTATGCACATATTTTTCCATCCAGCATAAATTAGATAATATTCTAATTTTCATTCTCTAATATCTCATCCTTCAATAATAAGTCATCTTTGGTCAATGAATATATTGCCATTTATCTTCTTATATTCAATCCTAATATCTTCATCTATTATGTAAGTTTAAATTTTTAATTTCCTTAATGTCTGTGATGTTGCCTGTTCATGGCAGCACTGTCACATTTTGGCTAAATTTAGACTTTGTTTTATATTTCTAGATGTTATTATTATTTCTGCTTAGAAAGTATTTCTTCTTTTTCAACAAACAATTAAAAAGCAATGTGGCAATACTTTATAATTAAAGCCTTTAAAAAAAAAGAAATTAAAGGAGTTTCTTAAAGTGCTTATTAGCTTTCTATCATTATAAGAAAATATGTGATCGAATTGGTTTATGAAGTAAAATACTTATTTAGACTAAGTTAAAAAGGTTTCTACACTTGTTTTGTATCATTGTATGGAGTCTGTGGCAGGACAATTATCAGAGTATAATGACAAACAGACCAAATCCAATACTGACCAAGGAAGAAAGATTATTTGAATCCCAAGTTTCCAAAAAAGATATCTCTATACCTCCTAATGGTTACACCCCAGAGAAAAAGCTTATAATATATTGTTCTTCAAAAAGGACAAATGGATACACAAAATATCTCACCCATTCAAGAAACTGAAGCTGCTTTGTTTTACTCAGAAAATGTTGTTAAAAATATTTAACGTAGATACAACCAAGGAAAGTTTATATGATGGAGTCCTTAAAGTTCTTCTGTAGTCTTAGTTAACAGATTTTCCTTCCAGTTTTCCTCATTCTCTACACATGGATTTGTTCTTAGATTTCAGAACTCACACGTAAATTTATTGCATTAGTTCTTTGTAGATTGGCACCAATCCACACAATCACATCTCACAGATGTTTCAAAACATCACTTCACTTACTTTCTCAGGTCATTTTCTCAGTAAAGCATCATCACAGTCATTAGTCTACAATATCCAGGAAGGTATCTGAGTTAAACAATGATCACCCAACTGTAGCAAACCACTCCTGTATCATAGGAACTGATTAATAAGAGCTCATTAAAGAGATAAAGGAAGTCAGTAAATATTTGATTAGTTATCTGAAATCTGCTAAGGTTTTGATTACATAAAATTTGCGACAAGTCTACAATATTAAATGACTACATAAAATAAAAATTAGACTTTGATTAACCCTTTTTGAATGGGTGCTAAAACAGCCTAAATTTTCTATATTAATTTTGCCCCCTTGTAAAAATATTATTTATCAAGAGGTTACAAAACAATGACTATATATACAATATTTAACAATGTGTGAATAAAACATGTTGTAGAGAATTAAAACAAATTGACAGAGAATGCAAAATTCAGTGCGTTCTGTCTATAGTCATATCTACTCAGGAGGCTAAGATCTGGAGAATGATGGGTCAACCTAAACAAGGCAAGAAATGTGATCTTATCAACAAAATAACAAATATTAAAAGGTATGAAAGAAGTAGTAGTGTACTTGCCTAACAAGTACAAGGGTCTGAGTTCAAAATGCAATTTGTACCAACAAAAAAATAACACGGATTTTTAAATTTTTGCCAGTCATGAGGCTTGAACTGAGGGCCTGAGCACTGTCCTTGGGTTTGGAGACACTGCACACAGCTTTTTCTATGTAATTGGCACCAAGGAATCGAACCTGGGTCTTCATGCATGTTAAGCAAGCACTCTACCGACAGGCAAAACTCCCAGCTAAATATAACATGGATTTTAAAGCACAGATAGCAATGAAGAAAATGAAGGGTTTCTATCTTTAGCAAGTAAAGAATCCAAATAAATGAAAAAGAAAATTGTAATGCCAGAATTGAGTAGGAAAAATATTCACAAATTGTGATTAGAAAAATACATTTGTAAGGTAATTGAAAACATAAGTTTATATGAAGAAAGTATATGAAAACAGAACTAATAAGCAATTGTTACTTGCTAAAACTTAATTTCTTCACCCACAAACCACAAATTCAAAAACTAGCAAAATTAAATACATAATGATACATGCTTTCTGAATTAACAGAATACATAGTATACCAAAATTTCAAATTATATCTTTATGATAAAATAAAATCAAATGCCATAACAACTCTCCCTGTACCTCCATATGCATAAAAACATGAAGGAGGGAGAGTGATATTTGAGAGATGCTCTTATAAAGAGGGTAATAAATGAATTAAATAGTTAAAGCACAGAGAGAAAAGTCTTCAGAAATTAAAAACCAGACAGGTATGTATTCAAGATAGGTCTAAGACATATAATTCTTCAGATAAATTCTAGGGTAGAAGGCTTGAAAACGATGAGTACTTAGGGAGATAATCATGGCAAAATATACTTTCCAGAGCACGAACAGGGAACAATGCTTCTTAAAGATAGGACAGAGAAGAAAACTAGGAAATGTAAGAGAAAACAATGAAAGTCTTGAAATCCAAGAAATAGCCACCTTCTAAAGTCTCCTTTTCATATCACAATCAGTAACTTCAGCCACACAGAAAACTGAAGGCAGGATATCACAAGAAAGGGAATCCTCTCTAAAGTATGTGTAGAACTACAAAAGCCCTAGCTAATCATGAACTTACTGCAACACTACTGAAAGGGGCAATCAGAAAATATATTTCCTTGCATTTTTCACTAACAATAGCCAACACAAAAGAACATTATAATATTATCAGTCAAACTAAATTATATCTTCAAGTACTAAACTCATATGAACATATCAGAAAAATGAAATAAATAATATGAATGCATAAAATCTAAACATAAAAATGAACTGAGAGGCTACTGAAAGTACCTTAGGAATTACCTTAACTAAGAATGTAAAGGACCTTTTTGATGAAAACTTTAAAATCTTGAAAAAGGAAATTAAAGCAGAACTGAGGAAATGGAAAAACCTCCCATGTTCCTGGATTGGAAGAATCAACATCGTAAAAATGACCTTCTTGCCAAGGGCTATCTACAAATTCAACGCAATATCCATCAATATCCCAATGTCATTCTTTAAAGAAATAGAAGAGGCAATCCAAAATTTCATATGGAATAATAAAAGACCCCGTATAGCAAAAACACTTCTTAGCAGAAAGAACAGCACAGGAGGAATTTCAATACCAAACTTCAGACTCTATTACAGAGCTATAATTCTCAAAACACCTTGGTACTGGCACAAGAACAGGCCTGAAGACCAATGGAATAGAACTGAAGACCCAGATATTAAACCACAGACCTATGGCCACCTAATCTTTGACAAAGGAGCCAAAAAAAATAGAATGGAAGAAAGACAGCCTCTTCAACAAGTTGTGCTGGCAGAACTGGTTACGCACCTGCAGAAAACTAAAGTTGGATCCTTGTTGGGAGCCAGAGTGGAATCAAACTGTACCTTGACTTGCATCAGATGATGGCTATATTGTCTTATTGCTTTCTGGCCCTATTCTATGTAAATGACCTGAGAATTACCATATGAATGTAACACCTGGAGGTTCCCTGGGAGAGGAGGAGGGAAGAAGGGGGAGTGAAAAATAAACGCGGCAGTCTCGGCAGTTTTTGCCTGGACTGCGGACATCCCGGACCCGGTGTGTCTGTCTCTCTTCTTTTTCTTCCTAGTCCTTGTCCCCTATTTCAGGAACCCCAATCTGCGAACCCTGGTTTGCTGCCGGTTGGCCCCGGCATCTGGCGCCCGAACAGGGACCCTGAAAATCTGGGACGAAGGTGAAGGACCCCTCCCTGTGGTGAGTAACACATCGTAGGACTATTAAGAGAGTATAGTCAGGAGTAAAAATTATGGGTCAAGCTAATAGCCATGGGTTATTTCTACCGATCTTAACAGGCCTATTTGAAGCCCACGGAACGTGGGTGGAAGAGGGGGTGCTTCAGAGCTTCCTACAGTTTCTCAAGGAGGCATGCCCGAGGTCTATAGAGGAGGAATTCCAAAAAGCCTGGCAGCGGATAGGAAAAAGAATTCTAGATTATTATGATGTATATGGCCCCGAGAAGACCCCAATAGAGGCTGCTACTGTATGGAGTTTAGTAAGTGAATACATAGATCCTCTACATGAAAATGCTTAACTTAATCTTGAATTAAGGGAACTTTATGAGTTAAAGGACCCTTCTGAAGAACCTGAGGCTGAGCCATATGCCGCAGCCCAAGAGAGTCTAAGTGAGATCTTGAAAAGGGAACAACAACCAGTAGATATTGAGTATCAGAATTCAGGTCTGAATACCAAGGAGGAAAGTTATGATGAGTCATTGGAGGGCCGGGTGGCTACGATAGAGAAGTTAGAAGAAATGCTACATCTTCTATCGAAAATGGGGACAGAGCAGAGAGCCCCCCCAGAAGTAGGAAAGAAATATGACCCTCAGGCCACTATGGTGTCTGATTCTAAACCTTACCCCTCACACCCACCGCCTCCGGCTGCAGCCTTACGGCCTCAATCCCTTTCTCAACCTTTAGGCAAGCCTAAAGGCCCTAGCAACAAGCCCCTTTTAACAGGCACTACAACCAGGCACAGTGCATCGCAATTAAACCTGACTCAGGCTGCTAGAGAGAGGGAAGGTATTTCAGGGCCTCGATGCTTCCCTAGTTTAGTTGATCATGATGAACAAGTATACCATCAACCTGTTCCTGTTAAACTATTACAGGATTTAAAAAATGCCTGCTCCCAATATGGGCCAACTGCCCCTTTTACTCAAGTAATATTGGAGGCCGCATGTGCTGGTATTGCATGCCCAAATGACTGGAAGCGGCTTGCCAGAGCATGCCTTAGTGCAGGAGAGTACTTATTATGGGAGACAGAGTTCACTGCACAGTGTCGGGCTAAAATTGAAACAAATAGGTCTAAGAACCTGCCTTACACTGTTGATCAGTTGTTAGGAGAGGGAACCTATAAAAACACCGAAGATCAATTGGGTTATGCAAAGGAGGCCTATTTACAAATAAATGCTGCGGCGAGAGAGGCTTGGAAAAAGTTACGCAATTCCAATCGTACAAAAAATCTAGTAGAAGTTAAACAGGGACCGAATGAACCTTATCTAGAATTTTTGTCTCGATTAATGGAGACTGCAGACTGCCTAGTACAAGATGAGAATGCAAGGGAGAGTATAGTTAGACACATAGCCTATGAAAATGCCAACGCCGCCTGTCAGGCGGCTATCAGACCCCATAGGAATAAGGGAGGAATCACGGACTTTATTTCACTGTGTGCTGATATTGGACCCTCCCATGTACAAGGCCTTACTTTAGCCGCCGCTCCTCAAGGAAAGACTGTTAGTGAGTCTCTAAAATATAGAGGTCAGCGGCATTCTCGGGATGCTAGACCCCCAGGGCGTTGCTTTTCTTGTGGACAAATAGGACATTGGATGATGCAATGCCCACGCCAGGCCAGGCAAAAGAGAGAAAAATCACCTGGCACATGTCCACGCTGTGGTAAAGGGAAGCACTGGGCTAAAGATTGCAAGTCAGCAACAAATCGCAATGGCCGCCCGTATTTGGGAAACTGGAGAAGGGGCCAGCCCCTGGCCCCGCAAAACCATGGGGCAGTCCCTCCCTCTTCTCGGCCACAAGTGCATCTTCTAACAACCCCCCAAGATCAGTCTCCGGCCTCCTCCGTGCCACCCCAGGAAGTGCAGGATTGGACCTCTGTTCCTCCACCTGCTCAGTATTGACCCCAGAGATGGGGACACAAGCTCTCCCCACGGGGGTCTTCGGCCCCCTTCCCCCGGGAGTGGCTGGATTGCTGTTAGGGCAAAGTAGCTCAGCCCTTAAAGGGATACAGATTACACCTGGCAAAATTGACCAGGATTTTACTGGAGAAATCAAAGTTATGGCCTCTGCCCCGAAACACGTGGTATCGATCCCAGCCGGTCAAAAATTAGCACAATTAATACTTGTGCCTTTACCTCCCGGGGAGACTGCTAATTCCCCATGTGGACAGAGAGGATTTAGATCTTCTGATATCTATTGGGTACAAAGCATAAAACAAGAGAGGCCTGAGATGACTATATTTATACAAGAAAAGCCCTTTAAAGGAATATTAGACACTGGAGCAGATGTGTCTGTGATATCTAAAAAACATTGGCCAGCCCAATGGCCCCTGACAACCTCTATGACTTCCCCATAGGGGGTTGGGCAAGCAACTGACCCACAGCAGAGCAGTGCGATCCTTGTTTGGAGAGATGAGGAAGGGCACTCTGGTCATTTTCAGCCATTTGTCTTGGATCATCTGCCAATTAATTTATGGGGTCGTGATATCATGGAAAAAATGGGAGTGTATATGTTTAGTCCTAGTGCTGCGGTCACTAAGCAGTTACTTGATCAAGGCCTCCTCCCCTTTAGGGGACTAGGCCGAGCAGCACAGGGGGAGTTAGAGCCACTCCAACCCCAGTCTCACCCTACGAGACAAGGATTGGGGTATCCCTTGACGGGAGCTGTCGTTTGCCCTCCCCCTCATGCTGATCCCATAAATTGGCTCTCTGAACAACCGGTATGGGTTGAACAGTGGCCTCTTTCACTAGAAAAGATCATTGCAGTACAGCAGCTGGTACAGGAACAGCTGGACTTGGGGCATGTGGCCCCTTCTAACTCTCCATGGAATTCTCCAATTTTTGTTATAAAGAAAAAGTCAGGTAAATGGAGGCTGTTACAGGATTTGAGAAAAATAAATGCCACAATGGAACTGATGGGGGCCCTACAGCCTGGCTTGCCTTCACCCATGGCAATCCCAAAGGATACTTATAAGATTATTATAGATTTGAAGGATTGTTTCTATACTATACCCCTGGCGCCTCAAGACTGTAAGCGCTTTGCCTTCAGCGTCCCCTCTGTTAATTTTAAAGAACCCATGAAGCGATATCACTGGCTTGTGCTTCCGCAGGGCATGGCAAATAGCCCAACTTTATGTCAAAGTTTTGTAGCTAGAGCCATTTCTTCCACTCGTGAGAAATTTTCTTCTGTTTATATTGTTCATTATATGGATGACATCTTGTTGGCTTGTTCTGACCCTATCGTCGTACGACAAGCCTTTGGACAACTAAAGCAAGATCTGAGCCTCTTTGGCCTTATAATAGCAGCTGAAAAGGTTCAGGAACACCCCCCTTTTACATATCTAGGCCATATATTAGGCCCACACTATTTTAAAAGCCAAAAAATACAATTAAAAACTTCACACTTAAGAACTCTTCATGATTTTCAGCAATTCTTAGGAGATATAAATTGGCTTCGGCCTTATCTAAAGCTCTCCACAGGAGAGTTAAAACCCCTCTTTGATCTCTTAAAAGGAGATACCAACCCTACATCCTTGCGCGAATTAAATCCTGACGCCAGGAGGGCCATCCAAATTGTAGAAAAGGCAATTTCCCAGCAACAAATGACCTATTGTGACTATTCTAAACCCTGGGGAGTTTACATTTTAGCTACTTCTCACTCCCCAACTGCTGTATTGTGGCAGGATGGCCCACTTTTATGGCTTTATCTACCATCAACACCCGGCAAAGTGCTGACCCCCTACTACGAATTGGTAGCTAATCTGATACACATGTGCCGAGTGGATTCCCGTAAATATTTAGGTCAGGAACCTCATTTTATCTGTGTCCCATATAATTTACAACAACAAGATTGGCTATTCGCCCATTGCGATCCTTGGGCCATTGCTTGGGCCAATTATACGGGGAAAATTTTGCATCACTACCCGTCTAACAAACTTCTCCAATTTGCTGCGTGTCATACGTTTCTATTTCCTTCCATAGTACAGGCCTCGCCTTTATCTTCTGCTGCTTTGGTATTTACAGATGGATCCTCTAATGGAACGGCTGCTTTGACCATTAATGGGAAAACTCAATCTTGGGTTACAGGTTTTTCCTCCGCCCAAGAGGTGGAATTAGAGGCTGTTTTACAAGCACTCGTCCTGTTACAAGACGAGCCCTTTAACTTATACTCAGACAGTCAATATGTAATTCGTGCTCTTCAAGTCATAGAAACTGTTCCCTTTATTGGAACTACTAACTCCAATATTCAGACCCAATTTCGCCAAATACAAACTTTGCTTTGTTCTCGCAACCACCCCTGTTTTTTTGGCTTTGTTCGAGCTCACACTAATCTTCCTGGCCCTTTAAGTGAGGGCAATGCAGTTACTGACTCAGCCACCAGAGTTTACTTAACTCAGGTTGAACTTGCTAAGCAGTCACATGCCATCCATCATCAAAACAGTCGAGCCTTGCGCCGACAGTTCAAATTATCTAGAGAAGCGGCACGTCAAATAGTTAAGACTTGCTCCAACTGTGTCCCTTTTTCACCAGCCCCCCATTTAGGCATAAATCCACGAGGACTGCTTTCTAATCACATTTGGCAGATGGATGTCACACATGTTCCATCATTTGGCCGATTAAAATATGTTCATGTTACTGTAGATACTTATTCTAATTTTATCTTGGCCACCCCCCTTGCTGGGGAAGCCACTAAACATTGTATCTCTCACTGCATTCGATGCTTTGCTGAGATGGGGATTCCCTCGCAAATAAAAACAGATAATGGCCCTGGCTATGCAAGCCGAGCATTTCAATCCTTCTGCCATTCCTATAATATCACTCATATTACAGGCATTCCTTACAATCCTCAAGGTCAAGGCATCGTGGAGAGAGCTAATGGATTATTAAAACATCAAATTGCTAAAATACAGAAAGGAGAGTCATATCCCGCTACCCCTGTGAATATACTTAATCATGCTTTATTTGTTTTAAATTTTTTGAATTTGGATTCAAATAATTTATCTGCTGCTCAGCGATTCTGGGAAAAAAGAGCGCAGCGTCCTTTTGCCTTAGTAAAATGGAAGGATCCCCTAACTGGTGCTTGGCATGGACCCGATCCTGTTCTAACCTGGGGTCGAGGGCATGTATGTGTTTTTTCACAAGGAGAAAATGACGCCCGCTGGCTGCCTGAACGCTGCGTTCGGATCGTGGAGAGTGACAGTGGCCATCCAAGCAGCGTCTCACTGGGCCTACACCTCCAACCCTCCAGTGGTGCATCCTGCGACGTGGGAAGGACCTGAGTTATTTGTGCATGTCAATCGGGACTGCTACTGATCCACTTGTTCCACACATTCATATGAGCTGTGTTTCTCCTCCTTTTACTATTATGTAGGGACCTTTTAACATATTTATTGACTCTACACAATTTAATATGTGACATTATTTTGTCTTTACCAGCCCTCTTCTTAATAACCCTTTTTGTATAAGATGCCCAGGTGAAAAGCAAAGGCCTCCAGAGATAAGCAGAAGTCGGCCGACCCCCTTGTATGTCTGCGTTTTATTTCATTTCATTTTATTTTATTTTATTTTTGTTTGTTTGTTTGAAAAGGTGCACTGTGGGCCTAAAACAGAGGCCTGGGTGGTCAAGGGACGCCTTGACCCCCCCTCCCCTTCTGAGTTTCTTATCGATAACAAGGCATACCTGAGAGTCCCACCAGCAAGACATGTCTAAATCTAAAAATAACTGTTTGGTGAAAACATTCATTTGAGCTCATGTTTTTTGTGTTAAGTGTATCTGATTGAGTCCAATTTTCTTGTTATATGTCAATGTCTGATTATTTAAAAGTCTCCGTTTCTCTGTCTTGTTCGTGTTACATATTTTTTCTTGTCCAGTTTTGTCTTTAAAAATTGGTACCATTTCTAAGTATGGATCCTTATGGTTTTTTTGTGCATACTCAAGCACACATCCTTGTTATTTATTTGAACATTTCTGGGCCTAGCATGGCCGCTCCCCCATGTCTGCAGTTGTGACAAGCCCTGGAAAAATAAATTCCAGCTAAGTTGCCTTGCAAAAAGTTTTGTTTTGAACCTGGTTCTCATCTATAAGAGTAAAATTGGCAAAACTCTCTTGACACAAACTTCCGGAAAACGAACGGCCAATATTAATTTTGCGCACTTTATGATCTTTGAGTATGAATGTGTGTGAATGAGTGAGTGAACATGTTCAAGGTTAAATTGTCAGCATGCTGTATAAAACAATGGTTGAACTCATTTGAAACAAAGGTAATTGGGTAAATCTAAGTCTAAACTTCAAGAAAATTATTATGCTTGAATGTTTCCTATGTTTTAAAAGTATTATTGCATTGTTTTAAAGAAAAACTGGTAAAAAGTATTTTTCTAAAGATCCTGAAATCTGCATTTTAAAAAATCTGGTATTGCTATACATACAGCTGTTTACATTGTAAACATTGTATCCTGTTCAGCACAGAGGTGTTAGGGAATTTGGGATTTATTACTTTAAGTTAAAGTTTGGAAACATGTATTAGAAATTTAAATGTAAAATTGTTCATTAACGTCAGAAATTTTGCCTGTCCTTTTTTGCAAACTGACACTAGAAATCTGATGGTAAAATGTGGATAATGTGATTAGTATTTTAAAGGAATGTTTAAAGGTTTATCTCCATGCTATTGGGTGTATTTTAAAAAAGGAGAGGAAACTAAGTCCAGACTTAGACTTTTGGTGCACTGATGTCTATAGTTCTTGAGTTAGGGAAAAACTGTTATTTGAGTTTAAACTGTTGTTGGAGTTCTAGACAGTTATCTAAACTGCAAAAGAGCCCTTTTTTCTAAAAGGCAAGAGGAGTGCCTTGAGCCTTAGAGGGCCTGGAGGCAAAGGGAATTCCTTTAGCCTTAAAGGTTTTTCAAATGCAAATAAAGACCAAAGTGTTAAGAGTTTAAGTTAAAAAGTGTAAAAGTTTTAAAGAAAATTAGAAACCATTTCTGAACAAAATTTAAAAGTAAAGTTGTCCTAAAGCTTTGTTTCAAAAAAAGAAACAAGGAAAATTAGGACTATCAAAATGGTTGCTTAATTGCTATTTCAGCTTACTCTTGTAAGTTACTTTATAGCAATCTCCAGAAGGCCCATGGAGAAGGACAGCAGATCCTCATTCAGATGTAAGTTTGGCCCTCACCAAGTTCCAGGTAAGATCATGCTTAGAGACTATTTCTGTATTGACCACCTTGTTGCTTCTAATTGGAGTAAAGTGGCCTTTTGTAGGACTCATTGATCTGATAGCCACAGTTTTGAGCCTGCCCGGGCAAAGCAAAGTCCCTGTGAGACTGTGGTGTCTAATCTGCCAGCAGGATGCTGGGACAGAGTTGCTTTGGAGCTCGAAGTGGCAGAGTGCTAGCTCTGAGCTGAAAAGCTGGGGGGAAGCACTCAAGCACCAAGCTCGGGACTCACAGTGGCAGGGTGCTAGCCTTGAGCTGGAGAGCTGAGAGACAGCACCCAGACCCTGAGTTCAAATCCAGCAATCAACAAAGTGAAATGCCAATGGGATGTTTATCCCTGTGTGGAGAGACACTACTGGGACAGGAAAGCCTCTGCTTGGATGGCAGAGATGGTGTCAGATCTTAGAGTCACTTGTGCTTGGCCAATCAAATTAATCAGAGCCGGGAGGTCATAGAATAGTTTGTAAGCATGCCTTACTAATGCCCGTGCCTTTCATAACTGGGCAGGAACTTGTCAATCTTCTGTGATAGCGGGTAGTTTAAAGTCCTAATTGAGTAAAATTTTTATTTTTTATTTTTGACACCAGCCACAAATTCAGGAAAAGTTTGTGGATCTGAGGCTTGTGTCTCTATTAATCTGTTTAGATCTGACAACTGAAGCATTGTTAAGGTTGCAGAAATTTAGTTCCCCAGACAATCAAGAAAAAGCCTTTGCAAATGGGTGCTAGGTAGGCTGCGCTGTTGTGGCCAAGGATGGTTTGTGCAGTTGTTGAATGTCAAGTATGATTTCTAGTTTGGAGTAGATTGTTGTTCCTGGTGTCTAATCCTTGCAACCCCTTGATAAAACAGGCTGGGTTTCTTAAGGTCCCTGGTCAAGCGTGGAGACGGCGCCCCTGAGTCAGCTTGAAGAAGTCACGGAAGTTGAATCTCCGCCCATCAAATCCCCATTGGACCAAGGGACCAAAGTCATTTTTGGAAAATGTGACAGGATAAATTAGGGGTATAGAAAAGAGTAAAAATTGCACTTGTGTTTCTTTTAAAATAAAAAACGGGGGACATGTTGGGAGCCAGAGTGGAATCAAACTGTACCTTGACTTGCATCAGATGATGGCTATATTGTCTTATTGCTTTCTGGCCCTATTCTATGTAAATGACCTGAGAATTACCATATGAATGTAACACCTGGAGGTTCCCTGGGAGAGGAGGAGGGAAGAAGGGGGAGTGAAAAATAAACGCGGCAGTCTCGGCAGTTTTTGCCTGGACTGTGGACATCCCGGACCCGGTGTGTCTGTCTCTCTTCTTTTTCTTCCTAGTCCTTGTCCCCTATTTCAGGAACCCCAATCTGCGAACCCTGGTTTGCTGCCGGTTGGCCCCGGCAGATCCTTCTTTGTCACCCTGCACTAGAATTAACTCCAAATGGATCA
This sequence comes from Megascapheus bottae, assembly GCF_031878675.1. Lineage (NCBI taxonomy): Eukaryota > Metazoa > Chordata > Mammalia > Rodentia > Geomyidae > Megascapheus > Megascapheus bottae. The sequence goes on along the minus strand of NC_143528.1, from coordinate 23,896,178 downwards.
ACGACCTGGAGGTAAAAGCCGACACTCTGAAAACTTTACAAGAAGGAATAGGAGATACACTAGGCCTCCTTGGCACAGGTTGAAACTTTCTTAATAAGGACCAAGAATCACAAATCAGAGAAAGCCTGGACAAGTGGGACTGCATTAAACTGCAGAGCTTTTGTATGGCAAAGGAAATAGTAAACTAATCAGGAAGCCTACAGAGTGGGAGAAGATCTTCACCAACCATACAACAGACAAAGGCCTCATATCTAAAATATATCAACAGCTCAAAAAATTGAATCACTCCAAAATTAATCTCCAAAGTAACAACCATCCCATTAAAAGATGGGCTAAAGACTTAAAGAGAGTCTTCTCTGAAGGAGAAACAAAAATGGCCTATAGACACATGAAGAAATGCTCAACATCGCTGGTCATAAAAGAAATGCAAATCAAAACAACTCTAAGATTCCACCTCACTCCAGTTAGAATGGCCAGGATCAAGAAAACTAATAACAACAGATGCTGGAGGGGATATGGCCAGCAGGGATCACTACTACACTGTTGGTGAGAGTGCAAACTCGTTCAACCACTATGGAAAGCAGTATGGCAGTTCCTCAAAAGGCTAAATATAGAGCTCCCCTATGACCCAGCAATTCCACTACTTGGCATTTACCCAATCATCCAGAAACAAAGACATACTAAATCCACCAGCACAACAATGTTCATTGCAGCACTATTTACCATAGCAAAGATATGGAACCAACCTAGATGTCCCTCAGTTGACGAGTGGATCAACAAGATGTGGTATTTGTACACAATGAAATTCTATGCTGCTGTCAGAAAGAATGACATTGCCCCATTTGTTAGGAAATGGAATGACTTAGAAAAGATCATATTAAGTGAAGTAAACCAGACTCAAAGGAACTTAGGCTCAATGGTTTCCTTCACTTGTCATAATGAATAGAAACCTTGGGCTCTCCTAGAAGAGATTTGCAATAGAGCAAAACCTTGATACAAAAGGCCATATAGTAGGATGCTAAATGAAACATCTTTAAGATATAGAAACATAAGCCATATAATGAATGATTGCTGTTGTTCAGGTACTATGTTATCTCTCATCTCTTTTGCTGTCCCTTGGTTATCTCATATTATTACAGTATCTCACTTTGTTACCTTATATATCTGTATGTATTTGTATTTGGTTATTTGAAATTGGATAGGGAATGGGGGAAAACAAGATGAGGGATGGGGGTGGGGGGGAGGGAAATGGGGACCAAGACATGTGAAAGGGTATCAATGTATGGGAATTAATGCACCATCTATGTGGCAAATATCATGTAACCCTTCTATTAATTACAATAAAAATATATAAAAAATGAACTGAGAGAAAAGTCAGTTAGTGATTCTGCTTACCTAAACATGTATATGCAAATATTTAGATGAAGATGATAACAGTAGTACCATGATAGGAGCCTTAAAGACAATCAAAATCATTATGGTCCCTTAAAATGGCTACAACGGGGCCGGGAGTTTGGTCTAGTGGTTAAAGTGCTTGCCTAGCATGCATGAAGACCCGGGTTCGATTCCTCGGTACCACATACATAGAAAAAAGCCGGAAGTGGTGCTGAGGCTCAAGTGGTAAAGCTCTAGCCTTGAGAAAGTCCAAGGACAGTGCTCAGGCCCTGAGCTCAAACCCAGGACTGGCAAAAAAAAATGGCTACAACAAGTAAATAAATAAGTAAGTAAATAAATAAATGAATAAATAATGAACTGAATGAAATCCAGATCCCCACCCCCCAAGAAAAATACCATTGTTGATTGAAATCAGGAAAGAAATTTAGAATAAGGAAAATAAATTATCTTGATGAAGGATAAATCAAGGTTGGCAAGGAATGATCAATCTGATATATCGTAGTAAAATTATTGAATTTAATGACAAAGGTAAAAGCATCAAAAGATACAGGAAATATTTCCAATTCCTTCTACAGGTATAATGAACAGATACTCATTTCTAGTTTTTCTTGGTGAACCTAAACTTATTGTTGAGTAAAATTTTCTCCTTTTAATAGCACCTGGAATTTAGAATACCAGATGTGTAATCTCCAGGACCAACAAAATATAAAGATATTAACAATCACATGAAATTTCAGGTGGCAAGAACCAGAAGGGTGCTATGGTGCAATTTAAAGCCAAAAGGCACGTGCCATTTAGTAAACTAATGGAAGTCTCCTATCAATAACAGTTTTCCAATAAGGCAGATAACATTCTGATTTGATGGGCAGGAAATCAATGAATTAAACATATCAGAACTGTTGGAAACAGATGTTGGAGAAAATCAGCAAATGCTGTTGCATACCAGAAAACAAAAGAAAAAGAAACCTGACCAAATGCAATTCTGTTCTGGATTCAAAATTCACCCTTCATCTTCGAATCAGCAATTTAATCATACCCTATCCTTCCTATTATTATGGAAATTTTTCCCTCTCTCATTGTTTTAGTAGACACAGAGTAACTGACATGTATGCAAGGTGCACATATTGCATTATTCATTTCTAACAAAAGTAACAAGTTATGCTTAAAATAAAACATGAGAAAAAAGCAAACCCGTCTTGTTTCTTTTGAGCTTTCACATAATGCATAAACTATCATTAATTTCCTTAGGTGGGGAAGAGATACAAGGCAACAATTTGACTTTGTGGAAAGGGAATGTTCCAGCATGACCTTGATCATAGGATCTAAATTACTATTTTTCTCAAATGTCATGCCTTTAACTTTCAAAGTGTTCTCTCCTATTCTATTGAACATTTTTATCTCTTTGAGCCTAGAAGGTAGAGGGTACATGTGCTCATCCTGCCTGATGAAGACATTGTCATGATTGGACTGGATCAATGTGAACTGTGATAGATTATTTAGATGCCACGGATCCTATATATTATTATGATAGGATTCAGACATGTTAATTCAGCTCTTGAGGGTGGGGAAAGTCTAATGTATGATTGTGCGTGAGGGCTAGCTTCTGAGTAGTGTTCTTGTACTTTCTCAAGGCTATAGCTCTACCATTTCAGCCACAGCATCACTTCTGGCCCTCTTTTTCTCCTGTGTATGTGGTACCAAGGAATAGAACCTGGTTCTTCATGCATACTAGGAATCACTCTACCACTCGGCCAAACTCCTGGCCCCAGAGAGACAAATTTTTACCTAGGAACTTAATGTATAAAATTGCATGTTAAAACTAGTATAGGCATTAATGATATAAAATAGAATGTAAATATTAAAATGTAAAAATATGCTTCACATTACATCAGAAGAGGGCTATATGAATATTTTTGAAGATTATGCTCTTAAATGTTTTCATACTCATTCCTATAGACAGAATTAAAGATGAAAATATTAAGAAGAATATATAGAGTAATTTTTATAATGATCAATAAGGTAATAAAATAGTATGAAAATAGTATAAAAATAAAAAAACAGTATATGATGCTTTTATATCACATTTAATTCTGTAGCTTTTATTTTTATTCTGAATAACTGAATAAAAAATGAATAATCTCAGTGGAATCTTTTGTAAAATCAAATAAATTACAAAGACAAGAGTGAGTATTTGTCCATCTGTGCATTTTGTAGCCATAATGACAAATTGTTGATCTGACACTACAAGCATCATTAAAATCAGAGCCTTGCCAGCTTTGCTTTCATACATGACAGATTATCCTCATCATCTACGGGGGCCCAAATCACTATCCTGCTATTAACTCTTACTTACCTGAATAGGCAAACTTAAGTATATGCACTATCAAAGCCAGCAAGGTTTCAAACTGAAAATAATTCAGCTGGAAGATGGCATTAACTGATGATTGTATCCTGGTATCAGATTAATTTCAAATTTTGTAAATAAATAGAAACCAAAATATGTTACTTTGAATCAGATTTTCTGACACCAAATACATATCAGATCAAACAATCCTGGGGTTGTGGATTTAGGTGTTTTTATTTTTTTCCTATCTCACAATCTTAAATTTAAATTATCAGATTATCAATGTCTTCCTCCACTTTATTTCTCAACTCTCTGGACGAAATATTTTTTTAAGAAATCATAGCAAATAATATAGTAACAATTCAATGAATAAAGTTTCCATTTGACAAATTTTCATGGAGCATACACTATTTCTGGTCATTTACACTTCATTTTTTAAATTTTTTGATGCTAGTATTCTTTTTATTGTAATTAATAGAAGGGTTACATTATATTCTCCAGATAAAAGACTGGGAGTTTATCCTAGTGGTAGAGTGCTTGCCTAGTATGCACGAAGACCCGGGTTCGATTTCTTGGTACCACATGCATAGAAAAAACTTGGAAGTGATGCTGAGGCTCAAGTGGTAGAACTCTAGCCTTGAGAAATGCAGGGACAGGGCTTAGCCCTGAGCTCAAGCCCAGGACTGGCAAAAAAAAAAAGGTGCATCACTTCACAAACATTAATACCCCTTCTCATGGTTTTTTTTTTTTTTACATATTTCCTTCCTCCCTCTATCTACCCTCATCTTATTTTCCCCTCTTGCTTATAAACAAATAAGCAAATGAACATACATACAATATATTAGATAATAAGTTAAGGTACTGTAACTGTAACAATATAACATAACCAAGGGACAACAAAAGAGATGAGAAATACCATAATACATTAAGAACAACAATCACATATTATATAATTCTTGTTTCCATATCCTGGAGATCCTTTCATTTAGCTTCATCCTATATTGTCTTATGTACCTAGATTTTGCCTTATTGTAAACCTCTACAAGGAGAGTCCAAGGTTTATACTAATTATGACAAATGAGGGAAACCATTGAGCCTATGTTCCTTTGAGTCTGGCTTACTTCACTTAATATGATTCTTTCCAAGTCTTTCCATTTCCTTACAAATGGGACTATGTCGTTCTTTCTGATGGCAGCATAGAATTCCATTGTGTACAAATACCACAACTTGTTGATCCAACCATCTACTCAGGGACATCTGCGTTGGTTCCATATCTTTGCCATGGTAAATAGTACTTCAATGAACATAGTTATGCTAGTGGGTTTAGTATGGCCTTGTTTCTGGATGATTGGGTAAATTCCAAGTAGGGGAATTGCTGGGTCATAGGGGAGATCTATGTTTGGTCTTTTGAGGAACTGCTACACTGCTTTCCATTGTGGTTGATCAGCATCTCTGGCCATAAAAGAAATGTGAATCAAAACAACTCTGTGATTCTACCTCACTCCAGTTAGAATGACCATTATCAAGAAATCTAATAACAACACATGCTGGCGGAGATGTGGCTAGGAGGGATCACTACTACGCTTTTGGTCGGAGTATAAACTCATTCAACCACATCCACCTGTGGAACTTTTTTATTTTATTTTATTTATTGTTTTTGTGAGTCATGTGATTTGAACTCGGTCTGGTCACTGTCCCTGAGCTCTTCAGATCATTACTACTGCCCTACCGTTGAGCCAAGCCCCACTTCCCATTTTCTAGGCGTTAATTGGAGTTAAGAGTATCAGGTACTTTCTGCCCTGGCTGGCTTTGAACCTTGATCCGCAGATCTCAGCCTCCTGAGTAGCTAGGATTACAGGCAGAAGCCACTGCACCCAGCCTAAGTAACTTTTTAAACAGCATCCTAGATAGGCTGGGGCATCAGAAACAGGAAAGAAAACACTGTGTTTGGTATCTTGGATATCTTCCAATCATATCTATACTATTATTTGATTAGTGGATGAATAAACCAACAATGCATGATAAGGAATATATTGCTTAGTTTAATGATAAACACAGCCAGGCATGGTGGCTCACTCATGTAATCCTAGCCACTCGGGAGGCTGAGATCTGAGAATCAAAGGTTCAAATCCAGCCAGGGTACAAAAGGACCTGAGAGTCTTATCTCCAATTAACCTCTAGAAAACAAGAAGTGGGGCTTGGTTCATGGGTATGATGGTAGCCTTTAGCTGAAGAGCTCAGGGACAGTGCCCAGCCAAGTTTAAACCCAATGACCCCCCCAAAAATATATATATGAATATGTATATATGCATATATATGTACATAATCATTGAAAGTACAAACTTTCCAGCAGCAAGGAAAATAAATCTGATTGGCAAATCTATCAAAAACAGGTCATTAACTATGAATCAATGGAATTGCTGGCCTATTTGACAATCATATATGATCTTATACAACTACAAATTTTTCTGGAAGTTGTGACTGCAAAAAGGGAAAATGGAAAACGTATTGATCTGGCTGAAAACCAGTCTCCAGCTACTCTTCGAGGGTGAAACATAATAGATACATCTCAGGACTGTGATGGATAGTATTCACTTCAAATCTCGACATTATATGCCTTCCAGATATAACTAAAAAAGAAAAGGAGTTTAAAATGGAAAAAAAATGGAAAGAACACACATAAACAGGAATTGCACGGTTTTTCTCAAATATTTTTTCCTGATTTTAAATCCATTAGATAATCAGAAAAATAGAAATAAATATATGGAAGGAAACATTGGTAAAAAAAGTAGAAAAGACAGAATAGATCTCACAACTAAGAATGTAAATGAATGTTCTATGATTTTATTCTTATAAATACAAAATGTATATGATATTAGTGAAATTAAGGTGATAAAAATAATATCATACATTACTTTCTGTGTAATCAGTCTTGTTCTAAGTACATTGATTTTTAATTATTCATTTAAATTTCAGAAAACCATGAGAAAAATGTAATTATTTGCATTTTGTGAACTGGAAGCTAATCACTAATTACCACTTCCAAAGTACCACAAGAATTATGTCAATAAAACTCTTTCAAAACCTATCGTGGCATCTTGGGGCTAATGATAAAAATGGCAGTCTATTTAACTAGAATAGGTCATTTATACCAAATTTGCAAATGGTACTCAGTGTCTATTGTATAAAATATCATCAGATCCTGAATAGTCCCTGCTCTATCTGACTTCACAAAGACCTTAAATGATACAACATAGCATCTTTAAGCTTTTGGAGAGAGACATAGTTAAACTTCTGAGTTAATGCCCAATTTTTCTGATGCACTGGGCATTGACACGTCTTTCCACTGAATTTATAAAAATCAAAGCGTGTTAGAACCTTAGGTAATTCGGCTTTACAAAGTCTGTAAAGGTTAAAGGCAAGGAATTACTTAAGTATTTAGAAGGGTAAAGGAATGTTTTCTGAGGCAAAGAATTTACTCTAAGTTATTCAAAGGCTTCCTTTTCCTCAGGAGTGCTTAAGTAATTGGATAGATACATGACTGTCTAAATCACTGGCATGAGGTAATGAGGAACCGATGTCACTTCTTTTGAACTAAAAGTATTTTTTTTCCATTTTACTTTGTCAGTTAAAAATGAAATCCTTGACAGAATTGAATATGTGGTACATAAACTAGAACCACAGACAAATTACATTTACAAATACTTCAAGGAAACTAAATTTCCTTATAAAATGAACTATAGTGCCTTTAAGCTACATTTTATTTGACATTATTCCATATTTTTAATTGTACAAAGCTGATATTCATAATTAACAACTAATAACAGAACAAGCAGAATTTTAAATTATTTGCAAATTAGGTACCTTTTTTAGATGCTAACAAGTAAATAGCACTCTACTTAATACATAATACTTAAAGATTATAACGAATTATTTATAGAAGATAGCTAGATGAACGGTATACTTATAAATGGGTATCAGAAAGATAGCTATATATATTCAGGTTACTTGGGGATTAATATGATGAAAGTATTAGTCTGTACTGAAGTTAAACTAATAGAGTATGGGTTGTTGGTAAGATCAAAAGGAATACAGGTTTATATTGACATTGATCATGGGAAAATAATGGGGTTAAAAAAAGGTATAGAAGGGCTGGGAGTTTTGCCTATTGGTAGAGTGCTTGCCTAGCATGCATGAAGATCTGGGTTCGATTCCTTGGGACCACATACTTACGAAAAGCCAGAAATGGTGCTGAAGCTGAAGTGGTAGAGTTCTAGCCTTGAGAAAATCCAAGGACAGTGCTCACGCTCTGAGCGTAAGCCCAGGACTGGCACACAAAAAAAAAGAAGCAAAAAAGCTATAGAAATGTTTATCAATATAAACATAGGTGATATTTAGACAGTTTCTTAAAGGCTTAAATGGAGTGTTGATAAAAACTGAAAACAACAAACTCTGTTTTTTTTTTTAATGCAAAAAATGTTAGAGGCAAACTCTTAAAGCAAAGGTATTTGCAAGCATCCGATGAAGTATTGTTTGCCCTTGCAGGTCTCTTCAGAGACCATATTCCTAACTACTGAAGAATGTGGATTCAAAATTTGAAACAAAATATGATGTGTAATCTAGTGATGCGCTGAATAGAGTGTTCAATGGATGTCAGCTGTAATTTTAGAGACAATTGGTCATATCACAAAATAAAAACTCTACCAAAGCAATGCATTTGCATGCTGTTTATGGAAGCAAGAACCTGAGAAGAAGGCCATGATATATCAATCATATCTGACCAAGTAGGAAATAAAAGCTAAATAGCAAACTGCTCCTCTTGCCCTAAGAGCTTTAGAGAGATTGTGATTATTCACGGATGAGTTCCTTGTATGACCAGTCCTCACAAAAACTCCCTGTTATCCATCATATATGTGATTTGGAGAAAATATTATCTTTTGAGTAAGTTTGGGATTTATGGAATAAACTTCACTGATTACAGATTCGAGTACAACAAATTTCATGTGCAAAGTTACTTTATCCAATAGTGCATAAAGTTGTGAGAATATTGCATCCGGAGAATGTAACTGAAACCCCTCTATACATTACCTCGATAATAAAAACTAAACTAAAATTAAAAAAATACCTCAAAATAATAAAACTTGATATAAATTTTAAAAGGGGAAGGGAAGATTAAAGATATTGAAATGAAAAACACAACAGTAGTGATTTTCAAATTTCTCTTAATATTACTGACTAGTCAATAAAATTTTTACTATATTTTATCCAATCACACTTTGGCAAAATTAAGGACTAATATTTGTAAAATAAATTAAACCAGTCAATTTTCCATGTGTTACTGTGTATTCAAATTATTTGACAATATATTTTCAGAAATTTGGAAGTAAATTCAAGATGATTTACATTTGTAAGATTAAAAAAATCTTTACTTATACTAAATGAATGTGTCATTTTCTTGATTATGAATAAAAATAATGCTAAATAAGAAAAGTAGAATAGTGGAATTATTTTACTTATACAATTTTGAGTTTTGAAGATTAGGACTTCTGATAAATTTAAGATGAACAAAATTAGTATTTTTTAATAAATATTTGTCCTCTAAAATTTTCTTATCCCTTCTGTTTGCCATGTGTGGCAATTTCATATAATTATTAACAGAGCAAATTATTTACTGCATTCCTTGACAAGCACAAACTTAGCTCTTAAGAGAAAGAGTCAAAAAGTATCAAAATATGGAATATACTCTATGGTCAAGCATCTTGGAAGAAGATAAGAGAGGAACTCAGAATTCTATGATGAAACAGGTGACTTTGTCTTGTAATTTAGAGCTATAAAAATTGACCTCACATTATTTTATAGTGTGTTTGCGTGTCGGTGTGTGTGTGATGCACTTTGAACTGAGAACATCATGCACTACTCAGCTTTTTCACTCAAGTTTGCCACTCTACCAGTGTCTGTTCCAATTGTGATTGTTAATTGGAGACAAGAGTATCTCAGTTCTTTATGTCTGGTCTGGCTGATCCTCAATGCTCAAATCTCAGTTTTCTAAGTAGCTAGGATTATGAGTTGCAGTGCCTGGCTAATAAAGCATTATTTATAACATTTATAAAACACATTCAAATATAATTGCACCCCTAGGAAATGCAGGAAACAATGAGAAAAAGGCTATTCTGTTCAGATTTGACTATTTAATTTTAAAACCATAAGAGTTTCTACAACATTTTTAAGAGAATTTCATTAATTAGACCACAAGATGACTCCTCTGGGCTAAAGTCAAGTTCAAGGGGTTGGATAAAGACTTTTCATATACTTAGAGAATAAAAATGACTAGTACTAAACACATAAGCTATATATCATCTGTAAGAGATCTTATTACAAAGGAGTCACATCTGAATTAAGCCCAGGAATTTTATGGAAGAAACTGAGTCTCCTTCATAAAATACGGCAAGGTATCCAATTTTTTGCATATTTTCTATTTCTAGTAATCTACTCTTTGTACTTAAATACTACTCAAGAATTTAATTTAATTTTTCATTAGTGCCATTTCCTTAATTTAAAAATAGTATTTTGTTCCGCTTTTACATTTATCCATAAAGCACAAAAATGAGAAATATTGGGCATTACTTTCAAGTATTAGGATGTGTTTATACATTTTCATCCAGGCTCTATGACTCCAATCTGTAATTCAGGACGCTGAGATAGAGAATTATGATTAGAAGCCACAAAACTGGAAGTGGCTCTATGGCTCAACTGGTAGAACTTTAGCCTTGAGCTGAAGAGCTCAGGGACAGCACCCAGGCCCAGAGTTAAAGTCTCACTACTCACAAAACAAACAAACAACAACAACAAATACAAATAACTAAATAATATAATAAAAATAAAAAGGAAAAATATCCATCAAACAATGTTGCCAAACTTTTCTCAAACAGAAAGCAATGTTCAGTAATATTAATATTATATTTTTTCTGAGCTAATTTTGTTCATCTTAAATTTATCAGAAGTCCTAATTGTCATGACTCAAAATTGTGTCTGTATTTAGACATAGGACATGTGATGGATGATTAACTTTAATTGATGGTTTACTACATGTGGGCCCTGATTTCATCTTCCTAACTGGACATTCAACACAGAGACATCCAAGCATAAGTTTTCAGGGAAAGGCCCAGGTGAGGATAAATCAAGACCGTGGCCATCTGTAAGGCAGGAGTGTCCTGAGGACATCCATACCTAGTGGCATCTTAATCTTGAATGTCTACCAAGCTGTGAGGAAATACATTTCTCTAATTTTGTCTACTCAGTCTGCATTACTACTTTGTTATAGCAGATCTGGCACACTAATTTATCCCTGAACAACTGGTCTTGCTGTTCAAAGAAATTACATCCGATCAATTTGCTGCAAACAATGAATTAGCAAATTAGCCTTGAGGGGAAACCTAGGATTGGGTTCCTGCAAGTCACAGATTTTCATCGGTAGATCGATAAATCACATCATTTGTATATGTTTCTATTTAAAGACATCTTACTTGATATATATTGTTGATTCATTAACATTCAATTCAAGGCCAAGAGAGCACTACAACTTATTTGGGAACAAAGCTCATCCATCATGAGTTGTCTCCAAGAGACTCTCACAAATAGTTCCTATTAGAAGAGCTAGACAGAATTCAGCAGTAGGCTTGCAGGACCCTTTTTACACATCAAAGGAGACAAAAGATACTATGCAAATGTGAAAAGGTAAAGCATGAAAAGGATACCTGTTACCTGTTTGCAAAATAGTAGCTGGCACATGGAATCAGAGATGATGATCTTGTCCAAGCTCAGCTTCCAATGTGCCCAGTAGGGGTGGGTGATGCTTTAGTACCATGAACATACCAATAAATTACTTTTCACAAGGTGTCAGATAAGTGTCACTTTCATACTGCTGTGCATCAGTCATCAGAAACTTTCTGCCTGTGTCACTTTATAATGTCTGTATTACAAATTCATTTTTATAATTTTTTCTACTACTCTTTGAATAGATGTCCTTTAGTTCTTTCCCTCACTCCCCACCCAGTTGTGGGACTCGAACTCTGGGCCTGGGAGCTGTCCCTGAGCTCTTCAGCTCAAGGCTGTCGCTCTATCATTTAAGCCATAGCACTACTTCTAGTTTTCTGTGGTTAATTGGAGATAAGAGTCTCACAGACTTCAGTGCCCGGGTTGGCTTTGAACCACAATCTTCAGATCTCAGTCTCCTTGATTAGCTAGGATTACAGGCATGAGCCACCTCGCCCAGCTGTCCCTTAGTTATTCATGGTTTTGTTTTGTTTTCTCTTTTGGTGCGAAAGTAATCTTGAATAATCCAACTTCCAAGCATCACTTCTTTGTGATTTTTAAATCAGGAATAACTTTCTTTCTTTGGATTCAGTCCAATTGTTATTTGCAACCCATGTATCGTTATCTTTCCTGTCTAATTGAAGCTTTCTATGGATAACAGTATCTTGTTTATCAGCATATCTTCAACCACTCTGTTAGGTCTAATTCTTGTTAAGGTTTAATGTATTAAAAAAGTTTTAAAAAAGTCTAAACATGAGAGTTTAAAACATTTACTTGATTAGATTTGTCCTATAAATATAATCAAATATCACTATTTTTACTGGTTGTTGCAAACTGTCTTAGCCCATGCCTTTTATATTCACAAATGTTTTTTTCTATGCATATGATTAGACCCGTTGTTTATTTTTTGCTTCATCTTATTTGTTTTAATTTGCAAGTAGCTATATCTACAAACTAGAGAAAGCTTAAAAGATATGCATTATAAATTAAAGCCATTTGAATCTCCAAATATTTAGAACAGGACAATATTCTTTCCTGGCATATGCAGAGAGAACTATATTATCTTCCTATTTTCATCATAAACCTTGCTTTGTAAATGAGTTTATGCTTTAAAATGCATATAATTTTGTCCTCAAAATTACACATTGTTAGCTCAGATAACTGTGTGGAATAACCTTTTAAAAAAATGATCAGAATTCCTGGGCATCATCCAGAAAAACCAATTAAAAATAGCATAAGTGGGAGTGGAGGAATAAGGGGCCCATAAAGTTAGGCTGCTAAAACCTTTGCCACAGGGAACTGAGGTATTAGCTTCATTTAAGAACATTACATATCTTTAGGACAATCACCTCAGAAAGTCTTTCTCCTAAATACCTGCTAAAGAAATGCTTTATTTTCATTATAGTTCGTTTGTATTGATTTAACACTGCATTACCTTAGAGGGTTTTGATACAGTATATTGAATTCATAGAATTATAGAAATTAGAAATGTGAAAGGCCAGTTGACTCATCCTGCTCAACTCATTAGTGGACAATTATTTGGTGTAATGTATTATATAGTGTTTAGTCAAGATTTAGATTAGTTAAGCAATTGTACATTTGGGAAATAATCTCAAGGATAAGAAAGCTCAGAGCACATATTTTTAATAATTATCATTTAAGTAGATGTGTTTAACCATGTTCTAGCTATTGAGATTTTAAAGCATGGGTCAGTTTCTGTAGTATTTGAATAGTTTCTTATATGGAACATGGAAAAGCTACCTACAGTAAAAATAATATCAAATTAAATAGAGCTTGTTACAGCTCAAAACAGGCTAATTTTTAAATGAAAACATGATTATTAGAAAAAAAATCAAGCCTAGATTGTAATAATTTAAAATGTGGTATGTTTAAACAGATCTTTTTCACCAGGGCTATTATTTTTCAAAAGTTTGAATTACTCATTATCTTGCTTATTTTCATTTTTGTTGTTGCTGTTTGTTTTTTTTAATATTTTAATTTTATTTTTTGTTTGGGGTGCTGTATAAAGGGCATGCAATTGCATTCATCAGTAGTAATGTACTGGATGCATTAGTTCTTGAACACTGTTACACTTTCCTGTGTTTTCTCCATTTCTCCTCCCCTCACCCCCTTCCATTCCTCAGGTTTTCCCCTTACCTTCCCATTTTCAAATAAACAAATAAATAAACATATATACAATATACCAAGTACCAATGTCAGATACAGTAACAGCATGAGATAAGCCTCAAGGGGAAAAGAAGAATAATGAAATAACTTCACCTAATACATTTATTTATTAATATGCACCATAGAATCTTCAAACTTTTTCAAAGCAATCATCACAAAATTTCCACAATGACATATTCAAGATCTTTGCTTTAGTAAGAAAATTGAATAAATTTACTATTCCTTGTGTAGGCCTAAGTGAGTCTGTGAGTATGAATACTGAGTTACAAACTATTATGTCTATTTTCTGGAATGGCCTAGAAGCTGAAATGGGGAAAATGAGAGCTACTCGGGTCCAGAGGCAATCAGTTCATTCTGAAATAGACCCTACTTCATATCATTGACACAATATCATAATTAAAGTCTTCTTCTGTCAGAAATTCATTTCAGAAAGAATTTTTGTTAGGTATAAACTTTTCTAACTCTTAATTTTAAATTGTTCCAAATGAATGCCCTTAATGTAATTTGGCTCATTTAATTCTTTATTCTTTCTTGAAGAAATAAAAGACTTTAAGCAATAGAAATTTTACTGCTTTTTTCAATTTTATTTTCCATTGCCCACACATTTTATTGTATTTTTAACATAGACTTTGAAAAGTCATGCATTTGGTGAATTTATGCTTCATATCTGCTTCCTACTCATACATATCTAATGATTGCATGAAAATTAATAAACTAATGACATTTGCAGGGAAGTGGATGAATCTAGAGCAAATCATGTTGAGTGAGACAAGTCAAGGCCAAAGGGACAAAAGGAGCATGGTATCCTTAATATGTGGCTATTAGATCCAAACAATACAAAAGCAAGGACTCATTATTCGCTTACCCAATGTTATGAACATGGTATTGGAAATATAAAAATTTGTGACTCTGTAGATATAATGTCTTAATACATAGATTAATATGTACCTATGATATACAAACCCTCAGCCTAATTTCAATTATGTCCTAAAATCTACATGCCAGTGTTTGTATATAGAAATTCCCTTCTTGAATACTTGTTCATTAAATATGTCATTTGAAATATGATGTAAAAATCAATGTTAATAAATTCTTTAATAAAAAATTAAGTGCAATTTAGTGATTACTTTGACTAAGTCTACCTCAAGTTAAATTGAGTTGCACAAACATATCTTGTTTTATATCATGTTTTTCTCTCACTTAAAAGTCAGTATTAACTATGCAACTAATGCATTTCCTCTGACATGCATGTGACTCATCTTTTTAATCACCTCCTCAAACTTGCAGGTGAATACTAATTTTATTTTTATGTTACCTCATATTTTCATGTAAAATATATTTTTCCAGAGTTCCTATAATGAAATGTAGGAGAAATATCTGGCTATTTTGGTTTACACCTTTGTATAAACATCTTTGTCATACCTCTGATGTCCCAACAATTATTAAGTGATTCACTCATTACCATAGCACATTTCCAACCTTACTTATATCAAGAAAATTAATGGGTTAATAAATCTCATATAATACTGATTTTCATAAAGCATGAAAATTCAACGTGTGCAGGAGTGGATTGGAAATTTTAACAGGAGATTCTGAATATATCCATTACCCTCTGAATGATCAGAAGTTCATTAACACTAAGAATGAAGAATCAATGGAAACAAGTACAAAACAAATAAATAAAGCAAAACAAACAAAAAGACATTGAAAAGAAGTTGCCAGCCTGGCATCTGTGGTTCATGCCTGTAATCCTAGCTACTCAGTAGGCTGAAACATGAGGGTGATGGTAGAAAGCCATCCATGAAATAAATATTTGAGACACATATCTCTAATCAGTCATAAAAAAAGCCTAAAGTTATGCTGTGGCTTATGAGGCAGAGCAACTAGTCTTGAGCAGAAGGAGTTCAGGGACAGTGTCCAGGCCCTGAGTTCAAACACCGTACAGAAACAGAATAACAGAATAAAGGAAAAGAAAAAGAATAGGAAAGGAAGAAGGAAGGAAGGAAGGAAGGAAGGAAGGAAGGAAGGAAAGAAGGTCATTGCCAAATTGCCATTTGTTAATATTAATGATTAATGGCAGGTGGTTTAACATGTTAGCAAGCTTTCATTTGTGCAGACTGCCCTCACAGGCTCTTTGCTTGTGCTGTCCTCAAACCATGATCCTGCTGATTTTGCCTCCTGCATAGCTAGGACTTCAGGCATGAGTCTGAAAAAATATATGCCATAAAATAAGAGTTTTAAATAAAAATTTGAATGGTATGGGTAGGATGTGAAGAGGAAGGGGTTAGACAAGCAGAAAGAGGAAATGGGAAGAATGCAGTCATAATATTCAGTGAGTATCTTGAAATTAAGAAAATTGAAGAGAGTAGGTTGGAAAGTAAAAGGAAGAATGATGAAAAGGATAGCACTAATCAAAGTTCATTTTACTGATTTGTTAAATGGTAGCTAACTTATAAAATTCCTTAAGAGAATAATATTAGATTTCAAAAGTTTTTAATCATGTAAAGGGGAAGGTATTGAGTCCATAAAGTTACTCATATTTGAAATTGAATTACTAACTTAAAAAAATAAGTGTACTTAACTTAAAATGAAACAAAATTGATTGCTAACTCTCACTGGCTACAATAATCACAAATGAAAATAAATACCTGGAAAGGTGATAGTTTAAAAATAAGCATACAATGTTTTAAAAATTCTTGAATTTTATATAGTAATTTTTGAGGAACAATATACAAGAATAAAGGAAACTAATTGTTATCTGGTATATTGAATATATGCTTATTTGGTAATTTGAAATAGGGTAGGGAAGGGGGGAAAAAGATGGGGGCGGGAGTGAGGGGAGGGAAATGGGGACCAAGACATGAGAAAGGGTATCAGTGTTTGTGAAGTAAAGCACCTTCTATCTGTTGAATATAATGTAACCCTTCTATTAATTACAATAAAAATATATGAAAAAAGCTCAATTGTAAAAGATCTATAAACATGAAACTCAGGAAAGTAGAATAAGACAATCCTTTATACTTTTCTCAAATACAAGACATAAGCTTGTTTTAAAGTGAATGTAAAAAAAAAAAACTGAAGAAAAACATTTAGATGATAAAATCAGTACCACAAACAGCCACATTGAGTCTATCCTTAAACCCATCTTGTCTGAAGTTATAAACAAATCTACAGCAGCTGTCTAAATCAATGGTTCATTAAGAACCTTTTAAAAAGAAATCAATGTACTTTAGAATCCCCCACCCCAAGCCATCTTTCTTCTTCACTGAAAATACAGAGGCCACTTGAGGAGGTCCTTTGAAGTCTTCTCTGAGCACACTTTTATTTATGTATTCCCTGGGTACTTTGTCACTTGCTATTTCAATTTCTGCTCTGTATAACTCCCATTGTGAGATTATAAACAGAAGATTCCACAGCTCCTGAATTCAGATTTAGTTATTTAGTTTTCTTACATTTTTTTTTAGAGAACATTGATTATTTAAGGAATTAAACTGAAAACAGTATTCTCTATCCACAAATGAAATAGAACAATATCTACTCTGACTGAATAATTGCAAGAACAAATCTTGCCATTTGGTAGATATAAAAAAAAGTTCTACTTTAAAAAACTTTATATTATTATTGTTATTAACCATTTACGATTAACCACTATATTCAACAATATTTCATTTACTACAAAAGTGCTAGAGATCAGTGTTATATACTGATGCTTTATCATGAATAAATGTACTTCAAATGAAATGTTTTGTTTTAATGATCCCTGTAGCAAAATGAGTAATTTAATAATTAAACCAAATTTAATTATTTTCTCTTGAAGCAGACCAAAAATTTGTAAAGGCACTGAAAATAATTCATTATGCAAATAGGTTACACATTACATTATTAATTATTTAGAGATAAAATTTAAACAAAACCCAGTTACTGTTTTAACCAAATTACTCACTGTGATGTGCAATTTTCAGCACTATTTACTTAGGACAGTTTATCATCCCTCCAGAGACAGCAGCGCACATTTGTAAGGGAGTCCAATATGTCTTTTTCCTGATTGTCAACTTCCTAGAGATTGGAGACAACTTCGATCAAGCGTTAATCTAGTTTCTTCCTCAATGACTTCACTTATTCTGGAATTTTGACATATGTAATATCAAATACTATGTGTTTTTTCTTTCTGAATTATTTCTTTTTTTTTTTTTTTTTTTTTTTTGCCAGTCCTGGGCTTGGGCTCAGGGCCTGAGCCCTGTCCTTGGACTTTCTCAAGGCTAGAGCTCTACCACTTGAGCCTCAGCACCATTTCCGGCTTTTTTCTATGTATGTGGTACCGAGGAATCGAACCTGGGTCTTCATGCATGCTAGGCAAGCACTTTAACCACTAGGCCAAACTCCTGGCCCCTTTCTGAATTATTTCATTTATCTTAATATTTAAATGTTCATCCCCCTTTCCATTGTAGAATGTACTGTTTTTGTTCTCCATCAGATGATGATCATTTTTATTATTTCTAATTCTAGTTATTATGAATAATACTGCTAATTAAGAATAATATACTGGAGGTTCATGCCGTGGCCTAGTGATAGAGTGCTTGCCTACCATGCATGAAGCCCTAGGTTCCATACCTTTGTACCACATAGACGGAAAAAGCCAAAAGTTGTGCTGTGGCTCAAGTGACAGACTGCTAGCCTTGACAAGTCCAAAGATAGTACTCAGACCCTGAGTTCAAGCCCCAAAACTGGAAAAAAAAGAATATACTAGAAAGAATAATATACTGGAATGTGAACTGCACATGCATATTGAAGTATTGTTACAGCTAGGTTTCATTTGTTTTGCTTCTATGCCTAGAAATGCAAGGATGAGAATATATGAAAGTTATTTATCTTCACTTATTGAGATATTTGTGGATGTTATTCTTAATTTATTAATAGAATGTACTGAACTTATTTTCATTTATCTGATCAAATATGCTTTCCTAAAATAAATCTCACTTGTCAATATGAGATTGTCATTTAATATGCTGAACACTTTATTAATTTATCCAGCATTTTTTTAAGAAATCATACCCCTGTATTTTTGGGAGATAAGGGATATTTTTCTATTTCCTGTCTGGCTCAGCACTTTGGCAACACTTGTTTTCTGTAAAAAAATATACTTTACAGTTGCTGTTTATACAAGTTATACTTGTCAGCTTCTATACTTATAAACTTCTATTACTGTTTATTCCTTTGGTAAAGTTGGATGACATCAAGTCTCAGTTTTGCTAGTGTATGGCCAGTTTCCATCTGTGCAGAATTTCTCTCAATTCCTAAAACTTACAGATTTCTTGGCTTTTGTTGAGTTTTGTTTTGCATACGTTCAAGAAAATGCCTTCCACATTCAGTTAGGAAACCAGTCTAAAATCCCACGATAACCTCATTTTCTCATTATGTGGAGCCAGAAAGCAAGACAGAACTGAGAGCTTAAAGCTTTCTCAGATATTTTCTGACAACAGACTTGGAACTCCATGTGCAAATCTGTGGTATAGATAATAGTTTCTCAATGCCAAAATATGTTGTGGAGCATTTCATTGAAAACATATTGAATTTTTGTCTGCTCCCAATCTCTTTCTTTGAAGTTTGAGGCTAGAAAGTATGCCTATAAATATTTTTCACATCATCCCTATCATAATGACTTTAGCCTCAGGTAAATTCTTGGGGAAAGGAGTTAATGACATAGCCTGTGGGCTGATCTTTCAGGAAGTTGCCAGATATACCAAGTAAGGCTTTCTTTTTTTTAATGAAGCCAATAGACATCATAAAAGCACTCTAACACTCTCTTTTTAAAAGAATTATTATGTAACAGTAATAAACTCCTTACTGTCTTCAGTAACAAGCTAATGAATGAATAGAATAAGCATCACTGTTAAAATGGGGCTAGAAGTTTGGCCTAGTGGTAGAGTGCTTGCCTAGTATGCAAGAAGATCTGGGTTCGATTGCTAGGTATCATCTAAATAGAAAAATGCTAGAAGTGTTGTGGCTCAAGTGGTAAAGCTCTAGCCCTGAGAAAGCCCAAGAACAATGCTCAGGCCCTGAGTTCAAGGCCCAGCACTGGCAAAAAAATTGTATAGATTTTGAATTCTTTGAAAGTGTTAATATTTCTAACCGTGTGGATGTGGAAGTCACATTGAACATTTTGAGGAAATAAACTTCCACATGACAGATCCTGCTATATGTAACAACACAGGAGAAAGAGTTTGGATTATTTTTTTGTAGCAGACTGATTCATCTGCCTTCTAACCATCATCATTGCCTAGCAAGTGAAATGTTAAAATACTCATTACATAATAATTATGCCTATAACTTAGACTTGAATTAATGTTATAGATGGAAGTGAATGATACCACAAGTATCGTTTCCAACATATTAATAGCTGTTAACAATGGTTGCTACACTATATGGTATTTGATTCTGAAGAATAGCTAGACTCAAGAAAGTCAAAGCATAACTTATTTATTTTAGCAATAGAACAAAGTTACTATTATGACTTTAAAGTTAATTATTAAATGTAAAATCTTATATCTTCTCAAACTAAAGTTTTGTAATTAATGTTCTATTAACTATAAATAAGTCTAAATTGAAAATTAGGTGGAATATTGTTCTCTTATTGTGATATTGTTATTATATAGGAAGTGATGAAAGGACCTACTTAATTAAATATTTTAGGACTTTTCAGTAAAAATGTGTAAAAATTGAAATAAAATAAAATCTTAAGAAAACCTTCATGACTTATCCTTAGATTATCATAAAATGTTCAAGACAATTTATTGGGTTCTTTAATTATTATTCTTAAATTTCTTCTGTTTTTATTTTAGGAGACATAGCTTTTTAGCATGCTGATAATAATCATGAAATTGCAATGATAGATCACTGTAGAAGGATTTTTTACATAAGAATTATTGGTCCTTTAGATCATATTAAAGTGTTTTTTGCATTTGTATGTAAATAACAGTCTTTAAAATGATGCAAGTACAAGGTCAAAATGAAATCCAGGGTTTCTTGCATCAATATTTAATTGTATATGACTAATTAAATTTATTTCAGTCTTTATATTTTTGTCAGAATGTACATTTCAATTATACATCAAATTCTACCTTGGGAAATGGAGGAGAATGGAACAGGAATAGGCCAGACTAGATCATCCACATGTGAGAATTGTTTATTGAGGAACAGCTAGGGGAACTAACCTTCACGCTTGGAGATTGTGCATCCAAGCCGGGACATGTTGATCTGGAGTTTGCTGGGGTCTAAGCTGGGATCTAAGCAAGAAGGGGGCAGAATTGGGTCAAGGGAGATAAAGGCTTCCAGGTTGAGCTCAATGGAGTGTTTACAGCTAGGCTCAGATTTCCCTGCTGGAATCAGGCAGTTTGTCTTTCATGACTTGCCTGGTATCTGTAGGCACTTGGGAAAACAGGGTCTGACTAAATCCATAGTCATATTCCATTTTTGGATACATGGAAAGAATGGGTGTAGCAGGGGGAAGGTTCACAATGAACCTTTCTAGCAGTTTTTCATTTTGTTTTTGAAATTTTTATGCATAAACCCATTTTCATTCACAATGCTTTGTATTTTATTTTATTTTCAGTTTTTGAAATGTATAATTCAGCGCTTTCAATAGTATGTAAAATATATGACTTATTAGCTTTCTAACCAAATAAAAAAAATTACTTAAAAGTTACTCATTGGAAAAATTGGTATCAAAAATAATCTAAGCCTTTATGACTGAGGAATGAAATTTTTAAATAGAAAGGGAAAATGCCTGTGTTCTTTTTTAACTGAGGTGTCGGGTGGAGAGGCAATATTAATAATGTATGCAAATAATGGAGAAAATTTCTGATAGATAACAAAATATGTGAATGAGATAGAATATTACATAAAAGTGAATCAACTTCATCATCCTAGATTTATTCTCAGGTTAGGAATTGATGGATGATCAAGAGTTTTCTGTGGACTTTATTCAATTTTACTAGCTTTCCTTGAAAGTCATGTACCAGAAGACCTACACCACCGTGCATTAATTTGTGTTTAGCTTGCACAGTTTAAACTCTTCTTGTTGGCTATATCCCTTTATCCCATTTGTGAACATGAAGCCATTAGCTATGAGTCCTTTTCTGGATGAATTTGTGCGTGTGTGTGTGTTTATTTCACAACATATATATATATATATATTTCATTATAGTTAATACTGTGTAAATCAGAATTATTTAACTCAACTGTTAGACATCCTTTCCTGTGGGACTACATGATGATAACTATAAGATAGAAAACTTGTATTTGAAAAACAATACACTGTCTGAATCTTCCAACTGATATATCCTCCAAAATGTTTGTGAAATTTTTGGAAGAACACATAAGGTTCTGGACTTGGTTTTGATTGCTCAGGTTATCAATGGACTCTCCAGCTCTCAAAAATATTTTCTTTAGAGAAGTTAAATAGCAATGAATGCCTTTCTCCTTTAGATAAGTGGGGACTTGTATGATTCCACTTGCTGTGCAAAGCGACAGAGAGACGAATGTGTTTAAATATGGAGGAAATCTCATTTCTTCCATACAGATATTTAGTATTATTAATTTCAAAAGAATATCTACCAGAAAGCGAAAAATAAAGTCGTTATTATTATTATTTGTCAGTTCTGGAGCTTGAACTCTAGGTCCAGGCTTTGTCCCTTAGCTTTTCAGCTCAAGGGTACTGCCCTACTCCTTGAGCCACAGCACCACTTTGAGCTTCCTGGTGTTTAATTGGAGATATGATTCTCAGGGACTTTCATGCCTGGGCTGGTTTGAAATGTGATCCCGGCATTGACTGTTGAGTCATGTTCTTATGAAACTCACAATTAATAAACTATATCTTCTCTATACTGTGTTATTACTGCCATTTGTTTGGAACCAAGGGGTCCCCTTCTCATATCTGAAGGCTGGTCTAAAGATATGTGCAAACACAACAAACTGAAAAAAATCTTGATGGAAAATAGAGTGCAACCTACTATGTTCACAAGCAGTCAAGTGTTCAAATCATGTTCACCCAAGAAAAACCAGAGCTGTAACCATAAGATTGTCTCCACCCCTCAATCTATTTTCTCCGTCACTTTTTTCTTGTGTTATAGTACCTGGAAAATTCTGAACAATCTTTTTTTCTTTCGGATTGTATCCAGAATCCAGAATTACAAATAACGTCTCTTAAGGTATTTAGAATTAAAATTATTGTAATTGTCTCTTTTCAATAGCACTGATCAACATGCTAAGGAATATTCCTTCTCTTTGGATTTGTCAGGTTCTTTGTTGTAAATTTCTTGTGCAAAGGGATTCACAATAGTTTTGCACTCATTAAAGTTTGGAGCCCTAAATCTGTAATTAATTTTTATTATCTTTCTTTTCATAAAATAAGGAAGTACCTTGTTCTGTTGTGTTGCAGTTATTCTATGAAAACAAAAGGGAATTCATTCATAATACATATCCGAATTTTTCTTATTCCAGGAAGAATTTGGGGGCGTATAATGGAGAGGTTTTTTTTTTTTTTTACCACAGGTTAGAAATACACTGAAGTCATAAATATATAAAAGAAAGAATATTTCTATTATACACAGCACTAAGGAACTAAGATTATTTTTAAATCCTAACATTAAAAATAATGGCTTATGAGCATCCCCAAAGCATTAGAAAGTTACTGTATGGGTGATAAAATGAAATGTCTTTATAGCCAGAAAATAACAAGTAGATTTGAAAAAAAATAAAGCAAATATCCTTTTTAAAAATATGTAATTCTGGGCCAGGGGTTTGGACTAGTGGTAGAGTGCTTGCCTAGCATGCACGAAGACCCATGTTGGATTCCTTGGTACCACGTACGTAGAAAAAAGCCAGAAGTGGTGCTGAGGCTCAGGTGGTAGAGCTCTAGCCTTGAGAAAGTTCAAGGATAGTGCTCAGCCCAGGACTGGCAAAAAAATAATGTAATTCTGAGCCAGGTTCCGTGGCTCATGCCTGTAACCCTAGCTAGTCAGGAGACTGAGATCTGAGGATCACAGTTCAAAGTTAGCCCGGGTATTAAAGACTCTGAGACTCTTTACCTTCAATTAACCACCAGAAAACTGGAAGTGGCGCTGTGGATCCAGTATTAGGGCCATAGCCTTGAACTGAAGAGCTCAGGGACAGCTCCCCTACCCAGGTTCCAAGCCCCATGACCGACAAAAGAAAAGAAAACATGTATTTCGGAGAGTTAAAAGTTATTGTTTTCTAATTTTGATAATAGAGTATGTGCACATGGTTTTATAAATATATTTGATAAATAAATATACATAAATATACAGATAACCAGTTTAAAACTTCAAACAGTTTCTTTCCTTTTCTTTTTGAGTAAGGCTAAATATTCTTGGTTTATTAAATGATTAAGGTTAACCTCAGACTCATAGGCCTCCTTCCTCAGACTCCCACACAATAGACTGTAGCAACAGCACCACAGGTGATTAAAGGTTTAGTCTTTACTATTCACTCAGAGTAGGAAACTTTTCATAATGTGTTTATCATCTTAACATCAAAGCAATTTACTTTTGCTTAAAATGGACACAA
Source organism: Megascapheus bottae (assembly GCF_031878675.1). Lineage (NCBI taxonomy): Eukaryota > Metazoa > Chordata > Mammalia > Rodentia > Geomyidae > Megascapheus > Megascapheus bottae. The sequence continues at coordinate 23,871,856 of NC_143528.1, read as the reverse complement.
AACCTTCATCCTATTTATCTGTAAGTAAATATTCTAGTTTACATATATTTTAAATTGGCAAAACAAGAAAGTGTAATAATATATAAAAACGTTTCTTTAGAGTGAAATAGCCTTCCAGTAAATAAGAATAACTCAAAACTAGGATCATTGACTTATATCATTTTTAATTTAGTAATTGCAAAGTGTGCAGAGTTTATATTTTAATTACTAATTTAACATTTGGCAAATGTTTTAAAGTCAATTAGAGACTAGTATATACAAGTTTCACTAACACTTTAATTTAATATGTTGCATCATAGTGAGAATTTCACAGGCTTAACTGGCTTTAAAATATCCATTGCTACAATTCTCCATAGCTTACCATAATTTTATATCACTTTAAAATCTTAAGCATGCAAAAACTATAGATTACTTGACTCATAAAATAAGTACAGTTAATTTGGAAGTTGTTTATAGTAATATAGCTTTTTCCTTGTCATCATAGAACATTATGGATAAATTGCCTTTTATGGCAAATCTGGGAGAAGAATCTGTTGTTTTAAACAGTGTTGTTTATTTTAACATGCTTAATTGAATCGTCTTTCATATTTGAATTTTAATAAAATCTACCAAACTACTAAAAAGTAAACTTTTTAGCAAAGCTGTTACTTTCCAAATACTCCAATTTTAATTAGAGCTTGTAAGAATTTGTTGTTTCTTGATTTTACTGGGGATTGAACTGGGGGACTTTCTTCAGGCTAGGCTAATGACTTGCCCCTGAATTACCACCCCTGTCTTAAAAGAAGATATTTAAAGGGGGGTGAGCCTACATCGAATTTTACAAACAATAATTTCCGTGTTAGTGGCCATGATGTGACAACTACTTTTCCCAACCTTTTTAAATCTACATTATTCCAAATAAACATGCCAATATGATGGATCTGAATTAGCACTACAAATGTTTCTTCCACTTTTCAAATTATTTTCCTGGGTTTTTCAACTGACTATTTTCAATTAAGTTTCAAAATCTTTGTCCTCAAAAAGAAAAAAAAAAGATGGAAATAATGGTAGAAGAAAGGAAGAGATAAGTGATAAGTACCAGAGATAGTATGGGCCTTTCAATAAAATTGTATGTATGAATGAATCAGAACTCAGACATGGTGATACTGTTGAAAGAGGTAAGATGGGTTATGATGTATTCTACTCAAATACAGCTCTGTTAAAAGGCAACACCTTTGTAATACCTTTAAGATGATCAAAGACAAAGATAAAGGGAAAAAGTGGATATTTTGATACTATGGGAAATGTGACCATCTCTTTGAGTCAGTAGTAATGCCAAGTCCCTAATGTACAATCTATTTTATTATTTTGTCATGGGCATGAAGAGAATTAGTAAAAATCTTAGTGGATTTTCCTTTCTTTGGATTCAACAATTCCACAAGGAGTATGCTCAGAACTAAAAACTAAGTTACTGAATAAAATTCCATGAAAAAGAATTATCAGAGAAAATATAGTGTATTTAATTAACTGTGTTGTAACTATAATCCTTCTTTAAATCACCTTTACAATAATTCTTATTTAAAAAGTACTTTGGATAAGTGCTATGGGATTGTAATTTATCATCGTAAACTTTTTTTACTAATTCATATGAAAACATGTTCCAGGTTTGAAAACATTTGGAATTAAAAGCATTAGGAAACTAGATTTTGCTAACTTTTATTCACAGGCAGATTGACATACATCTCTTGATCTAAGTACTTCCTTGTGGGTGCAAAATAGTCTCTACCAGAAATTTAAGGATTTCATTTCTGCTTTTGTTTAATACAAGGTTACACAGCTGAATACTATAAAATGGCCCTGTATATGACTCCTAACTGCAGACTTTAATACAGACTTACTATCACCTTCATTAAAGATAAAAGTATTTGTAAATCACATTGAATATTTATGTAAGCAGACTCTCAGTGGGCTGACAAAAGAATTATCTATGTTTAGCTAAAATTATATTATATAGATAAGACCCAGAAATGCCAAGTAATTATTTTTCCTATTGCTGGGCTTAAACTCATGGCCTTGACACTGTTTCTTTTTGCTCAATAATAGCACTCTATTTGAGCCATAGTTCCACTGCTGGCTTTTTTTGATGGTTAATTAGCGGTCAGAGTCTCATGGACTTTCCTGCATGCTGGCTTCACACTGCTTTCCTAGGGACAAGAATTCCTGAGTATTTAGGATGACAGGCAAGAGCCATGTGATTTATTTATTTATTGTCAGGGTCATGTATAGAGTAGTTGCAGTTACATCCATAAGGTAGAGAGTACATTACTTCTTGAACATTATTACCCTTTCCCATATTTTTCTCCCACTTTCCCTCCCTCCTTCTTCTCCCAAGTTGTAAAGTTCATTTTCAACATATTGTCTTGTTAATGTCACTGTTGCACTGGATCATCCCTTGTCTGGAAGGTAGGAAGAAAGGAAAGAAGGAAGGAAGGAAGGAAGGAAGGAACAAAGGAAAGAAGGAACAAAGGCTGGCAGGCATGCAAGCAGGCAGCAAGGAAGGGAGGGAGAGCAGGAAAGAGGGAGGAAGGGATGAAGGAAGAAGGAGGGAGGAAGGAAAGGGGAAGGAATGAGGAGAGGGGAAGGGAAGACAGATAGGAAAGTCTAGCCATGCTCAATCTGGTATGAGGATAGATGGTAAAATCCAGTGTGCCAAATGGAAAGTCTTAGAAACAGCTGAAGTGAGAGGAGATTGTGTACAAAGGAACTTCAATTAATCTAGGGACTGACTTTTCAAGGACAAGCACAGACATAAAGGAAATGAAATTGTTATATCTTTAATGTGAGGAAAGAAAACACATTTCAACCTAGATCTTTGTAATCAGTGAAACAATCTCTCAAGAACAAGAACAGAATAAGGACAGACAAGCTCAGAATAAAGACATTAACTGAGTGACAAAAAGAGTTTTTCGCATTTCAAATAGGCAGTAAAGATTAACCAGGATGGCTACTTTAAAAATAAGCTTGGTTTTGAAAATATGGAATAATACACTAAAATCAGAATCTAAGTAAAAATGAAGAAAAATCAAAACCATAACATATTATGGATAAAGTATTAAATTTAAGATGTGTATCTAGACCACAATAGCAAAAATAAAATGTCTATCTTTCCATTTATTGATCTATCAATGAAGTGATATCATACATATATATATACATATATATATATACAGAGAGAGAGAGAGAGAGAGAGAGAGAGAGAGAGAGAGAGAGAGAGAGAGAGAGAGAGAGCAGGAAAGGGAGAACTCTCAGTGTATAAAGTATGAAGCATATATTCAGTTAATTTTAAAAATCATAATTAAACAATAAAGAATATGTTGACAATAACTACTAAGATACCTCCAAAGAAATTTAGATCTTTAAAATAAATATACTCAATAAGGATCTACAGTAAGTTAACGAAAATTTTATTAGGTTAAAAGTAACACAGATAAAAATAACATGCTATATAAAGGTTATAATATTGGCCCCCAATAGGATAGCCTCTCTTTTGACTCTAATGACTCTAATGGCTCCCATATTAACCTGTTGGGTCAACTTATATATGGTACACATAAATATATAATATATAAATATGTATAAATATTTATATAAATATATGTTTAGTAGGTACAAGGCTGTATGTATTTTCAAAGGTAGCAAATGTTTCCAAAGATACATCAATATCTTTAAAATGGTATAGTTCAATTTGTAAAATTATATCTTAATAAAAATTCAGTGTAGGGCCAGGAGTTTGGCCTAGTGGTAGAGTGCTTGCCTAGCATGCACTAAGACCCGGGTTCCATTCCTTGGTACCACATACATAGAAAAAAGCCAGAAAGGGTGCTGAGCTTCAAGTGGTAGAGCTCTAGCCTTGAGAAAGTCCAAGGACAGTGCTCAGGTCCTGAGTTCAAGCCTGAGAACTGACAAAAAAATGAAAATTGAGGAAACTTATTTAAATTAAATATATACTTGATTATCAACTAATACGGTTGAATAAAAAGTTCTACTGATATGGAAAAAACAAAGAAACTAAAAAGCAATAATAATGAGTAATTTAGTTAATGGAAGCACATGATAATAATGGAGAATCTTTGGGGGGGGGGGAGTGCAAACTCTTTTCAACCACTATGGAAAGCAGTATGGTGGCTCCTCAAAAAACTAAGCATAGATCTCCCCTATGACCCAGCAATTCCACTACTTGCCATTTACCCAATCATCCAGAAATAAGGACAGACTAAATCTACTAGCACAACAATGTTCATTGCAGTACTATTTACCATAGCAAAGATATGAAACCAATCCAGATGCCTCTCAGTTGATGAGTGGATCAACAAGATGTGGTATTTATACACAATGCAATTCTATGCTGCTGTCAGAAAGAATGACATTGCCCCATTTGTTAGGAAATGGAAAGACTTAGAAAAGATCATATTAAGTGAAGTAAGCCAGACTCAAAGGAACGTAGGCTCAATGGTTTCCCTCATTTGTCATAATCAGTAGAAACCTTGGGCTCTCCTAGCAGAGATTTACAATAGAGCAAAACCTAGATACACAAGGCCATATAGGATGAGGCTAAATGAAAGGACCTCCAGGATATAGAAACATAAGCCATATAAGGAGTGATTGTTGTTCTTAATGTACTATGTTATCTCTCATCTCTTTTGCTCTCCCTTGGTTATCTCATATTGTTATAGTACTTTACCTTGTTATCTAATACATAGTATATGTTTATCTGGTTATTTGAAATAGGATAGGGAAGGGAGGAAAACAAGTTGAGGGGCTGGGTGGGGGGGGAAATGGGGACAAAATATGAGAAAGGGTATCAATGTTTGTGAAGTAATGCACCTTCTATCTGGTGAATATAATGTGACCCTTCTATTAAATTACAATAAAAATTATATGAAAAAAAATTAACAAAAGAATTGAATCAGGATTTTTTTTTTCCAGTCCTGGACTTGAGCTCAGGGCCTAAGCACTGTCCTTAGACTTTCTCAAGGCTACAGATCTACCACTTGAGCTTCAGCACCACTTCCAGCCTTTTCCTATGTATGTAGTACTGTGAATAGAACCTGGATATTCATGCATGCTAGGCAAGCACTCCAACACTAGGCCAAACTCCCAGCCCTGTATCAGGATTTTTAAATTACGATTTCAACAAATGTACAGATTGCTTTGTGTAATGTAGCTTTTTAAATGATAGAAATTTTTCCAATCCATCAAAATGGGCAGGAAATCTTTTCACATTCTCATGTTGTTTACAATTTCCTTCTTCAAGGTTTTATAGCTTCAATTTTAGAAGTTTTACAATTCCCTTGGATTATTCCTAATTATTCTATTTCTTTTGAGGTGTCTGTAGTCAGATTTTTTCTTGAGTTTTCTATCTTAGTTTATTGTTGGTAGATAGAAAAGTTTTTTTCTAGGTATTCTGTGTTCTATTTGCTTCTGAAGGTATTTGTCAGATCTTGGAAGGGAGTCTTTATGATCTTTTAGGTATAAGATAATGTAAAAATAAGATTATAAATTGACAATCTCCATTTGAATAGTTTTTATTTCCCCTGCCTTATTGATCTAGTTAAGTATCTCAGTATTTTATGGAATAGAAGTTGTGGGAGGACATTCTTGTCTTATCCATTGCAGCTTTTCTTTATTTAGTATAATATTTGGCAACAATAATGAACATTTAAAAGGAGAAGCTCCTGACACAGAAAATGACATGACTATCATAGAACAACAGAATTCTCATCAGATACCTTAAAGAGAACAAACCAGAAATAAACAACTGCCTACCTTGGTAAGTATACTGTTTTATTCTTTAGAAAAGCTTTTATTTCTTGTCTAGGCATCGGATCTGTGATCTTATTTTATGCCTTATTTCATGTAGTAGAAAATGAGGAAAGTGTCTCATGAATTTTTTTTTTCTTTTTCCTGAGCTGACATTAAAACTTGATCTGCCCAATTACACACATACTTTTCTGACATTCAAATTAGGTTATATTAGTGTTGGTAATAAAAATCAAGGTTATTGTTATCTAATCCTGAAATCTCTAGTATTTCCAGCATTAACTTTTGATTTTCTATCCAAAAAGTTAGGATAAATAAGCTAGAGCCAGGGTGAGCCCTGAAGATATGCAATGTCACATGAATGGTACAAATCTAATTACTGCTTTCCAGGTTTCATCAATTGCTTAGCTTCCTATTGTTGGAGACCATTGCTTTCAGCCTTCTGAGGAAGTAAGATTATAAATTGGCACCTGGCAGCTCACTAATGAATCAGTACTTGCTGACCAGGAAGTTTCTTTGCATTTGTTGATTTGTTTTTTCCGTGCTTGTGAATAGAGTGGATTGCTAGATTTCTTCCAGGTTTGTTTGCTGCTTTGCAGATGACCTTTACTGTGATTGGCTGCTTAAGGTTATAAATAGTGTGGGGTTTGCAGGGAAGAAGGGAGAGGGAGAAAAGACAGAGAAGGGAGAGGAGACAGGAGAGAAGCAGAGAAGAAAGAAGAGAGAAATAAACGACCTCTGCTTGCAGCGATTTGAGTCTGTGATTATTCCCAGTCTGCCTCCGAAGTGACGTGTCATTGCAGCAGGAAGCGACAAGTGGTGGCCCATACGGGGATCATATTTTCAGCATGGTGGGTAAGTACTGAGGAACCTCGCGGGGGAGGCGAGGCAATAGTCATTCCCAATCCACCTCCGAAGCACACTTCCGCACGGTGGGGAAACTGAGGAACCTCGTGGAGGGTGAGGCAATAGTCATTCCCAGTCCACCTCCGAAGCACAGGTCACTTCGGCATGGTGGGGAAACTGAGGAACCTCGTGGAGGGCGAGGCAATAGTCATTCCCAGTCCACCTCCGAAGCACAGGTCACTTCGGCATGGTGGGGAAACTGAGGAACCTCGCGGAAGTCTCTGGCCAGAGCGGAAAGGGCGAGGCAATAAGAGGTTCGGTAAAGAACCGGGAATAAGGGGTTCGGTAAAGAACCGGATGTTGTAGGCAAAGAAAAGATTTGTGCAGTTGTTAAATGTGAATAATGGGTTCAGAAGTCTCCAAGGACCAGATGGTTAGAGTCATAAGAGATTTACTTAAACTTAATGGTACTGTCGTAAAAGAAGCCACGGTTAAGGCTTATGTGGATACGATAGCAAAAGTAAGTCCCTGGTTTTGAATGAAGGACTTCTTAATGTGCCACAGTGGGATTTACATAAGTTAGATTTAGAAAAAGCATTAAGACAGGGAGACCTCCCGGGAGGAACATTTCCTATGTGGCAACTTATATGGGAGTGCTTGCTTTCCTCCAAACAAAGAGTTAAACAACAGGTGGAAAGAAGCGCAGAGAGGCTTGGAGAGATACATGAGAGAGAATCTTGTAAACAGGAAGAGGAGGAATTAAGTGGTAGTGATTTAGAAAGCCTGTGCTTGGGGGAGGAATTGCAAGATAGGGGGCCACCCGTAGTTCAGCAGTCTGTGCCTCAGTGGGAGGAGCCAACAGCTAGCCTCCTTCGATCTGTCAGAAAGTTAGCTAAAAGAATAGAAGTGCTAGAAATGAGGGATGAGTGGAGTTTTCCAGAGTTTGAGGCCTACCTAAGGGTATGGCTAACAGCCCCACAATCTGTCAGGTGTATGTTGTTGCAGCCATTAAGCCCCTTAGAGAGAGCTATCCTGAGGTAGTGGTAATACATTAAATGGATGATGTTTTATTAGCACACCCCAATTTAAATTTACTTTTACAAATTTTTGGCCTGATGTCGGATATGTTAAAGAGTCATGGACTTCATATAGCTGAGGAAAAGGTACAATCAGGTTCTTCCATTCTTTATTTGGGGTATCAAATTATGGATACATGTATTAAGCCACAAAAAAATTCAAATTGCTACGTTCTACAGGAGATAGACATTTTAATCCTTCTAGAAGTCATAAACCTTTAGTATTGTGGAAAGATAGTTTTTCTGGAAACTGGAAAGGACCAGACCCTGTTCTCATGTAGGGACAAGGAAGTGTTTGTGTTTTTCCACAGGATGCAGACAGTCCCGTTTGGGTGCCGGAGAGACTGAACCTCAGACGGTGGAGGCTCCTCATAAGCATGTCGGTCACGATGAAGGCTCTTCTACTTAGCACGAGTACGGTTTCTGGAATGAATCCACAGGCCAACAATACACGACCCTATCAACATTGCTGAGGACCGCGCTGCTGGGAACCTGAACAACTGTGGCCACCCTCCTGAAATGAATGTCAAGGATCCTCAAGAGCTAATTTTGTGGCTCAGTCATCTCTTATCAAAATCCAACTGAGGACTGGAATTGTTATGCTTAATCAATGAGTTGATTCATCGCAAGAACAATTGAATATTCTGTAGCAGATGATGAGCACCTCTTGTGTGGCTGCCTATTCCAGAGTTTGAACTTGGACATAACATGGAATGCTCAGGTTGATATCTTGACAGCCTCTGTACATACACAGATAATTGGACACATGTTGATATTCCAACCTTGGGTGATTGGTCATGTTTATTTGAGACTGTTTTGGGATTTGATCAAAGGTGGGTAGGATTGATTGGCTTGGGTTTGTTTTTATGTGTTATGATTGTAATATGTCTATACTGTTTGTGTAAAATAATGCAAAGTCAACATAGACAGCGAATGCTGATATGACAGGTGTTTGCTCTCCATGGAAACAGGTGCCTTCCCTCAGGTCTGGCTTGCTTAAATGGACAGCTGGCAGTCAGAGACAGGTAAGTCCCAGCTGCTAGCCTATCAACCTAAGACAGAAGCCAAGTAAAGAGTACTTGGTGATCCCATGACGGGTAAGAAAACTAACGAGCTTGGAGACACCTAAGACAGGCACAGTTGATCTGATATGATGGTAGCCCCTTGTATCCTAGGTTTTCTCATTTTTTTCCTTTCTTTCTTTTCTTTTCTTTTCTAAAATAAAAAAGAGGGAGATGTTGGAGACCATTGCTTTCAGCCTCCTGAGGAAGTAAGATTATAAGATGGCACCTGGCAGCTCACTAATGAATCAGTACTTGCTGACCAGGAAGTTTCTTTGCATTTGTTGATTTGTTTTTTCTGTGCTTGTGGATAGAGTGGATCGCTAGATTTCTTCCAGGTTTGTTTGCTGCTTTGCAGATGACCTTTACTGTGATTGGCTGCTTAAGGATATAAATAATATGGGATTTGCGGGGAAGAGAAGGGAGAAAAGACAGAAAAGGGAGAGGATAGAGGGAGAGAAGAAAGAAGAGAGAAATAAACGACCTCTGCTTGCAGCGATTTGAGTCTGTGAGCATTCCTAGTACGCCATCCGAAGTGATGTGTCATTGCCATGGGCAGCGACACATATTGTTCCTACTTTTCTTTATGATGAAATATTGAAATATAAAAGGTAAGCACGGTTAATTACCTAATGTAAGATCTTCAAATCTGTTGGGCTTTCTTCCTGTTTTATTGGAATAACAACAATGAATATACAATCATGTCCACCCATAGAAATAAACTAAATGTCCAAAGATTTTTCACAAATTGAATTCCTTAGTGTGTTATCACAGTTTTCAACATTATAAATGTATACTCATTGTAATAATCAGCTATACTATTAGAAAATCTTTTCAAAATTATGTTGCTGTGGATTGAAATACAGAGAAATCCTGATCTGAGACTGAATTGTCTCATCACTGAAAATTCTTGCTGATTAAGGCAATCTGGCATCAGCAGCTTATATCATAAACATAAAAATTAATTTTTCAAGAACAGAAGTATCATTTCAAATATTTCCAGTCATCCATGAATGTCACTCTGATTACTTAATGAGAGTTAAGAGTCTAGAATTTTTATTAAGGAGTAATACTGAAGAGACCTATTACTACAGCCAATAGTAGCTATTAGCATTCCAAGTCTAAGAGACGAGTTCCATGTATGCAAAAATATGTTTAGAAACTTTTATGAATGAAATACAGTATCAATAAAATGAGGGAAATTCCTACATTTTACGGAAATTTATTGCAATGTCTAAAGTATTATTGAAAATAAAAACAATCTCAACAATAATAGATAATGGAAATATATAAATTAATTTCTTGGTAGATATTTTTAAGCATTTTCCATGAGTGTAGATTCCTTTAAGAGACTAAGAGATTTTCTGTTATTGAAATGTATGTAAATTTTATGCAACAAATTGTATAAATTCTTTCTGTTATTTATTAAGGCTTAATAAAATCACCTGAAAATATCTTAAGAACTCTGAGAATGCTAGAATCAACCATTTCTACTTGAACTCTTGCTTTCAAATTACCCCTTTTTATACTTTTAAAATTAAAAACTTAAAATAAACAATTATTTATTAATTTAAAAAACATCAAATAGGAATATATTTAGCATATAAATAACTTTCATGAAATACTTATGTGGTATTGCAAAAAATCTACATTTTATATGTTAAATATCATACTTGTAATATGATAGGAAATATGACAACTGATAATAGCTTTGTAGAGTAATTAGAATTCTAACAGGAAAATAATGAAAAATTATACCTCAGGGTAACTTTTCATATTGTGTTTGTAAAAAAGAAAATCTGAATTATCTTGCCTTATCTTTTTTGTAAGTTTTAATATTTATCTATCTGTTTATTTATGTATCTAACTTTTATGGTAGGCATGACATTGCCCCATTTGTTAGGAAATGGAAAGACTTAGAAAAGATCATATTAAGTGAAGTAAGCCAGACTCAAAGGAACTTAGGCTCAATGTTTTCCCTCATTTGTCATAATCAGTAGAAACCTTGGGCTCTCCTAGCAGAGATTTGCAATAGAGCAAAACCTTAGGACGCTAAATTAAAGGATCTCTAGGATATAGAAACAAAAGCCATATAATGAATGATTTTTGTTCTTAAGGTACTATGTTATCTCTCATCTCTTTTGCTGTCCCTTGGTTATCTCATATTGTTACAGTATCTCACTTTGTTACCTGATATATCGTATATATTTGTATTTGGTTATTTGAAATTGGATAGGGAACGGGGGAAAACAAGATGAGAGGTGGGGGTGGAGGGGAGGGAAATGGGGACCAAGACATGTGAAAGGGTATCAATGTATGGGAATTAATGCACCATCTATGTGGCAAATATCATGTAACCCTTCTATTAATTACAATAAAAAAATATATGAAAGAAAAAAACAATATCTTACATCCTTTTGCCATGGAACAAAACAATTTGACATATGAAAATAAAGTATTATTTGATATGGAAAAAAAAGAAAAAGAAATACTTCAGATTTCTTGGAATTCTTATATCCTGCTTCATGCTTCTTTTCAGTTATGTGTTGTAATTATGCTTTCCCAAATTCCATTCATTTCTTTAACTTTTTATGGCACCTGAATTCACTCTCTAGAGTTGTATTTACACCCATTTAAATATACTTACTTTTCACAGTGAAAATGATTTTTATTAAAATAATTATTGGCAATTATATGCAAACACTTTGTAGATCTGAGGCATCATATTCTGACCCTTGCCTTTGCAACTCCATACCAAAGCCAGCTGATTTTTATTCATATGAAAATTTCTCAATTTCTCCCTTTCTTCTTTTATGCTGTGAATTTATTTTTTTTATTTTGTACTATCCCAAGAACCAACTTTATTTCTTTTGTCCTTAATCACTTTTTTATTAGATCATTTCTTTCATTTAATTAAGCTTAAATATTATTCTTAAAATCCAATTCTAAATACTAATTTATGACCAAATCTACTTATTTTAGTGTTAGTTACATAGTTTCTAAATACTTGTTAATTTTGTAGACATATTTGTTACTCTCTACAATTTTATTATCATTGAAATCTGTATGTGGGTTTATTATCTTACCCATTTACTTTACTCTATGGATCCCCAAATTGTTTATATGTTTGAGTGATTGAAAAATCTTATTTTCTACCTTTTCCTTCTTTTTTTCTCCTTCTATGAGTTATCTACTCACTTCTTCACTTTCTTTTAATGTTATAAATTTTGCATGTGATGACTCATGTAAATATATGACTGACTTTCAGAGAGTTGTTCATGTCATGCCCTGAAATTTCATGTGTAAAATTCAACTTAGTGCATTTCTTATTTGTATGCTTATATTGTATTGCTTAATGCACTGTAGTATATGTATATCTTTAGATTTTAAAAATCCTTGTCTAATAATTCTGTTCTCTGTGTAGTTTATAAGTGAAATTAACTGATTCATATATCCTGCATATTTGGATTCACATGATTTTTGTTAAATGTCAAATGAGTTTTATAGTGCTTTATTGTATGTTTCTCACTTTCTATTTTTCTTTAAGGTTTTTTTGGGGGGAGAGGTAGTTCTAGGGCTTGAACTCTGGGCCTGGGCACTGTCTCTGAGCTCTTCATCTCCAGGGTAATGCTGTACAACTTTGAGCAACAGTGCTATCTTTGATTTTTTGGTGGTTTACTGTAGTTGAGAGTCACACAGGAGCCGGGAGTTTGGCCTAGTGGTAAAGTGCTTGCCTAGCATGCACAAAGACCAGGGTTTGATTCCTGGGTATACTGCATACATAGAAAAAAAAAAAAAGCTGGGAATGGTGCTGTGGCTAAAGTGGAAGAGCTCTAGCCTTGAGAAAGCCCAAGGACAATTCTCAGGCCCTGAGTTCAAGCCCCAGGACTGGCCAAAAAAAAAAAAAAAGAATGTCTCACACAGGAATTTCAGGAATGGATGGGTTTGTACTCTGATCCTCAGGTCTAGGCCTTCTGAATAGTTAGGATGACAGGAATGAGCCATCAGAACCTGTCTTATGGTTTCTTTTTTATGTTGTTTTTGGTTTTGGTTTTTTAATAGAACTGGAGTTTAAAGCAATAACCTCACAATTAATATGCATGTGGCTTTACTGGTCTGGAAAAGGATATTCCTATATATGCTTCCCTCTAGCTGAGATTATCAGTGAATGAAATCAGTCTTCATTGGTTTTGAAGGGATTTCAGGAACTTTATTCTATGGGGAGTGCCCAAACAGCAATGTTCTAGATCTTTACTTCTAAAGTTCCTTGAGCTTTGCTTGTTGATTTTTTTTAATCCTTGTTTCTTTAAGATCTCTCATACAAATATTTTTACCTAGAATACAATGCTTTCTCCCAGTACATATTCAAGATTCTTAGTACATGGTGGTCCAGTATAGCAATATGTATGGGATTTTCAGTTGTGTTTAATAAGAACAGGCATTATTCAAGGCCTGTCTGAATGCCAGGCATTATTTCTACTGATCCTGTGAAGTGTATCTGTCTATGGAACATCTTTTATAACCTCATACACCAATAGCGATCTGAATATGATTTTATACTTGGAGAGGATTTTAAGCATATAGGTTTGTTTTATCCATGCAGCTTCTGTTGATCTCTGAGCTAAGACTCTGTAGACACCTCTGCTTTCCTGCATCCTTCTGTTCTGAATCCTTTGCAGTGACTACATGGAACTCTGTTGAATTTCTTCTGTCCTGTATCATACCTGAAGCATCTCTAGTACTAAGCCAGAAAGTTTTATACTCGATCATTTTCATGTCTACTGGACTAGAATTTCAATGCCCAGTGTTTAATTTCTTGGGGGCATTGCTCTGATCATTACTTCATTTGTGAAAAAAAATTTAAGCTAAATTTTGGGCATGAGGAAATCAACATACCAATTAGTAATTAGCTGACCAGCAATTTATTCATTGTAACACACACACACACACACACACACACACACACACACACACAGGATAGGCAAGAGAAATTATAATGACGTTGGCTTCTTAGCCCCTCCTTCCCCCTCTAAGGCAATTCTATAAACTGGGAGACAAACAATATTTTTCTTAATTGAAATGACATAATTCTGAAAGTCTTTTTATTCACAAAGGAAACTGTGAAGAAGGTCAGCTCTATATAGTGTGTAACATAGAAGTTAGACAAAAATATCTTAGTTATGTGTACATGTCCACTTCTAAAGAATTAGTCATAAAATCATAAAAGTATTAAAATGTCCAGCTCAAAATGCATGTTTCTAATTAACCATTGCCTTGAAGGGTTTCCAAGTTGCAGCTCTGATAGTAGAGGTTAAACAGAAGGGTTAATTGGAGTTTTCCAAGTTGAGTTTTTGATTTTCAAGATATTATTTTCCATATGACCAATGAGTTCATATGAAGTAGTTTTTTATTGACTGAAAATACAGGATCTTGAAAGATACACTAATTGAATTATATCATTAAATGTATAACCTCAATTTCGTAGAATTCTTCAAACATGGATTAAAAATAGAAATACATATGGTGTTTAGAAAATTAACATGCTTTACCAACAATATAATTTCAACTCCAAGCACAAAGTTAGCCAAATTTTGATTTGTTGTGCAGGTGCCAGCCCTGAAGTGTTATTATCTGAAAGAATGTATTAATACCAACAATCTATACTAAATAAACTATCGCTGTAAATATACTTTTCTAAAAAGAACTGTGATATTATATTCCTTTCTATCATTTGGCCAATTGTAAAGTATCTTGCTGATCTCCACACCCAAATACACCCAAATACACACACACATACACACACACACACACACACACACACACACACACACACACACACAGACCCCCCCCACAAACACAGAGAGCTAAATTTAGTTAGTGTATATTTGTATCAAATTGTAATGGGATGATAAACCGCCCTTTGAGCAGCTACTTGAGAATACTAACAATATAATTTTAATGAAAAAACTGGACTTGGATGAATAAATATTACAATTCCTTTTTCCTTTTTTAAAAATATGTTGACAAACAGTATTCTTTCTTATTCTGAGGAACAGTTTGTTTTATATTCTAACATTTGTTGATTCAATTACTCTTAGAGAATAATCTGTTTAGACTTCTGAAGACTTAGTATGAACTTAAGACAAACAAAAGAAAACCACCCATATCAAACTACATGGGCACAAACATGTTCAGAATCATTCCACCAGTCACCTGAAGAACAGGGATGCAGGTGAGAGTTGGAGGAAATAAGTTTGGTATGCAGAAAACCCTGGGTTCTGTTTCCAACACTAAAGCATGTTTTAATATCTCATGGACTTTTCTGGCACCAAGAGTCCTGTATTTGCTGATGTCTCTGGACAAGTTGTAAACCCCCAGGCTTATACTATTTTTTTTCTTAAAACCTCTTGCTCGTTGTCCTCAAAAAACAAACTACTATTTCCATCACCTTGACCTTTTGTGTCTTATGCCTCCAGATTTTTGACAGCAGACTGATAAGCAGTCTGGTAGGGATGGAGAAAGCCTAGAATTTAGGTAAGGGAATAGTTTGTTCTGAACAAAACATTTTTCTTAGTTTTCTTTTTCTTTTATGATTATTGAATTTCAATTTTCTTAATCTTATATATGTTATGATTTATGGCAGCAACAGTATTCACAAATTATTGTAGTATTCTGATTAGCTGAGTTGCCCAGTTGAGGGAAATTTTGTAAGACAATAAATTTGTCCCTTCATAGCTATCATTTATTTTAAAAATAACATCTCAAAAAGCTATTAATAATATTACATATTATGCTGATTCATTCACTATGTAATTTAGTCTTATGTTACTGGCTATCTGATAACCTCATGCTAACCAATTTTATTTTATGTACTTTTTTTCTTTGTTGAGAATAGTTGTTTACATTCTCAGGTGTAAGGATTTCTTCTGGATAATGCCTTGTCTGCAGAAATTATTCAAATAAGTTACCAGAAGTGAAATACCAGCTCTTTATCCAGGACCTTAGAGTTATATTGAATGCTGGAAGTATGTGTAGCTTTATTTTTTTATAAAATGTACAGTAAATTATATTAAATTTCAATTCATTTAATTAAGTTAATTTATATGTCAAATTTCAATGGGAACTTATCAAGCTAAAAGGATATTCTGAGGTCCTGGGAACAGTAGAGGGATTGCAATTATAATAGTCAGAGGCAGTTCTAATAAGATTAGACTTATGTCATCCTTTAATGTGGTAAGGTAGGGATCAGAGAAATGAAGGAATTCACAGAAATAAGACACAGGCTGCAAGGCCAGGTTGTATGTGGAACATGTAGGGGAAAAAACCCAGCAGGGGATGTGAATAAAGGGGATGTGAATTAATAAAAATTGAGGTAAATGAGCTGAGAGTCTCTTGACCAAACCAAGACTATGGGTTTTACTTTGTGTGAAGCAAAGAGCTATGAGAGAACATTTTCCAAGGGGAAAATAAGATATGATTGAATACACCTTTCTGAAAAGATCCCGTTGCCATCACAACTGAGCACAATTTGCTCCTCTTATCTAACAGCTCTGCCTCAATAGATCAACCATCTCACAAATTAAATGGCCATGGGTCTGTAATGGTATCCCTGTATTGCACATTTGCAGATCTGTCATTTCCTAAACCACAGAAGCCATAACAGCTATCTATGTAGCATTCACATTACATAGTTCCATCTCTCTTATTCCTGGATAGATGTTGTACTGTAATTATCTAACAAGTTATTAAAGAATTGTGGTATCTGTTTTTAAGGCTTCTCTACCTCACAAAATGAGGGAAGAGAGCAGAGAAGAATGGTAATAAAGCTATAGTGGAATTCACCCCTATCATGTTCCAAATTTCCAGCTTCATAGTTGCTGTGACTAGAACATTTACAGGGAATGTGCTCTATCTCATTTTAAATATAGTAAACTGAAAAGCTGTATCAAATGAGATAGAGGTCAGTAAGTCATCTTTATGATGGAGAGAAACATAATGCAATATCCAATGAGCCTTGTTTGAAAGGAGAAATTTTCAAAAGTAATGCCTGGTAGGTAGTTCATACCTGAAACCTGATAGTTCATACCTGAAACCTTAGTACTCAGGAGGAAGACACAGAACCACCTAATGAGTTTGAGGGTAGCATGGGCAATATTGTAAGACTCTGTCTCAAAAGAAAAAGAAGACATAAGCTGGGCACCCATGACTCATGTCTATAAAAATATCTGTTCAGGAGGCTGAGATCTGAGAATTGTGCTTCAAAGCCAGCCAGGGATAGAGTCAGTAAGATCCTTATCTCTGATTAACCACAAATGCTTGAAGAAAAAGCATGGCTTAAATAGTACATTGCTAGCCTTGAGAAAAAGAGCTCAGAGTTAGTGTCCAGAATACTATTTCAACTCCCAAAACTAGCACAAACACACACACACACACACACACACACACACACACACAATTAAATTATAATGAATAAATTGGTAAGTACAAAAATAATTCAACTTAGAATTCCATCAAAGAAATAGTTAATGAAATCAATATGTGCTTCCATTGATTGGTTTTCCCTTTTGGGGCATGAATTCAGGACCTGGGCACTGTCCCTGAGCTCCTCTACTCAACTATTTTTTATTGCTAGGTAAGCATTACTACTACATACTGTATCTCAACCAGGTATTACTCATCTTTCCTTAATCTGTTTCCTCACCAATATCTTACCCTTCTCCAAATTTAAACATGCATTAATTTAAATCTCTTATATTCCTTTCTCTTTCTTAATTTTGCCATCCTGATTTTAGCCTGAAATTTTGTATAAATGAAACAATGGTATATATAGTGAGTTTTCACTCTGCCTCCAATATTTCTGCAATTCTAGCTTAATCAAATCTAAAATTAGATAATTTCATAGTTTTTTAATACTATTCTTTGTTCAAAAGAAAAAATCATCAATTGCACAAGAAAGATGAACTTTCTTCTTCAAATTTCCTTCACTTTCAAGTTTCTAGTAAATTCATACACAGAACTACAATTAGCACATGAAGAAAACCTATGAATCTGTTAGGTAACTCAGCAATCACCCTGCCATAGTGCAATACCTTCCTAGAGGAGGAGGATTCCAACAGTATATTTTCTTTGGTAGAAACCACAGCAGTATTACAGAGAGAAGCTTACATTTTTATATGATAAGGAAATCAAGAGCCTACCCACCATCAATAGTATTCCATAAATAAAATTATTTTACTAAGAGATTTTCATGCTAATGAAATTACTTTTCATGTCATAAGAATACTGGCTAACCACCAAAGAATTATGATTGTCATCTTAACTACCTAGGAGACTGAGATCTGAGTATCAGACTTCAAAAAGAGCATTGGCAGAAAAATTCATAAAACTCTAATCTCCAGTTAAACATGGAAAAGCCTGAAATGGAGTTGTGAGCTGTGACTCAAGTGGTCAAGTGTTAGCCTGTAACATGAAAAAGGACAGAGACAGCACTTAGAGCCTATGTTCAATCTCCAGGACACACACACACACACACACACACACACACACACAAATTTTGGAGTATTTAGGGTTAAAATTGTATTGCTATGGACAATTGTCTGGAGATATTGTGGGTCATATGAAGGGTGAATAATGGACTGAGTTTAATGTCAAACTCATCTGAATTTATTATTGTAATATAAAAGTCTGTTCTCTTACAGAATTTCTTGGGCATATTTCTTCAAGGTCCAAGAAGAATAGTTTTTTCTGAGACTGACACTTTTCATAAAGAATCTTTTTTTTCCTATTTTTCTCCTCTTCTTTCTTTCTTTTATAGAGGTCATTAGGAAAGTTTTTGTCCTTGAAAGTAAGGTAAGTCAATAGATTTTTTTTTTTGAGTTGCTAGTGCTTTCTAGCACTTCAGCTCCAGGTGATTATTTCTGCAGAGATATGAGACATTGTTCTTGTAAAATTTTTAATCTATATGGTAGAAAATCCAAAAACAAGCATTATAGACTGAGTTACTTTCTGCCAAAGGTTATTTGGATACTGCTGAGTGAAGTTAGTTCTTGAACAGTTAATTTCATTCTCTAGACTCTCTTTGATACAAGTAATGATTGCAGTAGAAAAACTGCTAAAGTTAGTTATAAGAGCTAAAATGTGGGGAATTTCTTTTCTCTGATTTATAGGATACTATAGACATATATGTACAAATACCTAGGCAGTTTAATGTTGTATTAAAAATTAGAATATATCCATTTATTAAAATTTATGAAATTAATGTTCACTGGAATATATGAAGAAGGATTTAATATACTATACAAGTCTGATATTAGTTGAATGATCTTTCTTCTTTTCTGTCCTTTCTTTCCTTGTTTCTTTTTATTTATCGTATTACTTATACAGAAAAGAGAGCAAACATGGAGTTTTAGGAAGTGGTGAAAGCTGATGATATAACAATAAAAAAAACTTTAAAAATCCCAAATGGCTATTTGTCACTAAGCTATCTCAACCATTTGGGAAGCACTGACAGATATTTAGATGTCTTTCTGATATAAGAAACCTGTAGTTTCTAGGTCACACCTCTCTTGTCTTCCATTTTACTCAGCATTGGTTTCAGAACTACTTAAATGTAATCCACAATTCTGTAAAGAAAGGAATGCTATATGGGCAAACACTGTGACTGATCAACAGAAAATGATTAAAAGTCAAGTATTTTTTTTTTTTTTATTTTGGTGGGTCATGGGGCTTGATCTCGGCCTGGTGCTGTCCTTGAGCTCTTCAGCTCAAGGCTACAGCCCTACCTTGAGCCAAGCCTGGCTTCTTTTCAAAAGGTTAATTGGATAGAAGAGTCTCAGGTCCTTTTGTGCCTGGGCTGGCTTTGAACTGTGATCCTCAGATCTCAGCCTCCTGAGTAGGTAGGATTACAGGTAGGAGTCAGGGCACCCTGCTTCAATTATTTCTAACACACCACTTCCCTTTTCTGTTATTTATACACATAAGTTCATTATAAATTTTATGGTGTGTATGAAGGATTGATGTTACTCACAGTGTCTTTCTTCGGTTACCTACATTTACCAAAACTTAATATTGTTAGATCAACTGTTGGCCTATAAAATAATTTTGTCCCTCAGATAACATTCAGCAGCATACTAGGGCTATTTTGTTTATGAAAGTTCATTGTAAAAACTAGTAGGAAAGTGGCTTGGATAATAAATTCTAGGAAGAGTTGAGGGGAAAGAAAGAAATATTTGCAAATCCTGGTAGAAATATAAATTCATAAATCCACTATAGAAATCAGTATGGAGTTTCCTCAAAATGCTAAAAATAGAACTACCATATGCTCTAACACTTTCATTCAGTCTATGTCCAAATATGTTTAAGATTTACAGTAAAGAAAATTTCTACATCTGCTTATTTTAGCACTATTCAAAATAGACAACCTACTAGAGTAAATTAAATGATCTGTAACTGATGACTAGATGAAGAAAATCTCAATCTCTCTCTCTCTCTCCCTCTCTCTCTCTCTCTCTCTCTCTCTCTCTCTCTCTCTCTCTCTCTCTCTCTCTCTCTCTCTCTCTCCTCTCTCTCTCTCTCTCTCTCTCTCTCTC
This sequence comes from Megascapheus bottae, assembly GCF_031878675.1. Taxonomy (NCBI): domain Eukaryota; kingdom Metazoa; phylum Chordata; class Mammalia; order Rodentia; family Geomyidae; genus Megascapheus; species Megascapheus bottae. Next base: position 23,851,486 of record NC_143528.1, on the reverse strand, counting down.
TCTCTCTCTCTCTCTCTCTCTCTCTCTCTCTCTCTCTCTCTCTCTCTCTCTCTTTGCCACAAACAAAAATGAAATTACATCACTACTATTAAATCACTGAGATGAAATGAATGGAAATGAATATTATCATTCTAATGGAGGAAAGCCACATGCAGAAAGACATCAATCGTGTTTCATCTAATTTGCAGAACCTAGTCCTAAAAGATGTACATGTTCATAGGTATACACACATACACACATATGGAGATACAACATGAATATAATAGTAAGCTTGAGGAAGGTGATGTGATGGGCATGATACAGAGGAAATAATATCAAAATGTGTTTATGAACAAAGATGAAGGTAGGATACTCACCTAAAAATGATTATTAAGGGGAGGTAAGCAGATTGTGGAAAGTGAGAAACAAAGTAATTGAAGTAAATTATAATTATTTGCATGTTTGAAATAGTCCAGTAAAAGAATTGTGTGCAATTAATGGAGTCAAAAAGGATGAATGATAGACACGTAAAAGGAATAATAGATTCTGTTGAGAGGTGATTGCTTGTGGTGGGAGATCAAAAGGAATGGGTGAGTTAAGGTAGATATAGTCAAAATAGGTCAGGAAAATAGATCAGAGAAACCGATTGCAATTGTTTTAAAAAAAGAGATAATGAGTGAAACTGCTTGAGAGCTAGATTTGGTCAAGGAATATTGTATGTATACACAGAAATATCACAATGGATGACTCAATTGTATAAGTTATATATATATATACATATTAATAAATCATGGTTTGAGGGAAAAAATAGTGGAGTTATTAGGGACAACATTCCCTTCATGTCAGACCCTGACAATGAAGAAGGTGGTACTTTCAGACATTACTTATGGTGATGAGACCAGGAGGAGAGGCTTTCTGGTGTATCTATTCTACTTGAAAATAAGTTTAAGAATAGTTTAAAAAAATAAAATAGTGAAGACATCAGAAGCATTCTGACCATACCTATGCTTACTAGTTCAACACTGCTTCCTCTGATTTTTTGTGAGATTTCACAATAAGCTTTTCTGAGTTTATCATGTCAAGCAATTAATTTATTTCCAAGTTACTTTTCTTATTCATGTCGAATGATTTCTAAAGTCTGAACATTCTAAAGAATTAGTTGAGCAATGCACATGATGAGGAATATTTCTTACATGGTGATGCTTATATGTTATTTGGCTTATGTTATAGCTTTTAGAAAAATAGTGTTTGATAGACATGTAATAATTATTCAATTTGAGTTTAAGAAGTAGACTTGATTTATAATTGACCTTAAGAAAAATACCTGGGCTTATAATTGCACATGTGCTTTAAAATATATTTTGAAAGATTATAATTTTGAAAGACTAATATAATGATATTTGTTTGATTCATTGTAAAGAGGCTTCCATTGTCAACTTTGTGTGTTTGCTTACTAGTCCACAGTAACAAATATTTTCACATTTTAAAATATTTTTCTTCCAATTTTGAGCATTCTATAGAACATACTTCTAAAATTTGAAATAATTATTCAGAAAAGAGAAGAGACTTATTTCATAAGAAATCAAATGTATTTCCATCTTCTTTTCTTTCTTTTTTTTAAATTTTTTGACTTTTAAACTCTAAGTTGAACCAAGTATCCACAAACACGAGAGGAACATGACCTGTCTGACACAAGTACTGAAAAAATGGCTAATCTTCAGAGAGATATCTTTAAAAGTAAATGTCCTAAAGATAACAAAGTGTATTTTTCAAACAATGGGGAAAATGACTTCATGAGATATAATTTTAGCCAATACTGAATTTTGATCAAAAATTGGAAGAGAAAGATTATTTTTGCATATTTTAATGGAAATTTCCTTGAGAACACTTCTCTTTGGAAGTATTTCCCTGAGCTGCATAGAGAATAACAAAGTGATTATTATCATTATATTCATTTTTCATACTTAACATACTCTGTGAGTGAATCCATACCAAATGAAACAGTTTCCCTTTAGCTAAAATTATACTTTCACCTTTGCTTAAACTAGGTTTCAGAATTTAAATTAATGGAATGGTAAGATACATACAGATGAAAGGAAAGGTTGAACACTGGGTCATCTTGCATTTTTTTTAGTTCAAATCCCATCTGGTCTCTTCTTTTTACCATAGTACAAAATTTGGCCTTCATATGTCCAAGTACAAAATTGGACGAAATCTAAGTGGAATCTCATTTTACAAATGAATGCTAAACTAAAGCTCTTGAGTCCATGAATTATATGGATGCCTTAGGATCACAGATTTTGCAGACAGAGATGTCACAAGGGTGATTTGGAGTAGAAGTAGGTATATTGTTCATCCAATGCACTTTTTTTTTTTTTGGTGATGTTCAATGTCAAGGTCTTCTTTAAGGAATATTCTAAGCACAGCAGTAAAAACATGCTATATCTTATTCATCTTTATTGTTATTGCCAGTATACCTAGTAAAACTGTGAATTCACCAGGGGTTTGTGTAAGCTTTAAAGCATGCCTTGGGAATTTGTAGTAAACAATCAGGTATCCAAATCCATGATACTCTGGACTTTCATCAAAATATATATTAAATGGAAAAGAATTATAGCCTGATCTATGATTCAGAAATCCTAGAAAAGTAAGAAACAGCAGAAAAGGCTATTGAAGAGATGTCCAGTACTAAATTTACAAATAAACAGAAAGAAACATGTCAATTAGCTGTTTCTATCAGTCAAACAGAATTTTTTGAGCTGCTGTTAGACCACACAACAAAAGTTCTGATAATAGTTTTTCAGTTTTCATTAACTTGTTTATTCAAATTACATGTATTGCAGTCCTACTATTTACGTGGCATTATGATGGATTACAGGGTTGCATTAAGTGTAATACTGGCTTTGAGTAGGTAATAAGCTGATACAGACAAAGTTGAAAGACAATTCTGTATAAGATAATTTCCTTTAATGGGGAGATATCCACTCAGCCCCAAAGTTGAAATTGTAGCTTTCAACAGATATTAAAAATAATTGGAGCACTTAAGTATTTAAAGATAAGCATTTGATGATGATAAAATTTATGTGGATAGGATCAACAAAATTCTCAGTACTTTGCTGTTTTAAAATGGACAGCCAAATTTTATTTTCCCAGTAAATATGTAACCCATGACATATTTTTGTTTTCTTTGTGACACAAAGTTTAAAGAACTTGAATTAGCATATGAATTATTTCAAAGTTTGGAAATTTAACATCAATGTTATCCTCTGTATAGAAATTTATCAATTAGTGGAAAGTTCTTATGACTGATATAGATAATTGACAAATAGGTATAACATATATTAATAATCTTAACTTTACTAAAAAGTTATTTTGATGTTAAAATAGCTGAATGAAAAATGTAAAATAGAGGAAGGAATACATATAATACATAATACACATGTGTATATACATACAAGTTCACATATATATGTATATATATATATATTCCTTCAATTTTTTTTTTGTTGTTGTTGTTGTTGTAGGTTGTGGGACTTGAACTAATGGCCTGGGCATTGTCCCTGAGATTTTCAGGTCAAGACTATTGCCCTACCCCTGAGTCACAGTGCCACTTCCAGTTTTCTATTGATAAATTGGAGATAACAATTTCACGGACATTAGTGCCTGGGCTAGCTTTGAGCCAAGATTCTCACGTCTCAGCCTCCTGAGTAACTAGGATTACAGGTCTGAGCCACTGAGTCCAGTTTATTTCTTCAATTTATAAGCGAAATTTTAATTACCTTTCTTACCACCTCGCAAAGTTGTATTATCTCCATAATTTAAATGACAAATGGAGAAGTCCAAAGGTTACGGCTAAGGCTACTAAAGTAATCAGTGGCTGATTCACAATAAGAAGAATTCACAAGCAACTTTGTTCCGAAGCCATAGGGCAAAACAGTGACTCTATTTTTCTCCCACTCATGAATTTCCAAAGATTTAAGGAAAAAGTATACAGTTAAGTTTCCAAATTGTTCGCTGAAGTTTGCAACATAATCTAAGGCCATACTGTCCTGTATGTACCAGATATAATCTGAAATTTCTATCAGAGAAATGCAAATTTATAAAAATCAAAATGAAACATATCATATCTTAAATGTTCCTATAAAATGAAGTATGCTTTTGCAGTATATGGATATTACATTGCTGGAATCTTAAATAAAATTATTCAAGAATCACACTGGAATGATTTTATATGGCAATCAAGAGAAATCTTACAATATTTTGTGGCCAATTGTATAATGTATGTATAATAGGTTTATTGTGTGGTTATTTCAAGAACAAAATAAACTTTTCAGGAAATACAGATATCTTTAATAATAACAATGTAGAAAAATATAGTATTTTTGAATGTCTGCTTTTTTCTGAATAGTCTAAGAAATTGATACAGAATAAATTTTATTTTGACAATGAACGCATTTAATATCATCTCTTATGACGAATTATTATTTTTCAGACATTGTTAACAGTACCATGTATAATATGTCTGATTTTGCAAAAGTTCTTTAAAGCTTATTTCTTTTAAATTAAAAGTCTTATGACCTTCTGGCAAGGTGAAAATTAGTGAGTTACAAAACTGAGGTGAGAAATTCTCCTCAGGAATATCTGGAATGAAACTATGAGGAAAATAATCAATAGGCATTGAAAATGAGAAAGAAAACTTCCAAGTGCAAGGACAATCTCACTTTTTAATAATAAGACCTTTGGAAGAAAATAATTATAATTAGAGAATATTTATAGAAGCAGTATTTGATTGAACTTCCCTATGTGCAGAGCAGTCTAATATAAATTCTACTTTAGTTTTCCCCTTAAAATAGTGACTGGACCAAGGAAATGAATATGCCTGTGTGGAGAGAAAATAACTGCAATTGAATGGCTGAGGCTTACCTACAAGGCTCCCCAGCACCTCCAAAGGAGAAAAAGAAAAAGATTCTGATTTGTTTCTAGCAAGAATAGAAACTTGGCACAGTTTCTCCAAGAAGAGCCTTCTAGAGTTTAATAACTTTGGGGCTGCACCGTGCAGGCTGACTGTTATTGCCATGTTGCTGATGGGTTAGATACAAAGAAGGAGTCTTAGGTGAGAAGTTGCTACTGTCTGCCTCAGTCACCTCTAAAATGTGAAATGTGCTTTGCAGGATTCAAAAATATGCCTGAACAGCTAACACTGAAACTCCAGAAAAGAAATCAGAAAGCACATTGCAGAAGACACGTGAGACTAAAATTTAAAAATGGCAGCCACAATGGCAAAGAAAGAAAATATAAAGAATATAGTTCACATAAAAATAATATAATTGACATGCATTTTCTTAGTAATATCAGTGCATGAAGAATACAATAAGGTAATATGCTTAAACTACTGTCAGAAAATCAGTTCATAATGTATCTTCACAGCAAGAGTGGTTAAATAACATGGTGCTAGATGCTCAAGACAGTGGAGAAATCACTGTACATAGATCCAGTGAAAGAAAACATAATTTATTTTAGAAATGGACAATGACCCACACAAACACAAAATGAAGAATAAAGGAAATTATAACGTGTGTAAACAACTATTAATATATAGCAACCTACTCATGTATGTGTCTATCAATGCTTTAATGACTTTACTGAAATTCATACTTGCTATAAATGAATTATATATATGTGTATATATTTACTTGTTTTTTCTTGTGGGTCATAGGGCTTGAACTTGGCCTAGGTACTGTCTCTGAGTTCTTCATCTCAAGGCTACTGCCCTACCACTGGCGCTGGGCATTGTCCTTGAGCTCTTCAGAGCAAGGCTTCCTCACAATCCTTAAGCCAAACCCCAATTCCTGTTTTCTAGAGGTTAATTGAAGATAAGTCTCGGGTCCTTTTGTGCCCAGTCTCACTTTGAACTTTGATCCTAAGATCTCAGCTGCCTGAGTAGCTAGGATTACAGGCGTGAACCACCATGCCTGGCTGCAATTGTATACATTATGTGATTCAATTTTTATATTATTGTTAATTTGAGACTCACTTCTGATGTATAGAGTTTTAATGAATGCATGTTTACTATTATCTAATATTAACCTCCATGTTCACATTATTGGTTTATTAAAATACATTTAGGTAGTTTTCTTTCTATTCTATTCTGTTCAGTGCAGCTCAGAATCTATACACAAGCTGGTTCCTAATGGTTTTAGTTCAGGGAACACAAATTCATCTTGATTATAAATTATATAACTGTTTTCCAACAAGATTATCCAAACTTAAACTTCAAAACCCATAGGGCATAATGAGAGAACACAGTATTCCACACCTCAGTATTTTTGCATACAAGCAATGTTTTTTATGTGATGTGTAAATTTTAAACCGATGAGGTGAACAAAGTTCTCTATTATGGCATATGTCACTTACATTTGATTTAAGAAACCTTTCCCATGCAAGGAAAGGAAACATCTTTCTACAGTGCCACTCATGTGGTTTACCTGATGTCTGTGGTCTGATAGCATCATTGCACTGTTCCTAGCAACTTCTAATCCTTTTTCAGAAAAGCCTCAAATATTTACTGCCATTGTCACTCACGCAAATTTTGGAATTACTGTTTGCTAAAAGCAACATACAACTTACGGTTTGATTAGGATGGCATTCATGACAATGCACTTACAATCAAATTATAAACAAATAAGGCAGTAGTGGCTCAACCATATAATTTCAGCTGCTCTGTAGCATTTGATCTGGAAGACTGAAGATCTACACTGGCTCCATTTTCAATTAGTCACCCAGAAGTCAGGCTGAAGGTGCAGGGAAGGGTTGCATCCTTGCTCACTGCTTCCCCATGAATCTTGACTTTGACCACTGCACATTTTGCTTCAGTTACCTTTCCTAGCCTTATGTGTAGAAGCATAGGAAAGTGATTCCTTCAGAGCAAATACATTTCACCTAGAAATTAGTGAATCAAGGTCATGCACTGCCACTGGATGGCTTACATTTCAATGTTACCTCAGTTTTCTAATCCATCCCTTTTGCCAAAAGTCATATCCAAGTTTACAGCAAGTCCCTCATCTTAGTCTTAAGTACAGATTATTTGGATTTAAAAAGAAAACTACATTTTAAACCTTTCTAAAGTACTTTCAAACAATTGGAAGAATTTAGTGAATATCAACTTGATCAGACTTAAATTTTTCAAGCCAGTGAATGATGGTCTTAACCTTTACTCAGTCCTTCTATGGAACTCAATTTATTTATTTTTCTGTGTGATATTCTCGATAGATTTTATTTTCATGGTTAGATGATCATTGGTTACTTATTTATTTATTTTGGGGAGGGCATGGGACTTGAACTCTTGGTCTGGGCACTGTCCCTGAGCTCTTCAGCTAAAAGCTCCTACCCTACCCCTGGAGCCACAGCACTACTTCCGGTTTTCTGGTGGTTAATTGGAGATAAGAGCTTCACAGACTTCAGTGGCTGGGCTGGCTTTGAACTGCAATCCTTAGATCTCAGCCTCTTGAGTAGCTAGGACTACAGATATGAGCCACCGTGCCTGGTTTAGCTTTTTATAAACTGTAACTCCCTAATTATAGGGACTTTGAGTTTTAAAATTCTACTTATAAAGAATTCAGTTTCTTGTAAAAAAAAGAAGTGCCCAATAGTATGGTATATTTAATTGCTTTACCTATTCAATCAAAGTCTTGATTTATTTCATGAATTGTATTGTGTATTGTAACTCACATCAACAATTTTCTAATAGGCAAATAAATTTTATTTGCTATCTGATGCTTGATAATACACCATCTGATGTTTTAAAATTAAACAAATGCAGAGACTCACCATGTGTGATAACTTGTTATCACTAAACTTAGGTAAGTTACAAACAACCTCCAAACTTCAGTACTATATTTATATATGTAATTAGGATAAATTTCTGCCTTCATGATACCTTGTTAATATATCTAGCCTCCAGAGATTACTGAAATATACCTTAATAATTAAATAGTTATTTGTATATAGCATATGTTGTGCACATATGACATCTAGATAAATAGAAATATACATATATAGATAAGCATGTACATAGTGGTAGAGTTCATACACCTATAAATGTGTACACATATGCATATGCACACATGTGTTTATCTACATATACTTAAATATACATGTGTATACATATATAACTACACATATACACATACATAGAGATGGGGCGGCAGAGAAAGAGAGAGAGAGAACTTTGTTGTTAGAAAACCCACAGGAGGGGCCGGGAGTTTGGCCTAGTGGTAGAGTGCTTGCCTAGTATTCACGAAGACCCAGGTTCGGTTCCTTGGTACCACATGCATAGAAAATAGCTGGAAGTGGTGCTGAGGCTCAAATGGTAGAGCTCTAACCTTGAGAAAGTCCATGGACAGTGCTCAGGCCCTGAGCTAAAGCCCAGGACTGGCAAAAAAAAAAAAAAAAAAAAAAAACACAGGAAAAGAACACCCTAAATTGTTTGGATGTTGAATGTGTGATTGTTCACTTATATATGAGTAGAAACAGCATAAATTTGTTCATTTCATATATTCAGTTTACATTCCTTCTGAAGTGCCTCTTAATGATTTAAAGGTAAGGAGCCATCAAGCACTGGAGGCATAGAGTGGGCTGAGAAAATGAGAATCAACTCCTTTCCTTTCTTTTCTACAGGTCGTCTAGGTTATTTGCTCTTATGCTGGAAAAATAGAATTACTTTTTTAAAAGCTGTGTCAGCTGCCTTACACACAAAGAGAAGTTTGATTATGAATCATGTATTTGTAGCATTATGGCATTACCCAAGGAGAATACCTTATAAAACCAAAGATTCTAGCTTTGTTTTCCAAAAGCAATCCTAAAATGCCGGCAATCTGTTTAAGCATTCCATAAATAAAATCCCACCTACCGGCAACACAATTAGTCTATTTGCCAAGGGGTCCAATTATCATCATGTTTTCAGAGATTAGCCTTGGTCACCTGCCTTCATTCTCTAGGAATATCCCACAGGTAACAGGAGATAAATTACTCACAATCTTGATTTAACTTCTTAAAATTTTGGTAAATTCAAAATATATGAAATAAAATCCCCAAGTATCTAATTCATATATGGCCTCAAAATGTATGATTCAAAAGCACCTAACAAATACATTTCATTAGTTGTAGAAGGTAGATAGATAAGTTGCATAGAGAAGGTATTATAGAAGTAGAACAAGATAATAATTAAAACTAGCTTTTGTTTGCTTAAATCAAATAAGCAAGAATAAAAATAGTAAAACAATGTGAAAAAGTTGATTATTCTGTTGATTATTTTCCCCTGCTTATAAAAGTATAGCATATACCATACCAGAAAATAAAATGTTATGGTCTTCAAAGGATACAATGTACAAATGGCAAATATTTGTGTTGTCCAAATTTCTTTATCTCAGATTTAAAAGATGAAAGAATTTTAATTAAATATCTTGCACTTGCTGATAGAGACACTATTCTAGAAGCCAGACACCTAAACCATTAAACTTTAGTTGAGTTTTCAGAGCGGGCCCAGAGCTTTTCCTAGGTCCAGGCTTGCACAGAATCCTGCTTCCTCCAAATAGTAATTGTAATGACAAGGAGTCATTAACACTTTACTTTGATTTGAAAGAGTCTTCCTGTTTCTTTTGCAGTTGTTAACCTTGAAAGGATTCTCCTTTCCACCATTATATAAAACTGGGATCACAAAGTCAAGCCACTTAATAATTAAAGTATTTCATCTATAGTATTTGATTTAATGATAGCCTAAAAATTATTTTATTGTATGTAAAACTCCTAGACCCACTGTAGGATCTTAAGCATAGACTTATGCTGTTTAATTGATCTAGGCTTAATATTAAATAATTATTTACTTCTGATATGTGTTATTCTTTTCAAAGTTACAAGAATTTTTTTCTTAATTTGAATTAATATTATTGCTGCTTTCATTTAAATGATGCTGATTACAAGCTTTTTAACACTAATATGTATAATATAGAATATACAACATAATTATAAAATATACTTATATATTATAATTCTATATAGAGTGTATAATATTACATATAGCATATAATATTATATGGTATATAGTATATACTACATATGTATACATATAGTATATATACTATATATGATATGTGTTTTATACTCATACATATTATATAATATTATATATATTTTAAAAAAATCTTCTTTTTCATGTTGACAAAACTACTCTCAAGGACAAAACATTTAGAAATATACCTAAGGCATTTTATTTTCAGTCATTTTGAATACTCTATACAATGAAATCCTAAGTGCATTGACTTTACACTGCAAATCCAAGTTTGTTGATATACTTTAGGAGATATTTCACTGCTGAAAGTAAAAGTTTTCAGAATATTTTAGTTCATATATAATTGCTGCAAACCATTGTTGTAATCTCTTAACTTTCACTTCATTTCTATCCCCTTATACTGTGAAGATTAAAAAAAAAACCTAAAACGATAAATTACAATAAAATTCTACTAAAATTCTACGATTGGAGCTCCAGCCACCCGAATTGTTAAAGCACAATCAAAGCTGTGAAATAATAGTCTGAGAATTTTTTTAAGAATAAAAATATCAGTATGCAAAGGTAGCTAATTTATATGCTATTTTCTTAATGCACACTTAAAATTGTTTTCTCTTCAGTAGAAATACTTTAGCATTGTTCATGCTACTTTCCAGTTAGGGGTAGGAAGGAAAGGGTGTTGACATAAGTTAACTACCAACAAAATATATACAATGAAAGAATACATTTTTGTGTAACTGAAAAAAGAATATAGATTTTCAAGCTGAAAAATGATGCTTTCTTACTGAGTTAGAAAACTGCATCCAAATATGAATCTCTAGTTTGCTTACTTCATATAAAACGTTTATTATCTTGCCTTGGTGGTATCTGCTTGGCTTTTGTTTTAGAATTAAGGTTATTAAGCTTGCCTTTGCTGTTCTCATTACTAGAATATTTTATAGGTAAATCCACTCAAGAAACCTATTGTGTTTTCTGATCAAAGTGGAAAGTGATGCCAGGCTATAATAAGCAATTTAATTTTTAATGAGCTTATTCATGCCCAAGGTCTTAACAAAGGTAAAAAAAAGTTAAAATAAAACTACAGCAAAACACTAATGACAATGTCCTAAATACTACTAGGGCATGAAAATATTTGGCAGAAATCTCTTTCAAAATAACTTGGTATTTTTTTAATTTGGTTTCAGATTAGAAACTTAGCTCAGTAAATATAGCATATTAAATGATGTACATAGAGAAAATGAACGATATTTTCTCAGAGAGATAAGCAAGATTGCTTGTGGAATGTAACATCTAAAATAAAAGTGGTTTTAGTAAGCATCTATTTTCCAAGTTCTCAAATTTGAGGATATTGTTGATCAATCGGGGACATAAATACCTAACTTGTCTTATTATTTGAGTTAGTAGTAAATATGTGTGATGTTACAGGAAATTTTCTTTGACTGATAATTATTTAATAAGCTAGATATTTTTAAATACCTCCCTTTTAACTAATAATTATTCTTACTTTGCACTTTATCATATTTTATAATGCAAATACCAGTCAAATATGATTACCATTCTTATTTAAGAATTCTTTCACCAAAAGATATGACATTATTATAAAGAGCTGTATCTTACTTCTTCATTTCTTAAGGAATTATTATAATTCTTATGACAATAGGTGATAGGAAATAGAAAAAATATTACAAGTATATTTGGTTCAGTAGTAATTTAGCATGCTATGAACTACATATTCTATGGTATGTGCTGGAAATTGATAAGATATGGAAACATCAGGAAGACATTGGAAGAAAATTTCATTATCTAATACTTATTGGCTCCTCTATCCATTCTCAGACCCATTGTATATGCATATCAGATATCCCCTTGTTATATAGTAAAACCTTTTGATTTATTTGTTCATTTGAATTAGGAAAGGGAAAGGAAAAAACAAGATAATGAGACAGAGGACAAAAGGTGAGCTAATGTAACAGAGACATTCCCACAAACATATGTTGGAAATGAACTTTACATCTTGGGAAGGGATGGAGGGAAGGAAAAGTGGGGGAAAAAAATCATGGGAATGGATAACAATGTTCAAGAAATAATGTACTCAGTACCTTCCAAATGTAAGTGTAACCCTTCTATAAATCACTCAGACAATAAAATAAAATTTAAAATAAATTCAATGAAGGGTTAAGTCATGACTTTTCTCATGTGGAAAATGTGGAATTATGACTTTATGTTTTTATTATAGTAAATGCAAGTATGCATATCAGAAAAATATTAAAAAATTTAAAATAACAAAAGATCATATGAAACAAAATTCCAGGCCACAAAATATCCAAAATGTGAATTTGTTTAAAATGATAAATAAACTTAAGAATTTATATTAAGATTCACAAGATGAAAATGGCCCTTGAAAAATTATGTAGCTGCTACAATATAATCACTTGTAGATTTGGCTTTATAATATGGTTTGTAACTGGTAAAATTTCATAAAACCAATGTTAGTGTTACAACAATTGTACACACTGATTTAGTTTCATTTTTAATAATGTATCAATGATTTTCCAAATTGAACTTTGAATGAAATAATAAGACATGAAATTGAAAAATGGAAGATATTCTCAAAACATCTTACATTTGGAACTACACACACATGCACATTATATACATTAAGTGTATGTATACACACATATATACAATTTCATGAATATGAACCTGTCATGAGATAAATAGTAAGCAAGAATCACTTTTTTTTTTCGAAATCAGGGTTTAGAATTGTCATTTTTTTTTTCACTCAACAATTTGGTGTAGTATATCATCCAACAAATTTTTACTTTGAGATTTTTGAATGCTATAATTTTTGCACTTGCCATTTGCCACAGAGAATTCAAATCATTCATTCTTGACTAGAAAATCTGGATTTCCAAGTTCTAGGCCCTTGTCACCTGTGCCTTCTTATAACCTCTGTAAATAAGAGCGTAAAAGACTTTTTTCCTCACTGGATGGTTGGACAAAGAATTTACTTGCAATCGGTTCCTGATATTGGCATATTTGATTTCCTAAATGTTGTAGAGCCAGGCCATTCTGAGATCCTGGAGTCCACTCAGACTTTTGCTATTTGGGACCACTTTTCAATGTCAGCTATGGTAAGATCTTACTCTTTCTAAATTTCTATCTTCTCATTTTGAATACCATCTATCAACATCTGAAAGAAAGAAAATGAAAATCTCTGCATTTTAAGCCCCATTTGAGTAATACAAGGTTGTTCTAGAACGTATTTTTTTTCATATCAACTGTGTCATACAACATAGCAATAATAGAATACACATTTTAATTGGTACAAATTCAAAATTCTAATTCCTGTCCTGTGCCATAGAGCACTCTGGCATAGTCCTGTTGCTCCTATAACTTAGTGCTAAAGGAGAAAATCTACCTTTGAACCTAATGAATTTGTTGTTTTGAAGTATTCCTTATGTTGAAACAATGAATTGCTTTCAGGACCAAATAAATGCAATATTAAAGTTTAATTTCTGGTTTGGTTTGATATGTTACTTGAACAGTATTAACCCCTACTGCTTAACATTCCTAGGCAAAAGCTAGTAGGAAAGACAACCAAAGAAACAAAGACCTTATCCGGAAAATTTTCTACAGGAAACAAGCCAGAGATAGTAGTAAAATAAATGGGAAGGATATGCTATTTTTTTTCTGTGAACACATATTAAGCAACTATTAGAGCAATTGTAATATTTTATGAAATACTTACTACTCCTTTTCTTATGTAAAAAGATGCATAAGAAAGAATGTCCATTGTTCCCAATGCAAAAGTGTGTATGTAGAGTCTTTGTTTTTTTTTTCTTTTTTCTATGTGCACTGTCATTGTTTTCCCACTTCTAGCATCATGTGCTAAAACCCCACTTTTGAGCAGTTATTTGAATTTTATTTTAAGCTCTTCAGTCCTCATGCTATTTAAAATGAGTTGTTGTGTACTTCACTTTGCACTCCAGTGGTGAAACAACTCACATGAACCATGGCTATGATTTGCTTATTCAGGTGTAAACTCTTGCTTTCCAAGTTTAACATGTAAAGACACACCTTTAGTTTTCTAATTTTATTTATGAACATCACAATATTCCCTATGCCTGTTCTGTATTATGGACTTCTGATGTCTTGATACTCAGTTGACTGGAGAGAAATATTTGAATGAGAAAGATGGAGACACATTTTGTTAAGTGTGTGTCATATCAAATAATGGCCTTATAGCAATTACAGACAGAAGGGTTGATTATGAAAAAATAACAAATTTTACCTTTAAAACAGAAAGCAATTTTTTGTATAATATAAGACAGTTTGTACTACATTATATATAAATGATATAAATTTTTTATTCAAATGTTTGTTTTCCTATTGCAAGATTCTCTTGACACATATACATCTATGTTATATATTTATTATTCCTCATAAAACTGTTATGCAAAGCACTTAACAGTTACATAGTAGGAACTATAGATCCAATAACAGTGAATGGTAAGGTCAAAGCAATTCAATGCAAAATATATAACATTAAAACACTTATGTTTATACTCTTGTCTTATTCTTTGCTAATTTTCTTAACAGTTTAATGTTATTGAACTTCTATATTTTGGAGACATAATACCATCTGACTCTATGACCACTGGAATTGTGAGTGAACTCATGTCATATTAACATCTAGATGTAAGGGTTCAAATTTAATCTTTTGGTATGATTTTTAACAAACCACAACCATATAAATTTTCAAAAACAGTCTCAGATTGGTCATGGATTGATACATTAGTAGAGAGACTAATTGAAGATTAATCTGCTGAGATTCATCCTAACAACAAATGTAAAAAATGCCAAATAACATATCTTCTTGAAAATCAACCATTTACTCAAATGTAAAGAAAATATAAAATGAGGTATCCTTCTCCAGACGCTAGGACTGACCCTTCTAGTCCTAGCCATTTGGTACAATGAAATCTGAGAAGCAATATTTGAAGCTAGGACTTGCTTCCAGTAATCACCAAAAGTCTAAAAGTGGAGCTGTGATTCAGGTGTTAGAGAATTTACCTAAAGTAGAAAACTGTGCAAGAACACATCCAGAGCCTTGAATTCATGGCCTAAAACCAGTGCAATAAGTAAGTAAGTAAGTAAGTAAATAAATAAATAAATAAATAAAAGAATACTTAGGAAGAAAAGGTTTTCTGTTAAATTATGGAAACCAGTAATAGAATTAATTATTTAATTCCTCACTCAAATTATTGTAAGTGAATAGATGAAAAGTTGAAAGAAAAGAACACCATCATAATGAATATATGAAAATGATGAAGTGGAAAATGTAAATTTTCTAAAGGGAAAAGAAAATAATGGGATTTTGAAATGTGGGATAGAGACCTATTTCATATCATAGAATGCAAAATAATCAATCTGTGTGAAAATCAGATAGTTAGATGATTAAAGTATGGATTATGCTGAGCCCTTGATGTTAGAATGAGAAGAATAAAATTCTGCAAAGAGTTCTAACATTAGCTAGTTGACAGGATAAAATGAGCATACACAAATAATGGCCAAGAAACTGTCATTATCTATAGAAGGAACACTTGGTTTCTTAGACTCAAAAACTATAATAAATCACAAACCAGGTAAAAGAAAAAAAGATATCTAGCATGAGATACACCAGGCTAAAACAGCTGAATTCCCAAAATAGTACAAACATCTTAAACAGAAATTCGAGTTATTGTTCACAACATAAAACTAAAGTGTGAATGCTAACCATACATATTTCATTAAGTTAAAATGCATGGTAGAATGCAGGAAAATATGAATTCCAATAAGCAAAAAAATGTAAGTAAACCCTCCATGATGGTATATACTCAAATATACTTAAGAAGCCATGTAGTAGTTTGTGGAGAAACATATAATTCTGAACAAGAAATTAACATAAGCATAAAAGATATGTACAAGGTCTAGTCAATTGATATTTAAAAGCTCATATTGATCCATACATTTGTTCTGCTTCAATTCCAATTGAAATACTGTTTTGAATTTTTGCTGTGTAGGTTGTTGGCTGTTGATATTGCTGTTACTTGTGTATGATTCTGTGTGTGTGTGTGTGTGTGTGTGTGTGTGTGTGTAGCATAGCAGAAAGGCAGAGAAAGTGAAAAATAGTGTACTTCCAAAATAAAAGCAGTAGTCAAGGATATTGGCACTTAAAACTTCAGTGTTTACAAATATGTTACAATGATGTTTTGTAGTGACATATATACAAAAAAATTTTCCACAGGTTACAGTGTCAAATTGGATCTGTTACATATGCCATAGTTAGCATTATAATCAAGAATCAAACTGTAACAATTTAAATTAAAGTGTTTAGACAATCAACTTCCAAGTGAATTTTTAAAATTTTGATTTTATATCTTTAACCGTTTTACACTTTATGAGATATTTCAAGTGACATTCTGTATCAAGGAATGAAGATATCCATCACCAGTGAATATTAATATCATTGGACTTGAGACTGAGAAAATATATAAGACTTTCAAGAACTTTCCCAAATGGTGGAAGAGAGTTGTACACTTGGAATGGCCATTGAGAAATCATTTATTCTTAGCAGATATTTGAAAATAAATTCATGCCCATCACGAGGCAATAAGTGAAATTCTAAGATTTTTACAGGAGACAATATTTGAATATGTAGAAGGCAATAGCCAAAAAAAAAAGGAACAAAACAAAGAAGTTGGGGGAAACAAAACAGAAAATAAAGATTATGATACCTTGTTTTCGAGATACTAAAACCTCTCAAATTAGTTTATTATGAATACTGTTATACATAATACTCTATAAGAATTTAAAATACCACATCCAAATCTGACTACAAATGTGAAGCAATTAAAATAGTAAGTTAGTTAGAAAAAAAAATCCGAAAGCATCAACTCATCTATGTATGTAACTTTCAAACTGTTCGCTAGCAAATGCCAAACATACCAAGTTATTCATTAATCTAGATAACGGATCATCAGCATTTGGAAATATTTTAACATTTTTAAAGTTTTGTAACAAGCTGAATTTGGTGGTTCATGAAACACTGTTTAAAGCATTAAAAAAATTCCTTGGTGATTGTTTCAGGGTTGGTGGCCTCCTCTCTTGGCTTGTCTTCATTTTGGCTTCCCTTGTCTCAGAATGATAGCCAGGATCTAGCATAGCATTGTGGTCCCTATTGGTACAAAAAGAGACAGTGCGCATCTGGCCAAACATTCCTAAAATTAAATTTCTGGCTTTCATTGCAACTGGGCAAATCTAATAGAAATTACTGGCATTTGGAATAGTGCAAGCTTTTCTTGAGAGATATCTTTTTTATGTATCTGAGTCACTAGGTATACGGGAGGGTAAGTTGACACTATCTGGCCTATTCTGACTTCAGTATGTCTTGGATATTTGATCTTGGAGATGGATTTTCTTAATTTTTTTTGTAGAGAATTTATTAACGTTGATTTTTACATCACATTTTAAATGACAAGTTTAACAAACAAGTGTTCAAGGAGGAAACCTCTATTTACCATCACTGGGACTTAGTATTTAGAACTTAATCAAAATTAGGCTAAGGGTTTGTATGTCATAGAAACATATTAACTTATGAAATAAAACATTGTCTATAGAGTCATAGGTTTCTATGTCTATATAGTTATATTTATATTTCCATTAACATGTCCATAGCTTTGGGTATGCAGTTATTGAGTCCTCGCTCTTGTATTCTTTGGATTTAATAGCCACATATCAAGGATACCATGCGCCTTTTGTTCCTTAGGTCTTGACTTGTCTCACGCAACATGATTCACTCTAGATTCATCCACTTCCCTGCGAATGCCATTATTTTATTTTGTCTGTTGGCTATGTAGAATTCCATTGTGTATATATACCATATTTTCTGTATCCATTCATCTGCAGTAGGGCATCTGGATTGTTTCCATCACCTGGCTATTGTGAGTAGTGCAGAGATGAACATAGCTGAGCAGGTGTCTTTATAATATCCTGGGTCATGATGTTCAGGGTAGATGCCCAGAAGTGGTATGGCGGGATCATAGGGAAGGTCTATTTTAGGTTCTTTAAGAAACCTCCACACTGCTTTCCAGAGTGGCTGAACTAGTTTACATTCCCACCAGCAGTGTAGTAGGGTTCCTTTTTCTCCATAAGCTGGCCAGCAATTGTCATTGTCTGAGTTCAAAATCTTGGCCATTCTTGTTGGGGTAAGGTGGTATCTTAGGGTTGTTTTTATTTGCATTTCCTTTATGACCATGGATGATGAACATTTTCTCATATGCTTTTCTGCCATTTTAATCTCTTCTTCTGATAAGTCTCTCTTTAGTTCCCTTGCCCATTTAGTGAATGGCTTATTGGGTTTTCAGGGGATTAGTTTCTTGAGTTCCCTGTAGATACTGGATATTAAGCATTTGTCAGATGTATTGTTGGTGAATATCTTTTCCCAGTTGATTGGCTGTCTCTCTACTTTTGCAACTATGTTTTTATCTGTACAGAAACTTTTTATTTTTAGGTAGTCCCATTTATCGAGTCTCTCTCCAATCTGTTGTGACCCTGGGATTCTGTTCAGGAATCTTTTGCCTGTGCCTATGAGTTCCAGTGTCTCTCCTACTTTATCATGTAGCAGTTTCATGGTTTCCAGTCTGACATTGAGGTCTTTGATCCACTTTGAGTTAATGCTTGTGCATGGCGAAAGGCTGGGGTCAATTTTTAGTTTTCTGCATGTGGCTGCCCAGTTTTGACAGCACCAATAATTGAATAGACTGTGTTTGTTCCATTGTATATCTATGGCTCCTTTGTCAAATACAAGTTGCCTATAGGTATATGGTTCTATTTCTGGGTCTTCTATTCTGTTCCACTGATCTTCTGGTCTGTTTTTGTGCCAATACCAACCAGTTTTTGTTATTATGGCTCTATAGTAGAGTTTGAAGTCTGGTATTGTAATCCCACCAGCATTGCTCTTTTTGCCTAGAATTGTTTTGGCTATTCTAGGTCTTTTCTTGTTCCATATGAATCTTTGGATTATATCTTCAATTTCCATAAAGAATGCTTTGGAATTTTGATGGGGATTGCATTGAATTTGTATATCAATTTTGGCAGTATACTGTTTTCACTATGTTGGATCTCCCTAGCCATGAGCATGGGATGTCTCTCTATTTCCTAGTGTCCTCTTTAATTTCTTTCATTAGGCTTTTATAGTTTTCATTGAATAATTCCTTTACATCTTTGGTTAAGTATATTCCTAAGTATTTTATTCTTTTGGGGGCTTTTGCGAATGGGATCATTTTCTTGATTTGGCTTTCTGTTTGTGTATTGTTGGTGTACAAGAAGGCTACTGACTTCTGAAGGTTGATTTTGTATCCTACCACTTTGCTAAAGTGGTTTATTAATTCTAGAAGTTTGGGAGTGGAGTATATTTAAATACAATAACAAACACACATACAAACACCTACATACACAAAAAGAACCCCTCCAAAATTCTGGAAATGATGTATAAGTTCACTACCTCCATGGTGATAAAGTGCCTTCCTGCAAGCACATCAGAACAGCATCTATTCTTCCAAATAGCCCTTGAAAGAAGCTTAGCATACAGTTCTTCCAGGAAACAAAGAATCGTAGTGTTGTACTGGGAGTTTCTGTCACACTGATAAGGTGTTACGTTTGTACGTATGTTATAATTACCTAAATTTATTTATTCTTAAGGTAGAGATTTACCACTGTTATACTAAGAAGAGAAAATAACATCATTATAAAGATTTTTTTTCATTTTGCCTAAAGCATCTATAGGTTGGGCAATATTTGATGACTGTGTCATTCCTATGAGTCGGTGTTTTAAAAGATTCCTTTTCAGGGCTTTCCCCATTTAATGGTTTTCATAAAAAGAGATTTTTTGGTATTCTTTATTACAGATAGTTTCTACATTTCATTGTGTACTGCCATATTCAGAGATATATTAAAGTAACACCACATAACAATGTCTAGTTAGAATATAAGACTTACATTAGACAATACAATATTTGCAATGTACATTATTAAAATTTAATCTGTACTCCTTTCTACAGTTTCTTCAAATGATTTTCTTTAGATCAACAAAAGAGAAGCAGTAATTTATTTCCTATAAATCTTCAAATGAGGGAATGTATTCTTGTGAGAATTCTAATATGATTACAAATAGCCAGAATAATGAAGATTTAGTCAATTAATTTTAAGACTTATTTCCAAACACTGACAGTCATTTCCAAAACATTCATTCAATGGCCTAAGTTTGTTTTCTGGGTGAAATGAATGATTCCTTGTAAATTTCTTATGAATTCTTTTGATTAGTCAGTGAAAATCAAGTGAGATAGAAGTTTCCAATTTTAACTTATAGCTAACATTATTTCAAAAACTAAAATGTGGGAGAAGATGGGGAGATTGCTGTCAAGATTGAAATGTATATCCTACAAAATGAAGGTAAAAGAGGGAGGAAAAATGAGTAAGAATGTAGAGTGACATTATTTAAGATTCACTGCATTCCTAAACTTCTTTGTTAAATATTAGCTCCTTTATATAGCTACTTGAAAATAATAAAATGGATTACAAAACCTAAAATATGTGAAATCTTTAATGTCATGGTTTTCTGGAAATTGAAGTTATTTTTTTCTTCCTGTATATCAATACTACATTTCAACAGATACATTAATGCTACCTTTATTCACTTTCCAATATCAGAAATCACTATTCAAACATACATACTATGGTTCTCTCATTTGCAATAGAAAACATTTGGATTAGAATCCTAAAACATTAAATACATCACTTTGTTGCATCTCATTTTATCTCATACTTTCTCATCACTAAAGCTGTGAATTAGAATATTTGCAATCTTATTTCATAAAGAAGACAGTATGTGTTACAGTGCTAGAATGTGTAATTCTTTACTGTGACCAACTCTTTATTATAAAAAATATTGATGTATACAATAAAAACATGACTTCACTTTAGAGCAAAATGTCACAGAATTACTAAATGAAAGATTGCAAGTGGAGATACAAATTTAATGTGCAGATCAATGATTCAGTATTATTTCAGATATGGCCTAATTTATCATAGTAACTCATGAGTCTAGGAACAGCACTGAAGTCTAGTTGTGTTCATTCTAAATCTAAGTAGTTTCATTTGGTCACAGCATGATATATTCCCAAGTGTCTTCAAACACATTTAGATTTATATGTCTTATCAAAGTATGGGAAATCAAGGAATTTAGATTACTAAAAGAGTTATTACTAATTTTTCAATAAGACATTTACATAGAAAAGCAAAATCAGTAGAACCAGATTTTGAAATTTTAGTAGTTTGATCACTTATTATTTGCATGCCTGTCTTCAGAAAAGATAATAAACTATTGATTCGAAAATATATATAAACTTCTTAACAATTTGAGAGAACTGCATCTCAAAATCTATACTTTTTCTAGGGACAAATTGCTAACATTTTTGCCAAGAAAATATCTTTCATAAAGGTTATAGTTATGTCTAGAAACTACGCTGAAAATAAGAAATTAAATAATAATTCAGTTGTGAAATGTTAAATGAAGCTACCTAATTATCAACAAATACGAAAGTAAAATTGTATGGTATAAAAACAGGCCAGGCGTGGTAGCTTACACTTGAACTCCTAGCTACTCAGGAGGCTGAGATCTGAGGGTCACAATTCAAACCAGCCTGGGCACTGAAGACTCTTATCTCCAATTAATCACTAGAAAACAGGAAGTGGGACAATGGATCAAGGGGCCGGGTGGTAGCCTTGAGCTGAATAGCTCAGGGACAGTGCCCAGGCCCAGAGTTCAAGCCCCATGACCAACAAAAACAAAACAAAACAAAACAAAACAACTCTAATTTGGGGGGAAAAATAAACTATGCTTTTCCCTAAACTAATCTTCATGTTTATATATGCATATAGTAAGGGAAAATAATATGTTTAAACAAATTTAAATGAAGTGAACCTCATTTTCAATCAGAAGTTTGTTTTTAAATTTTTATGTTGCCAGGTTTATTTTTGTAAGAAATTACAAATGCATCTCTGCGGAAATAGTTAAAAAATAAGACTAAAAACATGCAAACTTACTGTACAGTTTTTAACATTTCTAGAAATTAGTTAAAAGTCATCATTCTAATTAATTTTTATAAATTTGCACACACATACAAACAGATTCACATATATATGTCATTTGTATCTCTGACTTGTGAGTATCTCTCATCCAAGAAATAAATTCTTGGAATTTATTTAGGCTATAAGTAAATCTTCCTTAGGGTTCTAGAATACACTCTCTTTTGAAATTGTAAAGGAGCTGGAGACTATAGTCTGATATATTATTTCCAAAAATATGCAAAGTAAATTCTTTGAATATAGTGTACATTTAAGGCATTCTTTCCAAGACTGACAGCCTTTGAAACTCTGTTGTCTGTTCTATTAGGTTTATGTCATCATACAAGATGAAATCTCATTTCCAAAGAATTATGTACTTTTCAAAGTTGAAGGAAAATGAAATTTTATTCTTAAAGTCTATAATTTAAGTGTTTTATCCAATTTAATAAACATATAGTTATCCTTATGCTGTATATCCTTCCAGTATGTTCAAAATAGAAAAGAGACAATTGGCAATTCTGAATTTCCTGCTATTTCTTTTGTTTTCTTGTATCATTCCAATCTCATTATCGTTGCAGATTAAATTATGGTTGGAAATTTTAGATTGTTACTCCAATTGACCAGATATATTAGTAAAATTTCTTGCTTGCTTCCTTCCAGAGAGATTTTAGCCCAAGATGAATTTTGATTTGAAGACTGGAAATAGTCTTTTCCCACATATATAATATAACTGAAACTGTGACTTGCTTATTTCAGTCTCAAAACATGAAAGACAGATGCATTATTAAATATGTAGAAGCATTATAAGATTATGGTTCTAGAGCTGATTCTGGATACGTTATTCTACCTTACGTCTCTCATCTTGTTTATAAAGCCCAGAGAGAATGAATGATGTAACAGTTAGACTCTGATCAGGAGAATTAGGAGAGATAATGCAAATTCAAAACATTCCTCAGCAAATGATAAATTTATCATTTATTTTATTTTTACTCTCACAATCCTGAAACAAGCATAAATTATCTCAATAATAGCGGGAGAAGTATTGTTGTTCTAGATTAAAGACATGTAAAAAGTACGATTAATAGACACTGAAAAGTTCCCTGAATCACATATATTTTCTCTTTGTTTTCTTCAGGTTTTCATGACACAACCTAAAAGATTCTATATTAATAAAGGCTGAAGTGACAATGGGAATTATCAGGAGTCAAAAAATTGGAGAGAAGGCTTTTTTCTTTCTTCACAAAATTATGGTTCCAAGAATTGGAAATAACTTCCTTCCTTCCTTCCCTCCCTCCTTCCTTCCTTCCTTCCTTCCTTTTTTTATTCTTTCATTCTTTTTTTCTGCTTTACTTTAATCCCAAGTATGACTAAAGCATGTACAACAACAGTGTGATAATTCAATCACCAGCTTTCTAGTGAGAAAGTATCCAAGTCTTTAATCATATTAAATACAGTAAGTCAAACCCAAAGGAACATAGGCTCAAAGGTTTCCCTCATCTGTAATAATTAGTACACATCTAAATCTTTCCTAGCAGAGGATTACAATAGCTCAAACCCTAGATACATAAGGCCTTATGGGATGAGGCCAAATTCATGGACCTCCAGGACATGGAAACAAGAACTTAATTATAAGTAACTGTTATTCTTTATGTATTATGTTTTTCTCTCTTCCCTTGTGTTGCCCTTTGGTTAATCTCATATTACAGTATCCCACTTTATTACCTGGTATGTTATATAGATGTTTACTTGTTCATTTGAAATAGGAGGGGAAAAATGAGGGGAGGGCATGGGAGGAGGGAATGGGGACAAAACCATAAGAAAGGATATCCATGTGTGAGAAGTAATGTGCCTTCTTTATGGTGAATATAAATGTAACCCCTCTATATATTGAAATAAAAAATCATAAAAAGTATCAAAGAGATGGGGGAGACGAAACCACTAGAGGAAATGTCTTTCAATGTTGTTTTAGAAGCCCTGATCTTAGCTGTGTCTGGGTGGATCAAACCCTATACTTCATGTCAGATACCTTTGAACTGAATTAATAGATCTGTGTCTAGTGAAGCATGTATAAAAGGAATCCAAACATGACCACATCTGTATAATTCGGCCTGACACTGAATCCACAAAGGGTAGTTAGACTGATTTACCTACTTGACTTGAAAACAAATATAAAAATATATTATTTATTGATAATGTTACATAATAAACATTATTAAATGTGTATGTATAGATATAAACCTATGTAAGTGTGAAATATAAATCTGTAACTCAAAGAAAATGATGACTTTCCTAACAATACTCTATAGTATACAATAAAAAATGACTGGATGAAATGAAGGATCTAGAACACCAGAACTCACATGGTAAGGCATGCCTAAATTGAGGTGACTGAATTATCTAAAAAGATTATTTCAAAGGAGATGTTATAGAAAGTGCTACTTCATGAAAATGCAACAGTCCAAAAGCCAATGAAAATCTTAACAGTTTCTATTTATATATCAGTGTTTAGAGATTAAAACAGAGCATTGGTTGGTGCAAAATTTTGGTCTCTGGGGAAATTTCAGCATCAATTCTTTTACTTCTGCAGGCTACCTTCCGTGTTACCTGGTCCTTTCCCATACTAAACTCCAGTATTCACAGAACTATAATCCAAGCTCTGTCACCATATATCATTCTATGTGCCTGCAGCACCATGTTTCCCTTTTGTGGGGATTTGTGGGATCACTAATTCTGCATAATATAGCATATTCATATCTTACAGTTTTTTATTTATTTTAAGGCAGTACTGAGAATTGGGCCTTGTGCTTAGTACTTGAGCCATGTTCCATGTCCTTTGTATTTTCATTTTTCTAATAGGGTCTTGAGTTTTGTCCAGGTCTGCCAAAATTTTTATCCTCCTTTTGATACTTCCTGTACAATGAAGATGGCAGGTGCATGTTAGGATGCATAGTTGTATGGAGTGAGAGGGTTCTTAGGACCCCATTTTCCTGGGCTAGCCTAGAATTGTGGTTCTCATAAGTCTGAGTCTCCTGTGTAGCTGGAACTATAGGTATGAGCAGCTAGATTGCATCTTATCTCAAGTTTCTTAATTAAATGTCATCTGTAGTATTGTCTCTTAAGATAACATTTTCAAAAGATCTGTGGAAGAGCATTTAGACATTTTTGTAGAACAAACATTGTAGTCATCATAATACTCAAAAATATTATTCAAGTTCAGTTACAAATAGAAGGTAAAATATACAAGGCAATATTGATTTTGATCCTATATCATCCTCAATTAAGGCTATTTTATTTTCCAAGTGTGAAAATAGAACTTCCTAAAACCTCATTGAAGTAACACACACGTTGGTGTGTTTCATTTATCTTCAGTAAGAAAAAAATGTTCAATTTCATAGCCAGCAAATTAAGTTGTGTTAATTATTTCTTGCTTTTATTTGATTACATAGGTACTGTCTCTTCAGTTTCTGTAATCATTTTTATTAAAACAAGGTTTTTGCAATTATCTATCTTTCCTCATTTTTTCTATTTATTTTACTGTTATTTTTCCATTCTTCTTTCGCATTTAACACTGAGTAACACATCTGGCTTTGTTTTTCTGCTCATTAATTTCCTTCTTCCTCTACTCCAGCAGTCAAATTTTACATTAATTTTCTTTCAAAGAAAATATTTTTTTCTCTTTAGCCTCAACATCTCCTACCCATTCATCATGTATGCAATTTCCTCTGGTGGTGACAATTTAAGTACATTTGAGTTTAAAGTGTTTTCACCCTTATTTTCTTGTAATGACTTTTGTCTTTACAATGTTGGTCTTCCTTTTGCTAAATGTAGCAAGTTATTTTATTCTCCAGTGGCAGGTGTCCTCAGTCTCCATTTGAGGTCTAATTTACTGCTTCCTGTTTTATATGTGGTTTGCGACTCACTAGTGGTGAACAGATGCAGAGGTAGATGAAAATCTGGAAGTCAGAGAAGCTATGGAAGCATTGCTCTATTTGCCACATTGATTCTGCCGAAGGAAAATATAGCTGATACCAGCTGCCCAGCATATAGAAGGAGGCCAAGCTACGCAATTATATTCAATATCATTTTCAGTTTATAATCCTGACAACTACCCTTAGACCCGCTTAAAGACTGGTCCTTGTATATCACCAAAAGATATGGGATAAACGCTTAGACACAAGAATGATATGGTTAGCGGAGTCTTCTGCTAAGTGTTTAGATCATTGGGAATATATTCTAAAGAACAGTAATGAGACCCCAGAATCTTATTTTCTCTCACTGCTTCTTGATCTTGAGGTAATTCTGCTCTGCTTCACACTTCTGTCACATCAAGGGGAAGCACCTCAAATGAGAAAACAACCATGTCATTCTTGAGTGACACTTCCTCAAAGTGGAAAGTTTATATAACAAAACTGAACTGATGCTTGTATACCTCAAAAGAATGGCATTATGAGCTTCAGAGCTGAAGAAAAATCACAAGGAAAGTTATCATTGGATAGATGGAAATTAAAAATATTTGTACAAAAACTATATTTGTCATGAAAACATTTGTATGATTAAATGACAACACAACCAAAAATATAACAAAGATCATGAGACAGTAGCAGTTTTAACTTATGAACAAAAGTAATGAATAGGCTAAGTTTATTTTAACTTTTTAGAAAAACAAAATTGTATAGGAGTGTTACCCTAGCCCTGTTAATTAAGGTAAAAAACTGGAACAAAAATTTCAATAAACGAGTAAAAATTCACAAACTTGTTGAATTGGAATTAGTCTTCAGCTATTTAGATATATAAATAAATGTATATATCTATATCTATCAACAGATATATCTATATATATCTATATATGTAGGTACATAGATTTTAAATAGATAGATTGGTTTTGTTCTAATTCATTATATGGAGTTCAAATAAATATAAGCAAGCAAAATAAGAGGGAATAGAATTACATTTTCTTATTACTAATAAAAGCAGCAAATTTCATAGCATAAATCATGAATTTTATAATTACAATTTAAAATTTAAAATGCAAAAATAATTGGAGAAATCTGTCACCAAGAAACAGTTTAGAAAAACAATACTGCCTAATATTTACATAAAAATGATTCAAATGAAATTGAATAAAAATTCAATATAGCTGCATGATGCACATTACATGATTTTTGGACACCCATATCTTAGTGCCAAGGTTTATTTGTATGTGGAGGAGATGTGGGGCATGTCACATCAAGGGTAAAAGGCCTACCTCCTGGCCCAGTGCTCACTTCCTGGTTTTGGAGATCCAACCTTCCTGTCTCCTGGTTGGGAGGTTTGGCTATGGTTTGTGATGTAAAATAAGGCTACCTTGAACCCATGGATTGGCCCCGCTGCCCTCTCTGACCACATCTACCTGCCCCTGTCCTGCCTACTCCTGCTTCTTATCCCCTTGTATTTTCCCAATAAACTGAGTCTGCTGTGACATTCTCCCTGGCACGTCTGTGCCTTCCCTCTGGAGAAGGGAGGGCTGGGTGAAGGCGGCCAGCCGGCCCTATCCTTTCTCCCTCTTGTCTTAGTCTGGGCGTGTTCTCTTTGCCCTTCCTGCTGGTCAGGAGGCAAAGAGTGCTAAAAACCCTGACATTGTAAATTAAATAAACTTTAATCTAAACATAGTTGAATATAGTCATAGCCTGAATATTAATGATATAAAGAAATAATAAAAGAGTTTATAGATTTTCATTCTTCAGCTATTTCTTTAAGAGTAGATTTTCATGTCATTAAGAATTTCATAAAAGATCATAGTATGAAGATTGGAGGTAATGTGTGATTTCTTTGCAGTGCTTACAAACTGTCCAATGCATATATGCACCAGTATCTACTTTTGTCTTTTATATACCTTTGCTGAATTAAAAAAAATGGTAGAAATTATCATTTGGGGGGTCTTTTATTATCTTTTTTTCTTATGACAAATTTTGATAGCAAGAAATTAAAGGATGTTTTGATTATTTTAGGCTATAATTCATTTAAAACAAATTAATTTAAAACATGGAATCACAGTATATATTGTTTTCATGTAGACAAAGTTATGACTATTTCAGGTTGGTATATTCAAGAAAGCAAATACTTGATTACAAAATCAGGATATACATTGCAACACGTTAGTGATGTTCGAGGTAAATTTCTCTGAAAAGAAGTTGTTTTAGGAACAAAAAAATCCAAAAACTACATGCACAAACTTGTGCATGCTCGCGAGCGCACGTGCACACTCACAACATATAAATGAACAGTTCTCATAGAAACAGAAAAACTGAAGTAAAAACTACTTAAGAACCATCTCAGTTTTTTCCTTGATCTTTTTTGTCCCCTAGTCAATTCCTTTCAGTTACCCCTTGACTGTATCTTGCAGTTGCACAGCTTAATAACCACGTGGTCTCACTCCATTAGGATCTGTCCCAGGCTTAGCCTTTTTCATACTAACTATGGGAGATTTTTTTTCCCTTTACTTCGATTTCTTCAAGTCCTTCCTACATGATTGGCTAGTTATTGCTAAGAATACTACATTAAGTTTTTAGTAATACCTTTTTATCATACATATTTCAGAAAAGGAAACAAAAATGAGAGTGATTTTCATGTTCTCATGTGTTAGTCTCTGGTCTATTGTTTTCTTTTATTGCCATATTTTCATTTAGAGATAGGAGAGGAGAAATTAATGTACAGAAAGATAGATTTAATGATTCATATTATAGACAAAAGTGAAGAAGAGTAGCTCTGAAATAGTAGATGTAAAATGTTAGATCACTAGCACAGCATTTAAAAAACGTGATGTTGAACATTATTAGAATACATACAGCTTGTATATCTTTATAATCTTTTGAGAAAATATGAGTATTAATATTATTGAATATTCTTTGTATAACAAAAATCTACTAAGATCTGAGTTCATGTGAATCAATTTTTCAAAAATTTTCCTTTGAAGAATTTATATTGATCCTTTGATGTTAAGTACTAAATATTAAGGTCAAAAATGTTTGGAAAAATGGAAAATGACAAAATCCAAAAAGTAAGAAATTTTAAATGCTCCTCTCATTTTTTGCAAAAATAACTGGAAAGACTAAATATTATTTTCTTTCATTGAGTTATGAGACATTTGGTTTTTTCCCTCTCCATTAGTTAGTGAATAAGTAAAATTCCTATGATAAAGAAATAATTCACTGCCTTACATCTGGGGAGGGGGTGGGGAAAGAGAAAGTGGGAGAATAACTCCAGAAGGGGTAACAATGTGCAAGAAGTAATGTACTCATTTCCTTACAAATGTAACTATAACCCCTCTATACATTACCCTGGTAACAAAATAAAATGAGTAAATTGTCTTCAGAATTTTAGGTTATCAGCATCCATGGATACTTGAGCACCAACAGTATATTATGATGTAAGCTAGATATACTGTGAGAAATACTTGGCTTCTTTTTCCTCCACATTCATCCATTCCTCTTCTTCTTAAGGATATTTTAAATTTTTACTTTGAAATAAAATATAATCGAATTTATTTTCTTCTGATGATATGGGGGTGAGTTTATTTTGTGCCTGTATTTAAGGCTGAGAGCCTCAGTTTTATTCAAGAACTGCAAATTTCCTAAGTTATCATTAACTTCAGTGATAAAGAATAGAAAAATCCCAAAATAGTAGTAGCTCACATCCCACCCCCCCCCCTCTCTCTCTCTCTCTCTCTCTCTCTCTCTCTCTCTCTCTCTCTCTCTCTCTCTCTCTCTCTCTCTCTCTCATACACACACACACACACACACTCACACACACTCACATACACAAACTCATGCACACACACAAGAAGTTCATTATTTTTCTCTTATGTAGGATAAAGAATACAATTACTCAATGAAAGATATGGAAATTTCTCTATATAATTAACCACACTCAGTATTAATTCAAGATGTTCACAATTAGCTAATTCAAAAGTCTGATATATTTTCCCTGTCCTGAGAAGAATGACAGGGGAAAGAAAAGAGAATCAACACTTGAGCCATGCTGGCCAATTTAGGCTTCAGTCAGTACACTTCCTTCAGAGAAGTACTGAATCTTTGGGGCAGTACACTGAATCTTTGTGGCAGTACACTATCAAAGAAAAATAAAATTTCATAATTTTAATTTTAATTGATGGTAAAGGTATACTAAATGGGCAGCAAACGTTTTGCCCAAGTCAGATCAGTCTCCTATTGATATATAGCCTTCACTCCTGAAAATACGAATGAAAAGTGCCACCAAAATAAGGTCACCTTAAAAATAGGGGTAAACATTCTTTTTGTTTACTCAAACCAAATTTGTTTTCTTTCACAGTTATATATTTTAAAAGGCTGATTTCTTTTTATAGCACCATTTCAAAACATAAACACCTTAGGTATTATGCAACTAACCTGATTTTCAAGCCTCCACATGCTGTGTAGAAATGAAAACAGTTTTCCCTATCAGTTTAAGAAGAAAATATGCAATGCATTGCAGCTCATCTCAAGCACTCAATTTCCTAAATGTTAACTAAACCTAATAACATATTTATTTATAAATTACAAACTAGAATTATAAATATAAAATTGTGGAAAAAGAGAACCCCAAATCTTACTGTCTCATCATCAATTAATGCAGTTGTTAAATTTATTTTCAAAGCTTTAAAATATAAAGTATACATTCACACTATAAACATTTTGTTTATAATATGAAAAAGCAAATAACACAGAACAATAAATAAATTCTCCTGGAAACTACATACAAATATATACAATAAAACCGCAATTTCCTGCAGTAAAGTAGTTGAAGATGTAGTCCTGAGGCTTAAGGAAAACTGAATGTTAGGAGAGGAATAGGTTTGAAGAAATCTTATTACATTATCATCCTCGTGTTACAGAAGTTAATATCCAGACTAGTCAGGTGATGAAGGGACAAATTTTTCAGAGAAACTACCCAGCACAAAAAATTCAATGGAGTTTCCCTGTAATTCTGATGCTGTTATAAACACATGGGAAAAGATTCGTTCCACATTAAAGTAGATGAGTAAGAACAGGAATATGTCAAATTAGACAATGTTGCTAAGGCCTTTGGAAATAATTGTGTTGGCAGAGTCCTACCACCATGCCTCGAATGTTGTAGGTGAGCAAAGTGGTAGCATAAAGGAAAAAAAGTGGGTTTACTCACAAAATAACACCACTACAATTTGCACTGGAAGTTGCACTGCCTGCTATGGTAAAGGTTGGGCCATTAGGAGGACTATGTAA
Organism: Megascapheus bottae; assembly: GCF_031878675.1. NCBI lineage: Eukaryota > Metazoa > Chordata > Mammalia > Rodentia > Geomyidae > Megascapheus > Megascapheus bottae. The sequence continues at coordinate 23,820,022 of NC_143528.1, read as the reverse complement.
TTTAATTTGAATAAATCAAAATTAACTACAATGTAAAATGTAAGTTCCTTATGAATAACATGTCAAGTACTCTTAGCTGAAGTATTAGAGATTAAAGAATAATAAGAGCTACTACATGATAGAAACTGTCACTAGTGATCATGTCACAAATATAACAAAATGTAACAAAATGAAATGCATTCATTCAGCCAAAGGGAATGCACAGTAGCAAAAGCAGAGGCCTTACAGAACAGCCATACATATTATCTATGGACTGTTACCTGCAAATCAGGTGGGCAATGGCTCCAAGGAATGTCAAGCAGAATTGTCTAGAAATAACCTATTTATACACAGCAGAAAGTCAAGAAGTGCCTGCATCACAGATAAACAGAACCTTTAGAGAATCACCATTGCTTATCGATTTCTGCTGTAAAAACTCATAGAAATCGGCTGTTACAATTATTAATTTGTATTGAATCAAATATTTACAGCTGTACATGAATGTACATGTTCTTTTTAAAATAAAAATGTATTCTTCCAGTTAAGTAAAATTATGTTTTTAAAATACAATCATAAAATATTCTTGAATATTTGTGATAATGTAAATTAAATGTGCTATTCATTTATAGCCATTGCAAAGATTTTTTTACTAATTATATTCATGTGTATATTTTATTTTGTTTTAATGTTTTACTACAATAATATCTATTTTTTTAAACTAAACTTTCCTTATATACTTTAAAATACTCCCTGTTTCCCATGTCTTTTCTTTAGTTTTCTAAAAATTTTCCAAAAATCTTGTGTGTGATCCTATTTTTACATTGTTTAAGTATGCAGGATACATTTTTACAAATGGCGTGAGGTAGAATTCTACGTGAATTTGTTTCTAGTGTAGTTGCATTGGTCACAGACACATATGTTTAATTAATGAAATGAAAGGACTTCTTTTCATATAATCAAACTCATACACTCTAAAAGCTATTTTTGAACGCAATCCTTGTACTCATCTCTTCTAAGAATATGTTAACTGTATGTATATTTATTTACATAAACTACAGTATCAATACTATATGTTTATTACTCATTGTAAATTCAGAACTTTACATTGTCAATCACAATAGAGTTGCAAACATAATTAGAATTTTAAAATACTATTTTCCTTTGATTTTATTTTATTTATATTGAGATCTTCAATTTTTATTGGTTTAAGTAGTTGTACAAAGGTGCTAAATTATGTTTTGTCTTTTTCATTTTTATTTGAATTTTAGTCAGTAGTAATCTACTTAAAAACTCAAGTAACATAATATGCTTTGTTACTGTAAGAGTCTCTACATTAGGAAAAACTACATTAAAAATATTAGCTGAAGGCTAGATATTTTCAGTAGTTTTATTTGAATATAGATTAGATCATTGGGTTAATTATTCAGTCCAATTCTTACATATATGAAGGACTGTTTTTATCTACATATGCCAGGCTGGGCAAAAAAATCTGTGAAAATGTATCTTGAAATAAACATCAAACACACACACACACATGCACACACACACATGCACACACAAACACATACACTCTGTACTAGTTGTTTGCTTAAGTGGAACAGTGCAAACCAAATGAAAAAATCAAACAAAAATGAGTCTATGAGTTCAAGTCTTGTTACTTGCCACAACAAAAGTAACTTGAGGGCGGTAAGCATGGGGTCATCGTAGAGTGATTGCCTGGCATCCATGAAGCACTAGGTTCAATGCCATGATACCACAGACACAGAAAAGGCTCTAGTGGTAGAGTGCCAGCCTTGAGAAAAAGGTGCTCAAGGACAATGTCCAGGCCCTGAGTTAAAGCTTTAGGTCTGGAAAAAAAAAAGGACTCATTAGAGTAGAAATACTAATGGGCTTTCAAATAATATTTAATTGGCCAAACAAAGGAAAATTCTTTAATGGATCTAAGATAATTTTCACCTATTATTTCGCACAGTTCACAAATTACTTTTTAGCCATATAATGCTCAGTACAATTGCAAGAAAACCTATTTGAATTGTGGTAGATGTGAAAGAGAAATAATATGATAAGACAGTCTAGGTAATGTAGAATTAGTGGATTTTGTATTTCAGAATTCTCTACTAGTCTATATTCATTACTAATGGAAGTAATGCTAAAATGTACCTTCTTTATCACTGTATTTCAGTTGTTATATTTAATTTTAAAAAGGGAACAATCTGGATGCACAAGTCTAATTTTTCTTAGAGCATGTTCAAAGTATCAGATTTCATACACCTTGAGGAAGTCCATTAAAAATGATTACTTGAGCCGGGTGCGGTGGCTCACACCTATAATCCTAGCTACTCAGGAGGCTGAGATCTGGGGATCACAGTTCAAAGCCAGCCTGGGCACAAAAAGACCTGCAACTCATTTCCAACTAACCCCTAGAAAATGGGAAGTGGAGGCTTCTCAAAGGTAGGGCAGTAGCCTTGAGCTGAAGAGCTCAGGGACAGAGCCCAGGCTAAGTTCAAGTCCCGACTCCCCCGCCACCCCCGCCCCCGCCGACCCACCAAAAAAAGAGAGATTACTTCATGCTTACCATACTATCTAGGAACCATAACACAATAATTTTTCAAATACAGTAGGTTTTCACCATAATTAATAATGTGGCTGATAAGTAACCCAACAGATGATGTTGATACGAAGCTGAGCACTGTTTTTTTGGCCAGTCCTAAGGCTTGAACTCAGGGCATAGGCATTGTCCTTGGATTTTCTCAAGGCTTCCACTCTACCACTTGAGCCACAGCACCACTTCCAGCTTTTTCAATGTTTGTGGTACTGAGGAATCAAATCTAGAGCTTCATACATACTAGGCAGGCACTCGACCACTAGGTCACACTCTTAGCCCCAAAACTGAGTATATGAACACTATAATTAACCACGTCATCACAATCAACTTCCAATTATGCCAATAGATAACATGAGATGAATTTTGACTCAATTATTTCTTACCTAATATAACACTTAGAATCATTAATGAGAAAAACGGGAAAAAAACATGGAAAAGTATAATTTGAAATCTTATTCCCACTTTACACCAAATGTGTTTGACTGCTTACGTTTTAATTTAGATGTTGTTACATTCTTGAATGCAGATGTATTCATTTCAATATAAAATAATTTAAACTGCATATTATAAGGCAAAATAAGCTCCCTAAATTTTATGCTTTTTTCCCCGTAACTTTGCATATTCCGAGGAATACAAATAACCCTATACCAGTGTTGTTGTTTTTTTTTTAAGTTTCATTATGTTACAAACTACTAGCATGAATTTTACACATATGATAAAGACTTTTATGAATAGGAAATAAACACGTGGAAAACATAGTGCCTTCATTAACACTTGGAGGGTAAGTAAAGATGGCAACTTACTTTCATTTTGTGCACTAAACTCCCGCCCGTATGTCCCATTTTGTACCCTATGACCCCTCTAATATTTAATCAAAGAGCATCCTCTCCATATAAGACTGTACAGTCGAATCCATTATCACCATAATGATGTTATGGAAGCTTTATGTTGATGAGTAGATGACAGGCACTAAACAATGGAGAATAACTATAATCAATTAAGAAATAAATAATACCTTTCATACAATTGCCTCCCTGTTTCTCTTGGAGCTTCCTCAGAAGTACCCTTGTTACTTCCATGCTTCTTTTCCCTCGCCAACAAAGCATACTCATATTCAACCTAGATTTGGAAGGAATAGCTTCTGATATAGGCCTTTCAAGACCTTTTCTGTACTTAGCTTTGGTATCTGCTATCACCTTTCAGTTTTTTGCTTGTAAGATCTAAGCGGATGAATCTCTGACTGTTTTGCTACTACACGCTCCTCATTTTTTTTAATAACAGCACTTGTTAGTTGTTATATGACCAATAAAAATATTTTAAGGTCTGAATACTCACTAAACATTGAGGTACAGACTGAATCACAGTGCTGAGAACAGGAATACTGTATTGTAAATGTTTAAAAGAAAAACAGTGGAAATAACAGCGAAAACTTGGAGTTCTGTTTTGAAGATAATTTAAAAGAATTATTGTCAAAGTGATGCATAGAGGGGTTACAGTTGCATTCATAAGGTAGTGAGTACATTGTTTCTTGAACATTGTTACCCCTTCCCAGGTTTTCATCCCACTTTCTCTCCTCTCACCCCCTTCCAAGTTGTAAAGTTCATTTCCGATGTATTGTCCTGTGAATTTCACTGTAAAATTGGTTCACCCTTGTCCTTTGTCTTATTATCTTGTTTTACCTTTCCCTTCCCTGATTCAAATAAACAAATAGATGTATTTACAATATGTTATCAGATACAGTAAGAAGAGGGGATTGCAGTTTCATAAAAAAATGAAAACTACCTTTGTACTCAGCAGGAACTCTTTACTTCTGCTGACATATAAAAATGAGTGCATCTATGTAATTTCACCCACAACAAATCTAAGTAAGCTACAAAATTATATTCACAGAAAGCTAAAAAGTGAAGAATGTACAAACTGTGTATACTTTGAATATGTTGCTAAGAAGAGACATGTAGTGTCTAATTTTCTTTCCCATTTAATATGTCCTGCTATCCAGTTACAAGGCACATCATAATGTTGGATTTCAGCTATTCAGGTAGTATTCCGTTTTTGTAAGGTCTAAATGCTTTGCTTCATTGTTCTCTCTTTTTTTTTTTTTCATAAGAAAAGTGAACCTTCAGGCTCCTTCCAGTGGCTCAGGCCTGTCATCCTAGCTACTCAGGAAGCTGAGATCTGAGGATCGTGGTTCAAAGCCAGCCTGAGCCCAAAAAGGCCAGTGAGATTGTTACCTCCAATTAACCCCAGGTGGTAAACCACTAGCATTGATCTGAAGAACTCAGGGACAAAGCCCAGGTTTAGAGTTCAAGCTTCATGACCAACAAAAGCAAAACAAAACAAAATAAAACAAACCAAAAATGAACCTTCAGTGTTCTAACCAACATTTTATACCAAAATACATATTAATGATCTCCCTTGCTAGAAGTAGTATATCTCTTTTTAAGAACTTACAATCACTTTCTTCTCTTGCAATTTTATTTACAAAATGGTTTCTTTTAAATTCTAAAGTAATTGATTTGGAAGGAGACTATGATGAAGTTGATGTTTTTAACAACAAATTTAAAAAATAGCACTCAGAACTAGTAGGACATTATACCAAGTCAGGCATAGTTCATAACCTAAAATATAATATATTGCCTTCCTGCCCCAGATATCATGCTACAGTTGAAATAATGGCTTTTCAGGTAAGATCTTGCTAGGTTCGCCATGCTGACTGTAACAGTTCACGATTGTAGTGTTTTGGCCACATGGGGGTGCTATACATATGTACCAATAAGGCCTGATAAGAAATGACACAGACTGGGTGACTCATGTACACACCTCTTGAAAGACAAGAATCAAGAGAAAATAATAACGAAACCAGAAGTTTCTTTTACAATGAAAAGCCAACTTATAGAGTTCTCCTGAGGAACTCTGGAAGCTAAAGGACAGTGAAAGAGCATCTGTAAATATATTAAACTATGTAAACTATGTAACTTATCCAGGCAAGATTGTATTCATATATTGGGGGCAATAGAGCATATTTTATGATTACACAGAAAATCATACATTATATTATGTTGGCATTAAGACTCTTAGATAACTAATTGCTCTGGAGCAGATGGAGAATGGAGGAGTGTAGGTGAGGAAAACAGAGGTGAGAGGAGCACTTCATCACATGGTGTCAGTGACATCTGTGTATAATGATGCAGGTCTTTTTTCATCACATATGAATTATCTACTATTATTTAATTATTACATATTCCATGTGTTCCATTTCATCTTTGTGGAATAGCTACCATTTGTATGATGTTTTCTGGATCTATTTTATAATCTTAATCTTCTTTACAAGGGACATCACCTTAATTGCTTACCCCTAATTGTAATTGGTTGAATTACGTCCCATAAGTGATTTTTTCTAACTCTAAATCGTCTACTAAATCGCTTAATTCAGAAGAAAAATTTGTGTGCATATGTATGCTGTATGTGTAAATGCAGGTGTGTTTGTATGTGTATGTAATCACTTATCTGTATATCTATCTGTCTATCTATCTATCTATCTATCTATCTATCTATCTATCTATCTATCTGTCCAGTGTTCCTGAATTTCTTCATGTATTCCCATTTAATTGTAAATATTCACCTCACTCCTCCAGGAAAATATTCAGATGCTGTTTTGAATCTTGAAACTGAAGTTCCATGTCTGGTCATTTTAACACTGTGTTAGGCTGAATAGTATCTTCCCACCAGGTATCTGCAAATATGTTTCTTCTTAGGGCAAAGGAGATTTGTGCATATCTAGCTAAGCCTATTGATATGAAGAGCTTATCCTGAGTTATCAAGGCTCTTAAATAAGAGAGATCCTGAACAGGTTAGATTTAGATTGAGTAGTAAAAAGGAGGGAAGCTGATATGAAGACAGAACAGAGGGGAATAAGAAAGAGAAAGAGAGAGGTATGGACAGACACAGAAACAGAGAATTGGATGAGACTTTATAAAATGAAGATGGTAGGTATCCTGAATCAAGAAATACTGACAGCAACAAGAAGACGGAAAGGATATATATTCTATCACCAAATCTTCAGAATTTTCTAGAATTAATATAGCTCTGGGTCCACTTTAACTTTTGTCATGAAAATACTAATTTCAAACTTGTAATTTTTACTGCAAGATAAGAAAACCTGTGTAAGTTTTAAGCCACTTCATTGGTGGTAATGGTTACCAGCAGTCATAGAAAGTAACATAGGCACCGTCATACATAATGCTGATTTCTTTCTTCTCAGTGCCGTGGTGCTATTTACAGATCATAGAAGTTTCCGTAGACATATATAAAGAATCAGTCCACAACTGGAAACAGCTGAAGGAAGTGCTCTGCACCTGGCCTCTGTACGTGTTCAATATCAAACCAATACAGTTGATTTCCATGTTTTTTTTTTTTTTTGTACTTTTGGTAATAAGAGAAACACAGCATGCTAACATGAGGCCAATATTGATCTTCCTTGAGGGGATGTGAAGTGTGATTTAAAAGCTCTTCCGAGACTCTGCCAATTATCAAACATTGACCTAGGTCTCTGTTTTATTCTTCATGTGTTTGTTTGAGCCTCAGGGGGTGGAGCCTAATTCTAGGTTTCTAGTGGGTCTCAAATAATATCCCAGACCTTATTTCAGAGTTGGGTGTTACTTCCAGAGGCTTAGCAAAAGCAAATAACCCAACAAATAGTATTAGAAGTGAGGCTGTATTTTGTTTTAGCGAGCAAAACGATCATACTTGTAAAATGAAATAATATTTTAAGTTGATAAATAGTGATATACCAATAGAATGTAAATGATACTTAACAGAAATAGAAAAACCAGTCCAATTCATAATTCAATTGACATTCCTCACTAGTCTAGACAAAAAAGTGAGATAGTCCCTAACAAGATTTCATTATTTCTTACATTCATAAACATTAAAATGGGCACAAGACATTAAAATTAAATTCACTGTATTGGTACTAGAAATTTTGGAGGCCATAGGGTTTGTTTAAGGGATATTCCTGCCATTTGAATTAAGAGACCACATGCTGGTTGCTATGAGCTATACCACTTACATCACAACCCAGATTTTCATTTCTCAGGGAAGATACCACATTTTGCCCACGGAAAACAAATATGTCAGTTCTCTACTTAGGATTCCTGTACATCTGAGAGAACAGGCATTTTCTAGATATGATCCTGCTAACTTCTTAGCTAGAATGGCTTAGACTCACTATGCTCCAGCTCATGTAACTGTAACCTCTCTATACATCACCTTTACAAAAAAAATTAATTTAATTTAATTAAAAAACCCTCAAGAATAGATAAACCTAAATGTAAAAATAAAACAAGAAAATAAAGAAAAAAAAAGAATTGCAGTTCTTCAAATGTCTGTCTTTCATGTAGCCAGGATAACTGAGGTAAGCTGGCATGTTAAGCCTAGTGTAAGTTCTATGCTGGATATATAAATATAAAATGAAATTATGTTAAGTTTTGTATTTTAATAAAAAAAACCTATAAGATTAGAAGCTATCGTAACTTCAGTCTAAGAGTTTCCAATATGTCACAGTGAAAAAAGACTAAAACACTGTTTAAAATTAGACAAGATATGAAAAGCTAGGATATAATCTAAATGTCAAAGCCATGTCAAAAATCTCAAAGATAAAAGACATGATGAATATCATTTTAATTATTTGCTTGTTAAACATAAAATGTTCAATATTTGTTGTGGCCAGTGTGTGTTGTAAAGCCACCCTCATCACTTATCCTCTGTTACTAAGAAGAAAAATGCTGATATTAACTCAATTTTGTCTTTCCAGTGTCTAAACCATATTATAACATAGTACAAGCTAAAATCATTCTAAAATAGTGAATAGATTTAGCTAGAAATTATATTTCTAGAATGCTTACTATATTTTGTTTACCAAGGTGAGAACTCCACTAATACATTTCAAAAAATTAATAATTAAAATAAAAGCTATGTGTATTAATAGTCAATCAAAATTTTAATTAATCATACACAGCTATTCTGGAGGTTTATGTTGATCAAGGCTGCATTGTAGCTGTCCTTTTACCGTGGAGAATGATGAGATCAATTAAAACAAATTCCATCTTTTCATTGTTTATTGTTATTATTTTGATTTAAAGAGATTTTTACTTTCCCCAATGTAGATATTCTCTTCTATTTTTGGTAACTTTGCAAAGTTGAATGAATTCAACTAGTACACTGCTTATAAGTATATTTGCAAAGATCCTTATATTTTATTTATTTGTTTGAAGAAAATACTTTATGATCTTAATTGCAACTACTTAAGAGACTTAAATATTATTAAATGTCAATAAGCATACTTTTAAAGGGCTCAGCATATAAATGTAAATATGAACTTAGACTCACATTACTATATATCACTACACATACATTTCAGAAGATGAGCATATGAAAATACAATTTTAGATAGTCACCTGCATAATGATGATGTTGCTCATTACCTTAATTAATGACTGATCAAAAGACATTTTTTCACATATTTTAATTTGCTTCACTATTGACAATAGTATTATATATATCAACAGAATAAGAGCAGTTTATTAACTTCTGTTATCATAAATACTCTATCAATGTAAAACTCAAATTATAAGGATAATCCTGTATATTCATAAATAAGTAAGAGTCAGTTAAGGGAATAGGGTGTATTGAAAGTAAACATGCCCATAATAACATGAAAGTAGTTATTCCATGGTGGATGTACTTTTAGTTACAAAAATCAAAGAACAACAAAAGATGTTAAGGAATTTAAATCTCTTTGTAAATGTTGCAATAGTGATAAGAGAAAAGGAATGAATAGTTTACCTTCAAGCACATCCATTTCATGGGAAAAACTCTGTATCAGATGTGAAACACTGTTATAGATAGGCTCACCATTTCCTTCTAAATGACCTTGAAGCTTAATGAAATTCACATGAAAGATTTTACTATGCGTGTTTAAAGAAAGCAGTTTAAAAAGACTCAGATCGCTTTATAAGACTGAATTCCATTTTATTTTTTCAAAAATCCTCAGTTATCCACTACTGAGAAAGTAAACTGCCCCAATTCAAAGCAGTTTACAAGCAACTTTTATGGTCTTTGTTGTACCTGGCCGAGTCCACGAGATTGACAAGTAGTACTATAGTCTTTGAGGACTGATTTCTAAGGAAGTGAGGAGCATGAACTTCAGTCTCTTTAAATAATTTCCTAAGTACTAGCTTCACACAAAGCTGTCCATTGATCCAACTATTTAAGAAAGAAGGTCTCAGTGTTTGACAATGGGAAATACTACAAAAAAGAAGATGAATATAAATCTAGTTCACTGTTTCCATTTTACAGAAGTAGAGGTGCAGAGTTAGAGAACAATGGGAAGTATGTGGTTTTTGTCGGGCAAGGTAAATCTAGACTCAGTCACTAGTGGATAAGAAGAAAAGAAGTGTTAGAGTGCCATATGCTGGTATTTTAAAAATCAAAATTACTTCTATTAAATCCTTTAATAAGAACTTGGTATGAGCTTTGAGAACATTTATGGACTTCTTGATTTTTGACTTCCCTAAATAATATGGAAAGGTTATTTCCTTAGAATATTGTCCACAAAATAATTTATACTGACTTTTGTAGTTCCCCCAAGGATGCTTCTTGTATGGCACAATTTCCACTTCTGTTTCCCATCGAGAAATAAGGCCATTTTCTATCTATCAGGCACAATTACATTAAAAAAGAAAAAGCTAAAAAATGCTCCCTCCCTCTCTCTCTCTCTCTCTCTCTCTCTCTCTCTCTCTCTCTCTCTCTCTCTCTCTCTCTCTCTCTCTCTCTCTCTCCATATATATATATATATATATATATATGGGAAATGTAAATCACAGCCACAATTTGGTTGTAATTTTACACCCATTAAGATGGGTATCTCAAAAAAAAAAAGATACTTGAGTTCTGGTGTAATCTCAGATACTTGTGGAAGTGGAGAAAGAATCATGGCCCAAGGGTGGCTTTCTTACAAGCTTGAGACTAATGTGAAATACAAGCTGCAATTTTGAGTAAGCACTTGCTTGAACATTCAAGTTCAAATGTACTAATTGCTTCGAACGCATGAAGCCTTGATTTCAATCCTAGTAGCACCAATGATGATGATAATTCTTACAAATAATATAATGACGAGCCAGGAATGTGGCTTATTGGTAGAGTGCTTGCCTAGCACACATGAAGCCTTGGGTTCACTTCCTCAGTATCACATAAACAGAAAATGTTGAAAGTATCTCTGTAGCTCAAGAGTGCTAGTCTTGAGCAAAAAGAAACCCAGGGATAGTGGCCAGGACTGGCAAATAATAAAAGTAGTAGTAGTAGTAGTAATAATAATAATAATAATATAGGAAGCGTTAGTAAAAATGAAGAGAAACTGTAGATCTCATCAATTAGTGATAGAAATGTAAATGATATAATTTCTAGGAAATCCATATGTCTTTTTTTCTCAAAAATTAAACAGAATTACTAAATGATTCTCCTATAGAAAGACTAAAAGCAAGGATTAATACAGACATTTCTAAGTTCATTGCAATATTATGCAAAATATCCAAAAGACTGAAACAACCCATGTCTTCAATGGACAGGTAAAGTTATTTATATACAAGTAAAGGAATACTGTTAAGTAACTGTACTTATTATCTGACTTATATAACTATAACTTGTCTGTACATCATTTTTAAAATATATATATACCCATACATATATGTACACTGAGTACACATATGTTAAAAATTATTTTAGGAGGAATGCATGTTAAAAGCATTACATGAAAAGAGCTTTTTCCCCCAAAGCATGGAGAAATAAAATTTAAAAAAAAATTATTGTTCTCCTCCTGTAATTGTTAACATTAACTTTGTGGAGCCTTTTAACAACAAAGGAAAACATAAAATTGGCATTACTTACTTGTAAACAACATGCTATCATATAAAATGATAAAACATGGATAAATTTTATGAGATCATTCGAGAATTATCAAAAATTAAAAATAAACATTTTATTAAAATTTGTTATGTCCTTTTATTGTGTGAAAATTTACAAACCTATTTAAAAGTAAGTAAATAGTACAATAAATAAAATGTGGGACATTTTATTTTATCCTAAATGTCAAAATAAATGTTGAAAAAATTGCTATTTCAAGCTAGGAGTTTGGCCTAGTGGTACAATGCTTGCCTAGTATGCATGAAGACTGGGGTTCGATTCCTTGGTACCACATAAACAAAAAAAGCCGGAAGTGGTGCTGTGGTTCAAGTGGTAGAGCACTAGCCTTGGGAAAAGACGAAGAACAGTGCTCAGGCTCTGAGTTCATTCTCCCAGACTGGAAAAAAAAAATGCTATTTCATTAAACAAAGATTATCTCAAGCATTTTGAACACAATTTTTTTCATTACTTTTTAATTATTCTCAACTCCTGCATCCACACTAAGTCATATTTCAAAACACATATAACAAAAAACAAAAATCAAGGAAGAAAATGCCTTTATTCTCAATGGGGAAGAACTTCTATAGAAAATTTACATACCTTTGAAGATTTTGTTTTCAATTTAACCTAGGATAAATACTTATTCTATAGACTCTTCATCAAAATTTCTGATATGAAACAGCATTTTTATTTTTTATTCTCATTTTGTGTCTCATTCTATCCTGCCACTTCCATAGAACTTTCTGGAATAAGAAGTCATACATTATTCTATCCCTTCATATTGTGTCTATAATTAGGTAATATGAAGTTGATAATGAAGTCATTTCATGCAATATTCTAAATTTTGTTTTGATTAGCCTATTTTCTTAACTTATATACTTGATTATTAGCAATATGGAAGAATTTTATCCAATAGTCTCAGTATCATACATAACAAACCTACATTTACTGTAAAATGTAATTTAAATTTTACTAAGAAGAAAAGAACAAACTCAAAACAAAAAGAAATCACAAAGCTGAAGAATAAATCTTTATGTTTAAACTAAAATGCTTCAACCATATATTCTTTATTATTATTTATGATCATCATTTTCATTAAAGATTTTCAAAACTAAAATTCCTTTACAAGACTTTTGATGAATCTTATTTTGAAGGTATCAGATGATTCTTGAAAAATATCACATTGTTTTGAAATAATGTGAAGAAAAATAAATGGACTTGAATAAAACTAATTACTTTGTTTACTCTAATCATATCCCAATTACTTACCTTAACACTCTATGGCCCCTCTCAATTTTATCAACTTCTATATATTGAGGATATATTCTATACATTGAGGACAACTGTTTTGAGATCAGAGATTTTATTAAATGCCAACAATGTAAAACTCATTTCTGTCATGGAATTTATATTGCAGTTCCTGATATATATATATATATATATGAATGTTCATGTATATATATATATACACATATGAATATACACACATTACTTATATTTGACTGGTCTATAAATTTTCTGGAAAAATAGAGAGCCATGAGAAGGAAGACTGGGATCCAATCATGTTTCTAAATAAAATGAAAGAACTTACTCAGTCTTTTTGAATTTACTCCAAAGTATTAAAAGTACTTATTAAAGACTCACAGGCAGAAACATAAGAAAGTTAATATTACAAGAGGACAAAGAAGAAATGTGAAACTTGGTTCCCAACTCTAAAAGGTTTGGTAAGCATAGGCCATAGGCTTAGAGTTTGGCCTAGTGATAAGAATGCTTGCCTAACATGCACGAAGACCTGGGTTCGATTCCTCAGTACCACCTAAATAGAAAAAAGCTGGAAATGGTGCTGTGGCTCCAGTGGTAGAGCGATAATCTTGAGAATTCCTAAGGACAATACTCAGGCCCTGAGTTCAAGGCCAAAGACTGGCAAAAAAATGGTTTTGTAAGCATATGAGGAGGTTGCATGTAGAGCTTTTCTTCTATTGTATAAACATTTTGTCAAAGATAATCTATTACATTAGGTATTATGTTATATATTTTTGTAATACCAATAATAATAAATGTTGAAAAACATTAAAAGCATTGCAATCATTTTCTAACAGGTACCTTGTCATTATGTGAAAAATTACTATTTTTTCACAAGGGTGAAAATAATCTTTATATTTGACCTTCTATTCCCATATGCATATCCTAGAAAAGTATATTTTTGGTTAACTGTGGTAGATATTTATACTACTCTTATACATTTACACATGCATATATCCACACAAAATAAAAAATAATTAGATCTCTGGTTCTAAAATATTTTCAATAATCAGAATGGAATCAAACATTCTGTTAAAATAATTTAAACAGAATAAGGTTATGATTCATAATATTTGTCATAAGAAATGACTGAAAAGTGGATTTCTTGGAATTGTAGAAGTGTAGACTATTGGCCTAACTTCACTGTCTTTTTTGACATAGGTCCATGAATGGTGACGTAGCAACTCAACTAAGCAAAGGCCTAGAAACTCATGATCATAAGTGCAGCTTTAAGATGTGATGCCTGAGGATTGTCAATGTTCTTCACAGAAATGGTAGATTTACCTATTTTGTTGTTATTGTTGTTTTCCCACATCTTCCTAACAAGACCCTATAATCCACACCAGCTTCTTTTCTCACATGGTCAAGTCCTTCGTTGTTGTTGTTGTTGTTTCATCCAGTCCATGCTAAGTTTGTTTTCTTTGCTCAAAATTTTAAAAAATGACTATTCATAATTGAAATATAAAACTATATTTTTTGCCAGTCATGGGGCTTGAACACAGAGCCTGAGCACTGTCGTTGGACTTTTTCTCAAGGCTAGAGTTCTACCACTTGAGCCACACCACCACTTCCAGCTTTTTGCTATGTATGTGGTACTGAGGAATCAAACCTGGGTCTTTGTGCAAGCTAGGCAAGCACTCTACCACTAGGCCAAACTCCTGGCCTAAGATTGTATAATTTTATACTACACAAAAGAGTGAATTTTTAGATATTTCTCAGGTAACACTTTACCATATGAAGACTGCACTTTATTTTATACTTAACATTGCTTTCTCTCTAATTCAGTGACCCTCAATAAATAGTATTTGCAATTTTAATTCACCCTCCACATTTTTAAAAATTTCTATGAATTAGGCCTTAGGGTGTGAATTCAAAGAGAAACCTAATCATTGGAGCAGATGATATGGACAAAAATAGACATTTTTTTTTAAATCCAGGAATTTTTTTGATGGTCATTAAATCAATTCTCATTTAATTTTTTTTCTACATATGATTTCATGGACAATAACTATTTATAAAATCAACCCCAGCTACCTGGAGTTAGCCAGGAACTGCCCCACACCTGTAATACTAGCAACCCAGGCAGAAGAGGTATGAGAATCACAGTTTGAATCCAGTGGAGTCAGGAAAGTTGGTGACACTCTTATCTCCCATTAAGCATCAAAAAAGTTAGAAACAGAGCAATGGCTCATATGAGAAAGCACTGGCTTTGAGGAAGAAAGCTCACTAACCAGTTCTTGAGTTTAAGTCCTGGGATTGACACCAAAATTTAAATGAATGAATGAATGAAGTCGATATCATTATCAGCATCAAGTAGTAGCTGCACAGCAGCTCCCATTAAATTGCTACACCTTTGGATATTGGTCATAGAAGCATAGGGAGGACAAATGTACAGGAAAAAATACAAGGGGAGCAGTTACATTCTAAGCAAATTGTTTTGCAAAGAATGATAAATGATTGTGTGTATGCCTGTTATGCAAATGTAAAAGATCAGTGGCTAACTCTATGTTAGACTCCAGCTCCACTCGGAGCAGGGAAGAAATAATGAGATATACTTATACTTCGAAAGATCTTTTGTCCTCATAGATTTTAAGTACAGAATTTACTATCTCTGCACAGATTCCATGAGAGCCTGCAAGCCTTCGTGTACACAACTGAGATTATAACTGAACCACTTGTTTTGGGAGATCTCTGGACTTTCCTACTCACTGGATGTATCCAATTCAGCTTTCTTTGGCTCCTGCTTCTTAGTCGTAAGTGATGGGAGGTTCAGATGTAGCCCGCTCCTCTTTGCAAATGGATACAGTGAAGCTGAGCAAAAGGAACAGCTATAACATAGTGAACATATACATATTTTCCTCCATCTTCTATTTCAGACTTCACCTGTTCCTTGGTTGACCTCTGGGGGGCCTAGTAAGGATGTCAAAGAAAATAAACTAGGGAAAATATCAGCTCTTTAAAAGGTGCATGTACATATGACAGAGAATTTCTAATACACACATGCTCCTATATTTTCTATTCCACTAGTGAATAAGATAAGTATGTAATAGATAAATCTCAGATCATAAACATGCACACATGTTTACTACACGTGTACACAAAAACATATCAATTGTATTTAAACTAACCATCATATTCATCTCATTCTAGACCTCACACACAGATACATGTGTATATATGTTCAAATATGCATACGCATAGAATGAAACCGGACAAGTACTAGAGTGCTAGTGTTTTCTTGTCTTCAGCCATCACTTAATAAAGGACTCTTGTTACTAAATGTAAGAGGGCCCTAGCCTTCAGATGTTGACGAGTTTACAGTCTTTTTATTTCTGGGAGGGGCAAAAAAAATCATTGTGGAATTACTAGGTTTTGAAATGTGCCCCCTCCTTGTTTCACTAAAATCATGAAACCCTACAGAAGAATGTACAAACCCCAAACCCAACATCAAATCAAATCAACCTAACACGCATTCTACTCAGGCATGTTACCTAAATGGAAAGCCTGAAATGGTGTTTGCGTTTGAAAAGCCGCTGGCAAGAAGAAGCAAAGTGGTAGAATGGATTTCCTCGAACCAGAATGGGGCGCTTTCCACACCTGCTTTCTGGCTGTGTGTGTGTGTGTGTGTGTGTGTGCGCGCGCGCGCGCATGTGTTGGGGGCAATGGCTGTAAGGTCATCTCCTCTGCAGGTTTAGGACTCCTTAGACTGTGGGGGCAAGACAGATGGTGGCATAGGAGCAGAAGTGTCATTTGAGAGCTCAGTTTTGTGTGTGTATGGGGGGGGGTAGCAGGCCAAGACACTGGCACTCGGGATGGTGGGATTTGGGGGCGCACCCTCGGGATGGTGCGGTTTTGGGGTGCGCCCTAGGGATGGTGAGGATTGGGGCGCACCCTCGGGATGGTGGGGTTTTAGGGCGCACCCTCAGGGACGGTGGGGTTTGGGGGTGCACCCTCCGCGTCCGCAGGCGCGCGGGAAGCCTGGGGGCCCCGGCTCTCTGGGGAGGAGGGTGGAGGCTGCCCTCCGCGGTGGGGACCACAGCCAGGGTGTGCCGCACCTTCCCTCCGCGCATCGGGAGAGTCGAGGTGGGAAGGTGAAGAAGCAAGAACCAAGACGCACTTCTCCCGTTAAAAAAAGAAAACGCCCCAGGCTTCCCCTGCCACCACGCCGGGGCAGCCGGTGGAGCGTCCCCGCGGGGTCCCAGCCCGCCTTGGGCTGAGCCCTGTCCCCGCCGGCCTGGGCGCAGGAGCCGAGGACCCGGACGCGCGGGGCCGGCCACAGCCTCCGCGCGCTCGGCTGGGCCGGGCTGGGGGGGTCTCCGCGCCGGTTTCTCGGGCTTCTCCTCCCAGGCGACTGGCTGGAGGTGGGGTGGGGAGGACAGAGAGGGGCGAGTGACCCCGGAGCGGGCTCCCCGCACCCCCCATGCCCCGCATCGCCCACCCCAGGGTGGACCTGCCGCGCTGTCCTCCCCCTCCCCCTGCCCCGCCCTGCCTGCGCTCCCGGGCCGGCGAGCCGCAGCCTCCGCCGGGCGCGCGCAGCCCCGCAACGCGGCAGCTGGAGCAGTGGTGACCGCCGGCTTCCCCGGCTCTGGGGAGGAGCGGAGGGAAGAGAAGGCAGGGGAGGGGGAGGAGGAGGAAGAGGAGGAGGGTGGGGGGAAGGAGAGAGGAGGGAGGCGCAAGGCAAAGGGAGGAGGAAATAAATAAATAAAACAATAACCTCCGCGCCAATAAGAACGCGCGAGCGAGAGAGACGCGGCCAGAGCCCGCGGAGCCCGCGGAGCCCGCTCGCTCGCCTCGGAGAGGCTCTGGGCGCGCGCGTGTGCGTGCGTGAGTGTGTGTTCGCCGGGACTGGAGCTGGAAAGTTCAAACTAAACGTGTTGCTCTCTCGGCTTCCCGAGCATCCCGCCCCCCCTTTCCGTCCCCTCCCCCGTCCTCCCCTCTCTCATCCGCACACACGCCCTCCCCCCAGCTCACATAGCCCAACTTCTCAGGGCCAAAGTGACTGGCATTGCCCAGCGCCCTTGGCGCAGCTCAGGCTGCTCGGCCCTGCGCCCGGGCGCAGCAGGAGCGGCGGCCGCGGCGGCCGCGCTCGCTCTCCCAGGGAGGGAGCCCGCGCCCAGGGCTGGACCCGCGCCCCCGCCGCCACCTCCGGCCACGCTCGCTCGGCTCAGCCTCCGCGCCTGGCAACCGCAGGAAAGGTACGTGACACTTTCCTGCAGCCTCTCTCTCCCTCTCTCTCTCTCTCTCTCTCTCTCTCTCTCTCTCTCTCTCTCTCTCTCTCTCTCTCTCTCTCTCTCTCTCTCTCTCTCTCTCTCTCTCTCTCTCTCTCTCTCTCTCTTCTCGTCTCTCTCTTGGTCTCTCTCTCTCGGTCTTTTCAGCCGTCTGGTGTCCTTCTCCTTGCAGGAGTGGTCATCATCATCCGTCAAACTTTACCTCCATCGTCCATACGCCCAGGGCAGAGGCAGCCGCCTCGCCGCCTCCTCCTGCGCAGTGGACAGGGCTGGCTGGGGTCTGTGGTGGAGGAGGTGTGGGGAGGAATCTGCTGGGAGCATCTGGAGACTGTGTTTCAGGGTTGCAGAATAACTCGCGGTCTTTACCTTTGGGCAGGAAGGGGGGTGGTCTTTATCTTGGTGTTTCCTGGGATGCTTATAATGGATCCTCTCCTGCCCCCCTCCTGCCCCCGTCCCGGACTTTCAGCATGGAAGGACCACACAAGTTTACCCCCAAAAAAGGTCCACGGGAAGCTGGGGAAGTTTGAAGCTCTTGACTCCTTGAGAGGTGTGTAACCCTTTCTTTGCAGTAGCAAGCCTGGGTTTTGAAGCAGCAGCACAGCAGTGGCAGCGGTGGTGACAGTGGCCTGGCCCTTGGTGACAGCTGTTAAGTTGTCCCATCTGTGACTGGGGAAAGGCAGAAAAGTGAGGCTGCCTTTCCCTGAGAGAGCACGACTCATGGAGCTGCCTGCAAAGCGGAGGAAGCCAATGGCTGTCCAACACTTGGTAATTTGCTTGTTGAGGGTTAGGATTGCCTTTTGTGATCTTTCTGTGTGGATGGACAGGCATGTTTTTTGTTTTGGTTTGGGTTTTAATCTTTGACGACTTTTGTTCTTGCATATGATTGTCATGTTTTTTTTTTTTTTCAAGTCGGGGGGAAGGACTGTAGCGACTGTCAGATAAATGTCAAAAAAAATCAGTTCAGCAGGCTCAGTGAGTAAACCTGACAAGGAATTTAGCCTAGCCCCTTCTTGTGTGGAAATTAGCGCCTGTGTGCAGGGCATCTTCCTTGCCTTTCTGGGTTCTTTCATTGACTTCTTTTCCTCTTTTGTTTCCCCCGAAGTAAGAACTCCTGGTGAAACAAAAATGTAAAAAGTCATTATAAGTTTCCTAAGCAACATGCCTGAGCCACCTGCTGAATTAGTGACTTTTGAGAGGTTACTGCTCTGCGCAGGAGGTGGAGGTGTATCCAGTAGATGGAGCAGTGGAAAATTGTAGTGCAACCGACAGAACATTCCTTTTGCAGGATTTAATCACCGTGGTGCCAAAAATGGATGGGGATTTGACTTGAGGACAGATAGTGCATTTTCTGCTATATATGAAAAAACAATCTCACCACAATTGAAATAAGATTGGAATGTGTCTACAGGAAATTCAATCTGTTAAGCTTCCTTTTCTTCCATAAAGCATTTACAATGAGATTCTTTTTACAAATAGGATGTATTCATGTCAGAAATATCATTTGGTCCTATTGTTGGAGTTATTGATGATTCGCTACTCTATTGAAAGCAAAGCATTCTTGCTCTTTTTAAAGCAAGTCTAACAGATATTGTGCTGTAGTTTAAGAGATAAAGTAAACTTGTATTTGAAAGTAAGTAACACCAGTTTGAATAGTATCTTAGTAGTGTGACTACATGGGTTTTGTCTTGCAGAGTTTGATAGGTAGGTTTACTTATTTCTTAAAATAATAGTTGAGAAAAGATAAGAAAACTTTTTAACAATTTTAGTAAATTGGTGTTTCTCTTTCCAAAGAGGTACATGAAATTTGTCAGTGGTGTAGCCTGAAGACATAGATCATATCTTCAGTTGCAAAGGCCAAAGCCTCCCCCAAAACTCCTTTTATTTATTTTTCTGTTTGTTTGCCAAAAGTCATGGTTGCAGAAATAACAAGGAGACATAATCTACCTTTTCACATAAATGTAGATACTTGGACAGTTGTCAGCCATGCATTAGATTTAGCAAGTATTGTCCATTTTACAGACAGAGCAGAAAAGTGTGAAGTAATGTCAGGGGTCTGTTGCCATTTTAACCAAGAGCTGGTTTTTGGATCTACTTTGGCCATTGCCAGTCATTTCTTCCTTTCATCACATTTTGCTAGAGATTTTACAGTGGTAGAACTGAGCCTAAATATCATGCAAGAATCCAGTAAGCTTTTACTTCCATATCATCATTTAACAATTAAAAAGTGATGCTCACAAATTAAACTTCTTAGGAACACAGTCATGATGTTTTAGAAAAAAATGTAATACCAGCAATCATTTCATTAAGTTTTCCATGTAGCATGTAGGCTTATAAATGCATGGAACTGCATTCTAGCATCAAATGTAGGTAGAAAAATATCTAACTGTACATTCTAATAATTGTATAAAATGTATAGTTACATGATATCTTAGAAAACTTAGTACTGTCAACATAGTAGTCCTCTAAAGGAGCTAATTTTACCCTGCCTCTTACTAGTGATAACAAATGATTGGGAGTTTCTCTTACTTGACCCCACTCTAAATGTCTATCCCTTCCAAGAGAAAAGAACAAAGACTTTGACAGTTACAAGTTCTATGTTTATTTCATTAAATCATATATTTATTAGTTTCTTATCAATATAAAACATGTTCAACCTTGGACAAGAATTAAGTAAGATAAATCTTACTAACAAACTTCCAGCTACTATCAGTAGCTTTGATGTAGTAAGAAGTGTAAGTATCATGATTGTTATTCATGTGAAATATATCTTCATAGGAAATAAAAAAATATTTATGTGATTTACTTAAGTCAGCATGAATAAAGTATTTATTAAATAGATATGATGTATAAATAGGTAATATTTCAAAACTTTAAGAAAGTAACTGCTCAATATTTTTTTCCTGTAGTACTGAGTTTCTTCTTTCAGTTAAGTTTATTTGGTAAATCACTACTGATGTTTAGTTCAAGATTAAGTAGAGAAAAATAGATCAATATGTGTATTCATGAATATATACATATCTATGTAGTCAATTTGCACTATCAATGTAATATTGACAGTAAAATGGGGCTACCATTGTGTAATTTTTGAAAAGCCTTTATCAAAATTTAATTCCCATTTGAAAAATATAATGGTCAGAATGAATATTTATTTAGTGAGTTACCGACGGTTTACTAAACTCTCCACATAATGTTTGAAATTGGATAAGCCTAGTGATTTTACTTGATGTTCTTCCTTTAGTCTATACAGTGCTCTTTCCATATTATTTGTATATTCATTCAATCTGCTTAAAACTTCTTTTTCTCAGCCACAGAAATATTAATTTTCCTACAGCCTCCTATGTTGTAGCCAATAAGTTCAAATTTAAATATGACATCTGAATTAGGCCTTAAAAATA
This sequence comes from Megascapheus bottae, assembly GCF_031878675.1. NCBI lineage: Eukaryota > Metazoa > Chordata > Mammalia > Rodentia > Geomyidae > Megascapheus > Megascapheus bottae. Next base: position 23,798,555 of record NC_143528.1, on the reverse strand, counting down.
ATCTAATCAAATTCAGAGATTATGAAGAAGCAGAGAGTTTATATTTTTCTCCATTAAGTTTTCATCTAAGAGATAAAAAGCTTTATCAGTCAGTGAAGATCAAGCAAAAGATGAAACCTTTTATCCTTTAATTTCTATCTTGTCACCTTCTTGCTTGATTTCTCTTGTAGTGTAAAGTGAGACTGTGCATGAGTTTCATTTACAATTTATGGAAAATGGTTATATTTGAAGCTCTGGTGTTTTATTATTTTTTGAAGGTATGAAAGATCTTATTAGTTCTTAATTAAATAAGAGTTTCAGTAGTACACATAATTAAAAGATTGTAATATGAAAGTAAGATTTACATTGGGTGAGTACAGCAGACCCAAATATAGCTTGAGATATAAATCTTAGTAGAACTGATGAGGCTCTCAAATTTACTTCACATGATATTTCCAACTTTGAGAATAACTTTAATTAGATTTTAAGTGTTAATTGATTTGCTGAATGAAAATATCTTTATGTTTAAAGACTCTTTCATTTCAACCAATATCCCTTATGTAAACTAAGAATATGGCTTAATTATACATAAATACTTATGTGTGTTTTTTATTGTGAACATAAATATTTTAGAGTATTTTACATATTTCTGATGTAAATACAAACAAATATGACTATGCAACTTGTTCTATTTGTCCTAATGTATACTGACCTACAATAAAAACCTAAGTAAAATATGGTGCACTGTTACTTAAAGACAGAAGTCATTGTTAGATCCAATTTTAAATATACTTTTATTGTTATTATTAAGGTGTTGATACAGGAGGTTAATATTTCATAAGTCAGATAATTATTACAATTATTTGGGGACAATGTCACCTCTATTTTGCCTTCCCTTTGTGAATGAATGTAAATCTATTTTCCACATTTTATAAGAGAAAAACTTAGAAGTTATGACTAAACACAGGTATATTGATCAAAAATTGATATTTTAATTTATGAAAATCAAAAATTTAACACAAACTTATGAATTCACAGACTAAGCATGCCTTTCTTTTATTTTTTTTTGTTTTTACAAAGGTGATGTACAGAGGGAGTACACTTCCATAAGTAAGGGAGAGAGTATATTTCTGTTTGAATAATGTCACCCATTCTCTCATATCTTTCTAATTATTATTTCCAAGGGGTAGGATATTTAAAAGAATTAGAGATATAATTAATATAGCAAGAAATAATAGCAAGAAAGTATTTACTTCCAGATATTATGAGGAGAAAAAGTGTGACTATTTTTATCATTATATGTTTCATGATTTTAATTGTTTTATGTATGCAATACTTGCATGATTTATTTTATTTTCCAACATATTAACAGTTGTGCTATGTACGATCAAGTCTTAAAACTTGACACCTACTTGAAGTCTGGTAAAATCATCTAGGAAAACTAAAGAACTGAATAACAGTGTTTAAGAAATTTCACCTGAGCTTACTAATATATGTACTCTCAGGACTTTGCTAGTCATTCCATCATGAATCTAAATAATATTACAATCATTCAGGTCTTCCACTCTTACTAAATTTCAGTATGTTTAAGAACTAACAGGAAGAAGAACCTACAGGTTCTTTACTAAGCTTTTATAATAAATACTGATCATCATTGCTCTACAATGCATGTTTTTAATGCAAGCGTTTTATTATACCATTCTGTGAAAATGTTAAGTGTACATATAATACACATTTATAAGTATATGTATACATTGTACATATAAATATGTATATATATAACTATAAGTATATGTATAGACACATAGATATATCTGGGTTAGGTAAATCCCTGAGTAAATATCCCCAAATATAGAAAATCAGACACATCAAGTGGTCGGCCTCACCTATGTAGTATTGGGAAAAGTAGAGAAGAATACCTTCTTTTATGTGTTCTCTAGTTCTCAAGTCACCCATTTTCAAAATGAATTTGACTCTGACTTTAAGAGATGAACATATTTTATGACAACTAATAATAGCCACATATCAATTCTTTAGTGGGATGTGTCACTATTTATTATTATTTATCAATAGCGCAATGCACAATTCAAAAATTGTAAACAAAAGCTTAAAAGCTAATTTTCATTGTCTCTGAACAGAGTAGCTCAGCACGTGCAGAGTGATATCTACCAGGAACTGATTGAGACTAGTTTTCTACTAAATATAAGAACAAGATCTAGAATGTAGTTTGTAGGAATTCTGTTTGAAAGGTAAATATTTTTAGATTTATGATTGTATTTGAAATGAACAGCAGCCTAAATAAATAAACCCATATTTCAGCAAATATGACATCTAGAGTTGATAAATGTGCTTCCGTGTGTAGTTTTAATTTTCTCTATTAATTAATCCGTAGTATATATCAAATACAATATCCAAAGTGTATAGTGGTGTCATGTGGAACACAGTTTTAAAGGTTAAACAGTGATTGTATTGAAAAAATAAATGTGCCAATTTACCTCCAGTCCCTAAGCATATTTCCCAAAGTTTGCCTCAATTTAAAAAGCATCCATAAGCCTGACAAGATTATTTGAAGTATAAATGTCAAATTAAATCCTCAATAAATATGATCTCTGTATCTGATTTTTTGAACATCAAGTAATAAAAGGGAAATTATATTTTATAATAACAAAATAAATATAAAATTTAGAGGCTAACAATTCTAAAATATATTTTTGATAGATAATTAATACCTCTTACTGTCTTATGATTGTAGTTTTATCATTTGCATGAAAGAATTTTTTCTGCTTAATACGTTTTGTTCATGCTAATCTTAAGTGCATTTAAGTATCTATATTTCATCCCGTTTCAGAGAGAGATATAGGGTAGCAAAATACATTTAAATTTTGGATGTATAATTCATACTCCAAGTTTCAAAAAAACATAGTTTTTAATTATGTATCATTGTGAAGATCCTTATTCACACTTTTCATTTCAAAATTAAATGATTTTTGTTTTATATTCAAGGAAGTTTTGTGTCTATATGGAACAAATTATGCACATTTTATTTTGAACACCATATTAGTTAAAATATTTATCAGAAGTTATAAACTATATGTTTAGAATTTATTTGAATAAAATGTAGTACTTGTTGATTCAAAATCGTGTTTGCAACTGTGAGGAAAAAGTAAACATATATTTTAAGAAAACCGTAGCTCAAAAACATTTATTTTACAAACATCTCCTTATGTGCAAGATATAAGAAATTTACTAATAAGATTTTTAATAAAGCCATGGTTTTCTTCTTAGGCTTGTCTTTAAAATACTAGATAAATTCATTTGTCCAAAATAAGAAATTATTATTAAATGTTTGCCACACTTATGTAAAATAATCTTAAGGAAATAAAAGATTATATTGTAACAATCCAAATGTTACTAAAGCTACATATCTCAGTATTTATAATCACAGATAGTAATATAAGTAACCTTAAAGAAGTAAAATGAAGTCATCCTGGTAATAGCCATAAGTTTTCAAGTCTCTCTACCTGTCTTGGCCAATAGTATATTTAATTGTATTAGAAAGTTTATATATTTATTTTGAAATATATTCTGCTAATAGTTTATTTAATGCTAACAGTGTCCTATCTTGTTTCTTTAAAAATATTGTATTTGCAGACATTTCAGAAACAATTTTGGTGCATTAAGTTAACATAACCATCAGGTATTTTGAGAAAATTATTGAAACCACAATGTACCTCTAACTTAGAAACTACCCTCAAATCATCTTCATTATTAATTATATACGCATAAAACTGTCTTTTCACTTCTGTTTTTAACTTTTAAATGCCAGCATGATTCATGCAAGATCTGAATTGAAACTATTTGTTTTTTTCATATTTCTAGAGGTTATTTCATTTTATATAGTTTTTATGCTACTTGGAATCACTTTGTAATTAGCAGCTCTAGAATCAAGTTGTAAATTTATCAGTCTTTTCTTTTTTATTATTTTATTTTTTATTGTTAGGGTAATGTATAGAGGGGTAACAGCTCCATTCACCAAGTAGTCAATCTGTACTTTTCATCTTGTATTTATTAATTTAATTCCCACACAATCCTTAAGAAAACACATGTTATATAAAATGTTTTAATCAGTGTAACTAATTAAGGGACAATGATTTTGCTACTAATATTAGTTAAATAAGTGAACTTGAGGGAGATATCTAAAAGGATATCTGATCTAGCTAATTGTATGTTGACAGTTCTTATTTACTACATGAATCATGCTTAAAATATTTAGCCAATATTGTTGATAATACAATAAAGTGTGCTTATGGACAAATGTGGCGTTTAATCATGTCAAAATCTCACCATGTAAAAGTGTAAAAGAGTCAAGAAACAGTGAGTACTACACTTTTTGTATGTGACAAATATGCAAAAAAAACCTTTTACGCACCACCCCATCAAAAAGACAAAAAAAAAAAAACCAGGGTATATTGTTAAGGCAGCAGATATAATCATAATAACAACATCAATGTTATAGATGGGATAAATATGTGTTTGTATAAAATGTACAAGCTGAACCAAAAGACCTAAGGCAGAGTTGGATAAAACTCATATAGTGGTGCTCTGTGAACAGAGTAATTACCTACTTATCTGATGTTAGTTGGCACAAGTATATAGAATAAGATATCATTAGGAACATAACATTTAAATATGTGCATATCAGTACATATGTGCTCTGAGGGCTTATTGCACAACATTACTCCATGTGATTTAATCTGTGAAAGCAAGGGTTTACATATTCCAGTAAAAATCATCTCTTCGCTGTTATATTTTGATTACAACTTAATAAATTGGCATACTCTAGTTATTACTTTGTTTTCAAATCTAATTAGTTCTGCAACAGAATCCCTTCAAACCACATCTCTCTGACGAAGGTCATGAAAATAACATTTCCTGGGAACCATCCATTAGCAATGACCTAGAGAAATCGCAGGCCACCAGAACAAACTTCGGAGTAGGAAAATGACAAGACATGGAGTATTAAAACTGTGGGCCTTATTTTAAATTCTCTTTTATTAAAGTTACATTTAAAAATAAAGGAAGATTGGGCTGGGAGTTTGGCCTAGTGGTAGAGTGCTTGCCTGGCATGCACAAAGACCCGGATTCAATTCCTAGGTACTACATGCATAGAAAAAAGCTGGAAGTGGTGCTGAGGCTCAAGTGGTAGAGCTCTAGTCTTGAGAAAGTCCAAGGACAGGGCTCAGCCCCTGAGCTCAAGCCCAGGACTGGCAAAAAAAAAAAAGGAAAGAAAGAAAAAGAAAGAAAAAAAATAAAGGAAGATTAAAAAAAGGAAAACAAGCTGGGATTCTGGTGACTTATGCTTGTACTACTAGTTTTGCAGTACAAGCCTTTCCAAGGAAGAAAATTAAGTACCAAAAATGTGGAAGAATAATAATGTTGTGCAAAAATGCTCAGGGACAAGTTCCTGAGTTCATGCCTCAATAAAGCCCCACCGGCTTACACACACACACACACACACACACACACACACACACACACACGGAAGGCAAAATTGCTGTACGAACAAGAAAAAAAATGGGAGATATGGTAATATCAGAATAATATAATTAAAATAGGAATATTTGGTGTATTTGTAAGGGATATTTGTTATATTTTCCTCCTAGTATCAATATTTAAGATTAAAATTTAACCATAATATCAATTATAGGATAAAAATTAGAGGTTAATTTAGGAGTCACTTCTAAGATTTTATTATGATTTTTTTTTTTTCCAGTCCTGGGCTTGAGCTCAGGGCCTGAGCCCTGTCCTTGGACTTTCTCAAGGCTAGCACTCTACCACTTGAGCCTCAGCACCATTTCCGGCTTTTGTCTATGTATGTGGTACCAAGGAATCGAACCCGGGTCTTCATGCATGCTAGGCAAGCACTTTAACCACTAGGCCAAACTCCCGGCCCCTTATTATGAATTTTTATGTCTATCAACTTATAAATTGTTTTTAAGTATTCTTTCTAATTTCTGCATTAAATAGGTATTCAGGATATCTACTGTGCCGTATTATTTTATCATGCATATATGGTTTAATTAATGATTTAATATTTCTTTCCATATTCAAAATGGAAATACATTTAATACATTAAAGTACAGATTACAAATATAAAATACTCTACCAAAAACAGAGTAGTAGGTTCAGGTAAACATACTATATAAAATTTAGGTCTCTTTACTATAATATGTTTGCTATACCTTCTCACGTATAGTTTTAACTTTTTGCCATACAGTATCTCTCCCTATTATTCTTCTCATGTGTACGAATTTAACCAAAATTATTTACCAATCTCTTGTCACTGTATTTTCTAGTTCACATATTCATGCTTGAAACTAATTTAAATGATGTTTTATTTTCATTTCTGTCTTTTTTAAATTGAAATATACATACTGACAGTAAATGCTTTAAGCAAAATTGTACCAGAGGGTGTTATTGAATGTTTTATTTTTAACTTCATTAATGTAATGCAATAGCTTTAGTAAGCATATCCATACGTATTTAAACCCAGAAACGATTCATTACTTGAAAAAATTAACACTTTCTATCAGAAACATTGCTCCAATTGCTATTGTAAACTGATATTTAACTTTCACCAAAAGGTGTATGATCTGAGTTTTATGTTTCTTAGATTCAATTTCCTCCTTGGTAGCTCTGGGAATTTCTAACCATACTTCAACAGTACTTTTTGCTTGATTTGTATATTCCTCTATTGATGTTGTGCACTCATGTTTGGGAGTAAGGACAAGTGTATGTACTTCCAGAACTTATTAATAGTAACCCTTTGTTGTCAATGTCACGGCTGCAATGTGTTTTGTTTTCAGCTTTCTTGCAAATATATTTTAAAAATCAAATCCAGTATTTAGATTGAAGCTCACAAGTTAATATTCTTTGAGCTCTACTTAGAGAAATAGTTCTATAGAACATGGTGAACTACCTAAAGAAATAGTTTCATGTATTGTTTCTGTATTTGATTCATTTTCAGAAATAGAAATATTTGTGTCCTTGTGTACACAGGTGTCTGTGTGTGTATGTGTGTGTAGACATGCATGTATGTGTGTGTTCATTCTTGAACAAATTTTCTATTTATGTAAATATCAGCAGTAAAATGGCACTTAAAATGAACAATAGTGTTTGTGGTAACATTCATTCACAAAGATAATTTTTTTTCTTTATGCTTTGATTTTTCTCTGAATTAAATAAATTTCTGAGTTGCCTCAGATACATCTACTACATCATATTCTACATTAGATTTGCTCTTGTTTGCTGCATTAATTCTTGTTACTTTGTTGTGCAACCTAAATTTACTTATGTAGGATCAGCTCCTCAAAAATAATCTCCTTATTCTAAAATAATCTTTCTCCTTTCACCTTCCTTTTCTTCTTCCTCTTCTTCTTCTTCCTCTTTTTTTTTTTTTTTTGTCAGTCCAGGGGCTTGAACTCAGTGCTTGAGCACTGTTCTTGGGCTTTCTCAAGGCTAGAGCTCTACCACTTGTGACACGGATCTACCACTTGCAGGTTTATTCTATGTATGTGGTACCAAGGAATCACACCCACACATGCTAGGCAAGCATACTACTACTAGGACAAACACCCGGCCCTTCTTACTTCTTTTCCTTGTACGTGTGTGTGTGTGTGTGTGTGTGTGTGTGTGTGTGTGTGTGTGTGTGTGAAAGAGACAGAGAGTGACAGAAAGACAGAGAGACAGAGAGAGAGACAGATGGTGAATACTGATGTTGAAATCAGGGTTTCATGCTACCCGACTGAGAGCCAACTGCTCTCAGCTCAAGGGCAGTTATTTTTGTTCTGGTTCTTTTTGCTCAGGTTAGCCAGGACCATAATCCTCCTATTTATGCTTCCACCCATGAATGGAATGACAAGCATGCCCTTTTCCCCTGCCCAGCTTTTACTTGAAGTGTCTTACTCTTACTCTTTACCTCTTGAATAGCTAGGATTTTAGGTTTGAGCCATTGGCAGTGGCTCCAAGAGTTTCTTGCTTTTTAAGAGTCAAGACTAAATTAGTTTGCAACAGCTTGATTTAAACTAGAAAGTTTAAGAGATCTCTCCAACAGCAGACAAAGTTTGTCTCTATTTTGCTAGAATCATTCTAATTGTCTGCTATTCTCTTATAGAGTCAGCAAGCAATGAACAGTCCCCATTACACAGGATAGAAATAACTCAGGTAAAAGTATATTGGTATATTGTGAAGGATGGAAGGCATATAAAACTTTCAGGCTATATCTTCATTTAGATTTCTTAGAAGTTTAGCTGTAATTTTTATCTCAAATTTACAGTTCTTAACTAGTGAAACCTGGAAGCTCCAGTAATGTAAATTTCCAGTCATGCTGATATAACTGCCTTTTCTTTGTATCAACTACTTTTTATAGACCACATATTTAAAGGACAACAAATACAAATGGTAAGGCTTGTTCTATTAATTAAGGCTTGAAGGGCTTCTGACCATTTTCCTCTAAGTATGTTATATATACCATACACTATTCTCTATGAGAGCAAATTTTTCCTGTGAAAATCTCAAGCTTTTCTCATTAACACTTTTGTTTTCCCCTCATCTTTCCACTACTGAAAATCGTATGGTACTATTAGATGATTTCACAGTCTACAGGATATCTATTTGGCCAATGAATCCCATTCTTTCCTAAGGAAAATTTCCTAAGGAGTCAGAAGTTGTTCTCTGTCTCCAATGTTCTCATTGGATGGCTGGCCCTAGCCAGTAGATTGGTCGCATTCCTTTCTGTCTATTGAGTTAATCACTTTCTATGTTCCTTTTAAATATCAGTTTATTCTTTTTCTTTCCCTTGCTTGAGATTTCCTCTTAATTTTGTTTGTATAGACTATTGCATTAAGGCAATCATCCACGTAAAGGCTTTTGAACATACCTCTAAGGTGGATGTGATGGTGAGACTACGTATTTTTCTGAAGTAGACATTAGGAAGTAAAGTTCTAAATTTAACAAATTAAATTACTAATTAATTTGTGAATTAAAACTTGATGTTGCAGTATGAGAAGCATTTTTCTCCTCCCTCCCTCCCTCCCTCCCTCCCTCCCTCCCTCCCTCCCTCCCTCCCTCCCTCTTTCCTTCCTTCCTTCCTTCCTTCTTTCCTTCCTTCCTTCCTTCCTTCCTTCCTTCTGCCAGTCCCTGGGGCTTGTATTCAGGGCCTGAGCACTGTCCCTGGGCTATCTCAAGGCTAGAGCTCTATCACTTGAGCCACAACATCAGTTCCAGCTTTTTCTATGTGTGTGGTACCAAGGAATTGAACCCTGGTCATTGTGCATGTTAGGCAAGCGCTCTACCACTAGCCAAATTCCTGGCCCGAGAGACAGTTTTTATCTGATATCTATAAGGCATGTAAGGAATGTTAAAGCTTTAAAATATATATTTTTGATATTCAAAAGTAGTTTTTGAGTATGCTATTGAAATACAGTAGTGAGATGATCTAAAATAATTTGGTTTGTTGACATAGAATAAGAGACTTCTTACTTTTTTACTTTTCCCTTACAATGCAAAATAATGATATACTTGCAGAATACAATGGTGGTAAATGACATAAGCTGTATAATCTTTGAAATCACAGCTGAATATAAAAGAAAATTTAATGTGATTACTTTAGACTTCTCCATGCATGGTTGAAAGAAAATATAAACTTTAGGAAAACTGTGAGAGATAAGTATTGCCGTTGTTGGTATAGGCTTAGGGTTTTAAGTGCTTGCATGATGTGGTTGTTTTAGTGTTCGCTGGCTATTTAAATATTCTCTGTGCTACTTTCCCATTCTGAAAAAAGAGAATAATAATCTTTATCTTATATAAAGATTCACTATTCACCATTCACTATTCACTAGATGGTTTTCAAATACTTCTGAAAATATATAAAGTAAAATAACTTTGGTAAGTATTAGAAGAGGAATGATGAAGCTGTATCTAAATTTTATAACAATAGAATATAGTTAATTGAATATGTATATTAATATATTAATCTTATAACAGATACTCAACATGAATAGAAAGAAATGACCTATTTTCCAAAGACAAATGGACTTGTGATGTGTGATACAGTCTTGACTTCCAAAAGGAACTATAGAGTATGAAATAATAAAATATAGAAACATATTACTATTTAGATGAATGGTTAAAATTAGATCAGTACAATTTCTGTGCTTTGATTTTCACAGCTTCTCTGAGGCCACTTTAAGGAATAAAGAAGAAGTTTGGATTTGGGTGCATGGAGATAAGTAAAGGATCAAAAAGGTCATAGAGGATGAAAGCTAAGAGGTTGTTGTCTAGTTTTATTACCTTGTAAGAAAGGTTCATAAGATACCAACTTTAAGATTTGACAGAGCCAGGTGCAGTCTGTGAATTGCTTTCTGCCTATTGTTGAGTACTGAAAGTATTATGAAAATGCGATCCTGATCTGTATTGGGAAATGCTGGTTTTAAGAGTATTTAGTTGAGACTTTCTGTAGAATAATTTTACACTACAGATCATAAGAAAAATACAATTTATTCTAGAGAATTTTGTTGTGAAAATGTAATTTAATCATATGCCACCTAATTATGAAAACATTAAACTATATGCATATTTAACCATTGTTTGGAATAGTCGGAAATGGAAACAGAGTACATATACAGGATCAAAGATTCTTTAAATGCATCATGTCACATTCAGCAATCAAATACCATTTATCTGTCCCTGAACACTATATATTTGTATTTTGTGAAGCTACAAAATATATTACCAATGAAGCAAAGTTAGTGTAGACAGGTGTCTGAATGTGTATCTGCACACACAATGGTGTCTTGGGCCATCAAATTATTTCTTCATGTGGCGCTATGGGAAGACTTTTCAAGAACAGTTTCTTATCATATCTATTAAATGAACAATATCCAGCATAGTCTTTTGACCCATTCTATTTGTCACACAGTCTGTTCAGAATCATATGACTGTGATGTAAATGACTCACAGAAAATAAAAATTTTAAGTCAGATCAGAGGAAGGGAATGCTACTTTTAAACATAGGACACCTTAGGAGAAGAAAGCTATGCATAAGTTTTTGACATCGAACTCTTGGAACAAGGATGGTTTGCCATACTTGCTAGCATTATTCAAAGGAGAGAAAAAGCATTATGATGACTATCATGGCTTTTCTCAAAACTGGATGGCTGTGTATCACAGCAATTATCATGGTTTGTTACTCTTATATCAAACCTAATGAATGATTTAAGAATGTTGCATTGAAAGATATTTACCTTTTATTTAATTCTATTTTCTTGTTGGGGTGATGTATTGAGGGGTTAGAATTTGGGCAGTGAGTCCCCTATTCTCTGTGAATTTAACTCATCTCCTGCACTTTGGTTAATGCCATCTTTTTCATTTAAGTGATGATACATACAAGTTTTACTTGTCTTTGAGAAAAGAAGATAGAAAAACCTTTTAGAGAAAAAGATATCTTGGTTTAAACATATTTTAATACTACCTGTCCTCTCATTTTTTTCTTTTTTTTTCAGTCTGCTTTTAACGGAGTGCTATTTTGCTCTTAGGGTCATAATTTATAATTAATTTTACTTTGCACTCTTGTTTGCACTTTCAAGAGATATATACATTCAAGGTGATGCTTAATTACAAAGGATTTCTTCTTAGATACAGAAATTTCAGGCAAGATGCAATTTCACAGTAGCAGAGAACTTGATACAGCTGCTGAAATGGTAGGTGATGGGAAGGATTTCAGATTACCTTATAGAAAATTACTTCCACACATATCATTATATGCTACTTAAAGTTTACTATCTGTTTGGAGGGAGCTAACTAAGGAAACTGAATAATTGTGAGATCCTAAGTTTAAACTCTGGCACTGCTGAAATTTAAAACAAATAAAAACTTCAATATATTAAAAAATGAAAAAAAATGGGAAGATTCTATTTTTCCCTCCCTCCCTCCCTCCTTCCTTTCTTTCTTTCTTTCTTATCCATTTTTTTATTTGTTTTTATCAGGGTAATGTATAGAAGAATGGTTACATTTACATTAATCAATAGTACTACTACATTACTTTCTGAACATTTTTACCCCTTCCCAGGTTTTTCTTCCACTTTCCTTCCCCCTACCCCCTCCCAAGTTATAAAGTTCACTTATAACATATTGTCTTGTCAATGTGACTGTTACACTGGCTCATCCTTTGTCCTTTTTCTCATCATCTTTTTTCCCCTTCCTTTCCCTGATTCAAATATGTAAAAAAAATAAATAAATGAAAATGAACAAACAATATACCAGGTACTAAGGTCATATAGACCAACAACAGAGGATAAACCAAAAAGAGAAAGAAAAGAGTAAAGAAATAACTTCACCTAGTATATTAAAAAACAACAACCACAAGGTTGTTCTCTTATTTCCCTATGCTAGAGATGATTTTGCTTAGCTTTTCTTTTGCAGTAGTGCAGTAGTGGACTTTGAACTTGATGCCTCAAGCTCTCTTGGGAGGTTTGTTTGGATAGCACTCTATTATTAGATCCATGCCTACAATTTCCCTTTTTGCTGGTTACTTTGCATCCAAAATCCAATGAACTTTACTGTCAAATATTGCTTCGAACTGAGGTCACTTGAATCTGAACCATTTTATTTATTCTTAAAATGATACTATAACTTATTCAAACTCCCTTTTCTTTCTTTCTTTTTTCTTTCTTTCTTTCTTTCTTTCTTTCTTTCTTTCTTTCTTTCTTTCTTTCTTTCTTTTCTTTCTTTCTGTCTTTCTTTTTTTTCCAGTACTGAACTTGAGCTCAGGGCCTGAGCACTGTCCTCGGACTTTCTCAAGGCTAGAGCTCTACCACTTGAGCCTCAGCACCACTTCTGGCTTTTTTCTATGTATGTGATACCGAGGAATTGAACTTGGGTCTTCATGTATGCTAGGCAAGCACTCTACACCAGGCCAAACTCCCAGCCCCTAAACTCAGTTTTCTGTAACTGGAAAATCCTCAGTGGAATCAGTTTTATTTTCTTATGGAGATACGAAGCTCAATAAGATCTTCATCATGTACTATTAACAATACATGTCCACATTATATATAACCTCTGTATAGCGTGATAATGTAAATTGTTTGCAGTGGCTGAATAATAGTTTAAAATGTGTTTAATAAATATAATACATTGGGTTGGCATATGACAATGGTGTTTTACATATATAGGTGGGAATCCATGCATTTAGAATACTCATTCCATCCTAATTTGTGTGGTTTTAGGTCAGAATGAAAAGGTTTGTTTGGTCATTTCTGCTGGTGAATGGATGGCAGTGCACTCCAGGTGACTTTTATGTATTTTCCTCTCAGTATTTTAAAGTATTTTTAATCGCAAAATTTATATCATTTTTAATAATTCTGGAATCCTCTTACTCAAAATTTTTTTATTTAATTAAAATCTTTGCAATGTTAATAATCACTTCATCTGTGTTTATATACGTGTTCATTTATCAGATTAAAGTGCTTCATTAAGAGATACTCTCTTAGATAGTTTACTCTCTCTGGTTAAAATCATTTAAGGCAGTGAATCATTTATTCATATAAACATATACCGAGCATATATAGATCAAAGAGTATATAGAGACAAATAGTATTATCTCATGTATTGATAAAGGCTAACACAAATAATGGTGTCTAATTTGGGGTTATTTTTTGTCAAATGTATTAATTTTATGCCTATATTAATTCTCCATTTCTAGTTTCAAAAATATGTGTGAATCAGGAAAAAAAGATATGTAATTGTTACCTTGGAATTGACTGTTTCATCCTTATTTAGATGGGAGGACCTGAGCTCTTGCAAGAACTGAGATATATCGCTGTGATTTTTATTTTTCTCCAACTGTTCTGAGAATGAAAGATACAGCAGATGTCAGAGCATTTTTTTTGCAGATATTTCTAAGTCATTACTTTTTAATTGTTATTTCTTTAGGGTTTAAAAAAATTCTTCCTATTCCCATTGTTTTCTCCTTGGCACATATATTATAAAGACAATGGGAAGACAATCTTACTATTGTATTTTCTACTGAGCATTGTTTATGTGCATTAGCAAATGCTAAATGACTTTAAAACACTTTCTTTTGGCAAAGAGAACCAAATAGCACGAAGTGTAGATGAGAGATCACGTGGTAAAGAACATGAGAGTTTGATTAAGGATCTTGGCCAATACTAAAAAGTTAATGAAATGTCAAGATGAATGTCAATTTTCATGTAGAAATTTCTTTCTTTCTTTCTTTCTTTTGTGGGTCATGGAGCTAGAATTCTGGGACTGGGCGCAGGATCACAGGCATGAGCCACCTCATCCAGCCATGTAGAAATTTCTAACCCATTGAAGTGAAAGAAATTATTTCAAAGAAATTCCTACAGTATTGCTTTGCGATCTTTAACATGTTATTTTTTTAATTTTGTAAATCATAATTTAGCTATCATAATTTTTATTTATTCTCAATATTTTTGTAGTATTCCATTACATATAGTTTCTTTTTCTTTTTTGTCAATTCTGGGTCTTGAGCTCAGTGTCTGGGCACTGTTTTGAGCTTTTTCAAGGCTGGACCTCCACCATTTGAGCCACAGTATCATTACTGGCTTTTACTGTTTATGTGATACTGAGGAATCAAACCCAGAGCTTTGTGTTTGCTAAGGCAAACACTCTATCACTAGGCCACACTCCCATATCTTCCTTTACATTTCAACACTGGGCCTACTGATTCTTTCTAAAAGTTCCCCAGAAATTCTTGAATTGTTTTATTCATTTCTGACTAAATGTTTTCCAAAGTCACCTCTTATTATTTAAGTTTAGCAGGTTCAAAAATATGTCCTCGTAAGACTTAATTCAAAGCTATGCTTTCTCAGCATAATAGAGTGTCATTTTTAAAGATAAAGTTCAGCACATAGAGAATTTTATGTATTTTAGTCAATGTAGATGAAATTTTAAGGTTAATAAAGCATTTGAAACTTAACCATTTTAACGAAGTCAAAATAAATTAAAATATTTTATCTCCATTACTTTCAAATTTATATTTTAAACATGAAATCAAGTCTTTCCAAATTTAGAAGAATTAATAGGTTAGTAAATTGTGATTGAAATAGTTACTGAGGCATTATAATGAAAAAATTAAGGTAATATAAAATTTTTGGTTTAATTCATTTTCATCATTAATTACCACTACGTTTATTTTTATTTCTAAGATGTGAAATGAAAATTTAGATTTAAACTCATTATCAACTTAGCCTTCTTCCTGATAAAATCTTTAATCATAAGTAGATCAAAGTCAAGCATTTTTATAAGAAATATTCAGTTTATGATTCCAGAAATAAAAATAAGCCCTTTGGACTGGGAGTCTGGCCTAGTGGTAGAATGTTTGCCTAGCATGCACAAAGAACCAGGTTCGATTCTTTGGTATCATGCACATAGAAAAATCCAGAAGTGGTACTGTGGCTCAAATGGTAGAGCTCTAGCCTTGAGAAAGCCCAAGGACAGTTCTCAGGCTGAGTTCAAGCTCCAGGACTGTAAAAGAGCGAGAGAAAGGGAGAGACAGACTGACAGAGAGAGAGAGAGGAGAGAGATAGAGAGAGAGAGAGAGAGAGAGAGAAGGAGAGAGAGAGAGAGAGAGAGAGAGAGAAAGAGGACTCCTAAATCATTTTTGCTTGCTTGTAAGTATACTCATATAGATTCTCAGTAAATTACAATAAATGACATCAGGTAAGGACCTCTAAAGACATTTTTACTAGAAAGTTTAATTTATTTCAGAACAATTTAAGTAAATATCAAATCATATTGTTTGAAAGAGGTATTTTTTGAGTTCCCCCTTTTTTATAAACCATTCATCTTTCAAGTCAATATTATCTAAAAAGTTTGTTATTTGTCAATTCAGTGAACCATTAAATCTTACTGAGTGTTTCCATGTGCCAGCACTTTAAAGCACTTAGTTATGAGCCAGTCAGAATTCAAGTCTCACCTACCTGTCATCTGATTATGAAAAATTTCTACAAATGTAAGCAACAAAGAAGAAAAACTTTTCTTCTAAGCAGCAGCCTATTCTTGAAATACATGAGGTCATGAAGGACTAGATAGCTCCTTTTAATGACTTTCTTAGTAAACTATTTCCTAAGAATATTTTATTTAATAGTAACAAAGACGAAGGCAAGTTAGTGCTCACCCAGTGTAAGAGAAAAGGAGTCCATGAAGGACTTTTAAAGCATACTGTAGGGGATCAAAGGTGAGGATCAATTATAAATTGCTTTCAGTGTAGACCTAGTATTAATGAAGGAAAAATAGTTATACAACAGATAAGTGAATATATGGGCCAAGATATATCCTTGAAACCGTTAACCTCAATTCTCATTCCATTTTCCAATGGATATCAATACTAAACAATCATAGAACACTATTCCTGCAAAACCTGATTTGTCCTCTAAATTCCGCTGAACAGTATAGCATTGGTGGAGTCATAACTGACTCAGGAGATAAAGGTTGTCGGGGTCCTTCATCCCCAGTCCCTCTCGGCTAGTCTGAGGGATGAGGAAAAACACACCCCGACCAGTCCAAGTCATGAGAGGAGAGACCCACTGTCCTCCCACACTCAGCCTTCCTTCCCGGAGCAAAAACAGAGACACCACGCAGCTTCATTAAGGCAGAAAAATCTGTCTCTCAAAAAAAAAAAAAAAAAAAAAAAAACCCTCCAGCTAATAACACATTTGTAACCAATCGTAATCAAGTTTTGTGCCCTGCCTTTTATGCCTTGCCTTGTCTCAGCAGAAAGTTATTAGACATGGCATTACTCGGCCCCCAACAAAAGTTCAAGTGCATGTGCTTAGAAAGAGAGCTTTAACAATCCATTGTTTTTTCTTTTTTTCCATTTCGTTTGTTTTAGTTTTTTTACTTCTCTAACTGATTAATGACTTGGGATCCACATCCCTGATTTACAACAGAATCACATATACAAGAATTTTTTTTTTTAAAGCATTTATGTTCTGGCTTAGCCTTGTATTTGCCATCAACTTAGAATCTATAGCACAGGACTCAAAGAATGATATTCATTTCATAAACTAAATTTGATGTGCAGACAAGGATAAAAAGTAGTGCCTTCCTTATACTGTTTCATGATGTTTCTTGTTGGCCCACAATGTTAGTAAATTACTAGCACAAAAAATAAGATGATGATAGTTGGGAGTTTTTCCTACTGGTAGAGTGCTTGCCTAGCATGTACAAAGACCAGGGTCTGATTCCTCAGCATCACATACCTAGAAAAAGCCGGAAATGGTGCTGTGTGTTTCTAGCCTTGAGAAAGACCAAGGACTGTGCTCACGCCATGAGTTCAAGCCTCAGAATCAGCCAAAAAAAGATGATGATGATGATGACAAATTGAAATAATCTCCAATGATCTTCCATTATTCCTACTCAGTAACACAGTGTGGCTTGGTTTGTTGGTTGATTTTTGCTTTAGCATTATTCTGAAGAGCTTCTCCTGGCCAAATGTCCTTTCTCAGGTAAATGTCATAATTACTTCAAATTAATAGACTGAATCTTTCTAATAGGAACACAATACAATTTACCTAATTTGCATTCTTTTCTCTTCTAAAAAACTCATTACAAAATTTTGAAGAAAAGTTTTTGGTAAAGTTATTTATTTAATTTAATTAATATACCATAATATAATGTGGTAACAAATATCATGTAGAGTTCTTTTTATTTTATTTCTTCAATACTTTTGTGGAGTTTCTATTTCCAGAATTGGCCACATTTTATGCAATTATTAACCATATGTGTTTTGTATTCAGGTATTCAGGTATTCTCTATTGAAGTCATTGTAAAACATGTTCATACTCATACACACACAGTGTTGTATATTGCAGATACATGTATTTCTTTGATCTACAGAGAAAACCAACTGAAAATAAAACCCAGGTACGTTCATCAAAGTGAGATTAATCTCAAGGAATTAAAATACTGGTTGCCTTCTCCAGTGGTAATTACTATAGGCAAACTAGATGTTCTCTAGACCAACACACACACACACACACACACACACACACACACACACACACACAGAGCATCTTTTTTTTTTTTTTTGCCAGTCCTGAGGCTTGAGGCTTGAACTCAGGATCTGAGCACTGTCCTTGGGCTTTCTCAAGGCTAGAGCTCCACCACTTGAGATACAGCACGACTTCTGTTTTTTTCTATATATGTGGTACAAGGAATCAAACCCAGATCTTTGTGTAAGCAAGGCAAGTACGCTACCACTAAGCTTACTTCTGGCCCTGACACATAGTATCTTAATATAACTTTTAGGATTTAGATTGCATTTTTGAAGTTTATTTTTGTTATATTAGTATACATTCAATCTCTATGAGTGCTTTTAACTTCTGAATCTTAAAACATTAAAATAAGCCCTGGCAAAATATATAATAACAATCAAGAACATTTCTTTATGCCCAACTTTACCAAGAATTCAAATGAATTATGAAAGGCATGCATTCAGTTCTATGATGTCTATCACATTACAAACCTTAGATTTTAGATTTCTTTATTTCCTTGCATAGGGTTCAAGTTGTGTCTATCAATTTAAATAACTTGTGTAAGTTCATAAAGGACATAAGTTTCAGTTTATTATAAATCCAAAAGAAATTAGTGAACACATGCATGGATGTCACTTGTTTCTACTTCAAATCAAATAACTTTTACTCAATGTTCTAACTTATGTAAATTCTATACACTTCACTTAAAAGTATTGACCTGATTTTGACCAATTATTAATGATTGAACAGTGTTAGAGAGCCTTTCATTTCTCTATAAGCGAAATAATCCTGATCTTTGGTTTGTTTCTTTGGAATTGTTTAGTCAGATGAAACTCAATTCTGTCCATTTCATCCAGGTAAATAAATTTGTTTTTATGAGAAGGAACAACTATTACGGTCCGTAGAGTCTTTTCAAATAAGTGAGTTAATTTACAGAGAAATATAATTAACAGAAAAGAAAGAATACAACGTTGTGATCCTTTGAGGATTCATTATATAAAATATTTCCATATATTGAAAGAAGAAAATGTTACAGTCCATGTAAGAATATGAGCCAGGTATTGGTTGCTCATGCCTGTAATCCTAGCTACTCAGGAGACTAAGAACTGAGTATCATGGTTCAAAGCAAGCCTAGGCATTAAAAAATCTGAGACTCTTATCTCAAATTAACCTCTAGAAAACCAGAAGTGATGCTGTGGCTCCAGGGGTAGGGCAGTAGGCTTGAACTGAAGAGCTCAGAGACACTTCCTATGTCCAGAGTTCAAGTCCCAAGACTGGCTAAATAAAAGCAAAATTAAAAGAATATGCTTTGTTAACATATTAGAATACACAGATAAATTCTGCTTGGAAAAGGTACATGATCGTCGCCCAAATAGCAATCTTCCTAAACTTATGTTTCACATCATTGTGGCTGAACCTGTAAGTAAAAGTTAATTCATATTGCATTTATTTCTTTGATGTTTTATCATAAAATTTGAAATATCACAGCTAGCATTAAGAAATGCTCTCCGGGACCATGTTTTTAGGAGTGAAGAGAGGGAAGGGTTTGTTCATTATACCCGCATCTCTATATAAGGACCATCATAATGCAGGTAATGGCTCTGCCAGGCAAAACAAAGCACATTCAAAATGAACAAGTACCTTTGAAATTCCTGAAGCCATGCAATTTGTTAAAGCAAACACAAAAGGACAGCTAATACTAATTATGTGCCAGATAAATTTGCTTAATATTCAATTTAATCTATAATACAGCAAAAAATATTGCAAAAAGATTCTATCGTGTCTCTTTAGAATTTTGGAAGAAGAATGTGTCCTGTCTGCTTTTCAAAGCTTTGTTCTTCTGCCTCTGGGACTAAATCATAAAGTTCAACCAGCAAAGCTTTGTGTCCCAAAGGACACAGCAGGCATTGATAGTGTACTGTAGCTGTAATTCTATAGTGACACCAGATTGGCGACTGACAGAATTCTCTTGGGTGAAAGTGACAAAGCTGTAATATTTTTACAATGGACTGAGTGATGTCTTTGGAAGGTCTGTTTGGTTTCAAAGGACATTTTTTTTTGTATTTTTCTGTGAAGATGAAAGTCTTAGAGAACTTTATGATGAAAACCATCCGACTGCATAATTAGCATTGCAGTAAATAAAATTATAGTGTTTCCTTTCTGAGCTATTTATTCTTGGAAGCTGATTAAGAATATCTCAAAGTGTAGATCAAGTACTATTTATTTTTGGTTCCAAGTGGTTATGAGGAAATCTTTATTTCTCTCTGATTAATAGATAATACATTATTTAAAAAAATGAAACATGCTGCCTGTGCCTCTGAATAGTGAAAAGCCGATGTATTTATGTGAGGTGATGTATTTATTATGTATAGATAAAATGATAAATATTTAAGTAGATTATCATACAACGCATTTTGTTTATAGCAAGGTTTGAAACAGGGTGTAACATCATTTTAACATTGGCTGCTTTGTTCTTTGGGGTTTATTATTTTAAGTCTAAAATCTTGCAAGTTTAGTAAACTACATAATATATTTGTGAAATTAAATTTCTTAAAATAACTTAATAGCTAAGTTTTTAAATATTCCAAAAAATTAAATATAAAGGATTGAGAAATAATGCTTCCACTACCTGATGATTGTAACTGTATACCGTTGATACACTATCCTAACAATATAATACAATAAAATAATTTAAATGTCAAACTTATGTTAAGTTCTGTGATTTTTTTTTTTTGTGGGTCATGGGATTTGAAATCGGCCTGGGCGCTATCCCTGAGCTCATCTGCTCAAGGATACCACCCTACCCTTGAGCCAAGCCCTACTTCCCATTTTCTAGAGATTAATTGGAGATGAGAGTCTCAGGTTCTTTTGTACCCAGGCTGGCTTTGAACCTTGATCCTCAGATCTCAGCCCGCTGAGTAGCTAAGATTATAGATGTGAGCTACTGCATCTGGCTAAGTTCTGCATTGTTTTTAACACCAGGGAGAAATTATGAGTATTGATGAAAAATTAATGCCTATTTCCATGTATTTTTATTTCTTTTTAATATACCTTTTCAGTTCATAGTTGTACAAAGAGGTTTCAATTCAACATGACAATTTATGTGTACAGTGTCTTGATCAATGTCACCATTCAATTGTTCACCTCTATCTCTCCCAAACTAGCTCATCCTTACAATTTATAAATATATTTGTATATTGCTGAAATACTCATTTTAACATGATGAGACAAAGGACAAAGGGTAAACCAATGTAACAGTGATATCCACAAGATACTATGTTGGTATGAACTTTACAACTTGGGAGAGGATGGGCAGAGGGAAACTTGGAGAAAAACATGGGAACTGGGTAACGATGTTCAATAAGTAATGTACTCACTACCTTATGGATGTAATTGTAACCCTTCTATAGATTACTCCAACAATAATAAAATAAAATAAAATATAAAAGAAGAGATGCAATCGTGATTTTTATAGTAGCACTCTTAGTTCAAATTTTTAAACAAAGAAATATTCATTGCAATATTTTTAAAGAATATTTAACTTTATGTAATCACAATGTTTGAAATAATATTCAAGCAATATGGTTCTATTTAAACTATATATATGCATATAGAAGTATGGAATATTGTTTATGAAATTTAAAAATAGAAAATTATTATTTCTTATCATTTCTTGCTTACCTACTTATTTTTTGCCTTATTATTTGGGGTACTTATTTTTTTTTTGTACCACTTGAGCCACAGCACCATTTCTGTCTTTTTTCTATGTATGTAGTATGGAAGAATTGAACCCGGGTCTTCATGCATGCTAGGGAAGCACTCTACCACTAAGCTAAACTCCTGGCCCATTGCTTACCTACTTATTTGAGTAAAATAAATCCTTTACTCCTTCAATATATGAATTTAAGGACCAATACAATTTAGAAGTCATGCAGGCATTAATGATCAAGTTCATTGGGCTACATTTATTGTTACGTGCTTTTAAACTAGTGCTTGTAGTTTTTAGATTCACAAATATAACTCTCCTGGCCTTTGGGCTTCCCTTAGATTCCTCAAGGAATTGATCCTAAAGAGTTGTTCTAATATCCATGTTGCTATTGTCCACAAAGATAGAAATGGAAGTGATGACTCATGAGATTTCAGATTTCAATCACAGTTAATAGTACAGTGTCAAATTGTTTGGGCTTTGTAATTTTATTTAAAAATGAAAATGCTGTCTTACAAATGGTTCTCAAGTTATTTCTAAGTATTACAAAAGTTGAATTTCTACCTGAACTCAAATTACATTATTAGCAATTATTATTGCCAGATACTGTTCCTTAATTCAGTAGTTCTCTGCAAATCCATGTCCTTAGGACATCAGGGGAATTGAGAAATATAAGAAGGCCTTTCAGTTGTTGCAGTAGCCAAAGAGCCTGCATACCCAGCATCATATGTGAAAAAGCAGACATTCTAATAATAGGATACTGCTCAGGACAGTCCTGCATTGGATTAGTTTCCCACTACTATAATAACCAATTATCAAAATGTACATGGTTTTCAAAAAGAGTATTACAGCTATGTAGAAAACCAACAGAAATCAAAGTAATATCACATTCTCTTCAGCAAGTTATAGAACAACCTGTTTCTTTCCTGCATTTTTATTGTAATGTATAAAGGGGTTACAGTTATATTCACCAAATAGTATGTGCATCACTTCTCACACATTGATACCCCTTCTCATGTTTTTGTCTCCATTTCCCTTCCCACACCCGCTCCCAATCATGTTGTTTCCCCCCCTTCCCTTTTCTATTTCAAATAAACAAATAAATGTATATATATTATGCCAGGTAACAAAGTCAGAAACTGTAACAATATGAGATTAACCAAAGGGCAACAAAAAAGAAGAGAAATAACAGTACACTAAGAACAACAATTACACAATATTTTGATTTCATATCCTGGAGATCCTTTTGTTTAGCCTCATCTTATGTGGCCTACATATCTAGGGTTTACGCTATTGTAATCCTCTTCTAGGAGAGTCCTAGATGGGCACAAATTATTAAAAATGTGGGAAACCATTGAGCCTATGCCCCTTTGGGTCTGGCTACTTTAATATGACTTTTTCCAAGTCTTTCCATTTCCTTACAAATGGGCGATGTCATTCTTGCGGATGGTAGAATATCATATAAGTCCATTATTTATAAATACCACATCTTCTGAATCCAATCAAAGCTAAAAGTGTTCTTCTACTTCAAATAATGTGTAGCCAACTCTTGCACTAAGGTGGGAAACCTATTTTACTAAATTTTTAGATATTTCCCTGTAGTGGGACTTTAACTACAACTAAGGCACTGTCATTAGTTTTTTTCCATTCAAGGTTGGTGCTCTATCACTTGAACTGCACCTTATTTCCTGCTTTAGTCTGTTTACTTGGAGAAGAGAATCTCAAGGATTTTCCTGTCTGCTCGATTTTTTTCCATATATTTTTACTATAATTAATAGAAGGGTTACATTATCTTCACCAGATAGAAAGTGCATTACTACCCAAACATTGATACCCTTTCTCATGTCTTGGTCCCCATTTCCCTCCCCCTACCTCCACGCTCATCTTGTTTTCCCCCCTTTCCTATCCAATTTCAAATAACCAAATATGCTTATATCCCATATATCAGATAACAGAGTGAAATACTGTAACTATATGAGATAACCAAGGGACAGCAAAAGAGATGAGAGATAACATAGTACATTGAGGACAATAATCACTCACTAGATGGCTTTTGTTTCTAGATCCTAGAGGTTCTTACATTTAGCATCAAGCTATATGGCCTTATGTCTCTAGATTTTGTTCTATTGTAAATCTCTGCTAGGAGAGACCAAGGTTTCTACTGGTTATGACAAATGAGGGAAACCATTGAGCCTATGTTCCTTTGAGTCTGGCTTACTTCACTTAATATGATTTTTTCTAAGTCTTTCCATTTCCTTACAAAAGGGGAGATGTCATTCTTTCTGACTGCAGCATAGAATTGCTTTGTGGATAAATACCACATCTTGTTGATCCTATCATCAACTGAGGGACATCTGGGTTGGTTCCATATCTTTGCTATGGTAAATAGTGTTGCAATGAACATCCTTGTGCTAGTGGATTTAGTATGTCCTTGTTTCTAGACGATTGGGTAAATGCCAAATAGTGGAATTGCTGGGTCATAGGAGAGCTCTATGTTTAGTCTTTTGAGGAACTGCCATATTGCTTTCCATAGTGTTTGAACGAGTTTGCACTCCCACCAACAGTGTAGTAGTGATCCCTCCTGGCCACATCCTATCCAGCATCTGTTGTTATTAGATTTCTTGATCCTGGCCATTCTAAATGGTGTGAGGTGGAATCTTAGAGTTGTTTTGATTTGCATTTCTTTTATGACCAGAGATGTCGAGCATTTCTTCATGTATCTATAGGCCATTTTTGTTTCTTCTTCAGAGAAGGCTCTATGTCTTTGGCCCATCTTTTAATGAGATGGTTGTTACTTTGGAGGTTGGTTTTGGAGTGATTCAATTTTTTGAGCTGTTGATGTATTTTAAATATGAGGCCTTTGTCCATTGTATGGTTAGTGAAGATCTTCCACTCTGAAGGCTTTCTAGTTAATTTGCTAGCTATGTCCTTTGCCATACAGAAGCTCTGCAGTTTAATGCAGTCCACTTATCCAGACTTTCTCAATTTGTTGTGTTTCTTGGTCTTTATTAAGAAAATTTCGACCTGTGTCAAGCAGACCTAGTGTAACTACTATTCCTTCTTGTAAAGTTTTCAGTGTATTGCCTTTGACCTCGAGGTCTTTGATCCATTTGGAGTTAATCCCAGTGCAGTGTAACAAAGAAGGATCCAACTTCAGTTTCCTGCAGGGGCTTAACCAGTTCTATTGAAGAGGCTGCCTTTCTTCCATTCTATTTTTTTTGTTTTGCTCCCTAATAAAAGATTAGGTGGCCATAGGTCTGTGGATTAATATCTGGGTCCTCCGTTCTATTCCATTGGTCTTCAGGCCTGTTCTTTTGCCAGTACCAAGCTGTTTTGTTCACTGTAGCTCTGTAATAGAGTCTAAAGATTGTTATTGAAATCCCTCCTGTGCTGTTCTTTCTGCTAAGAATTGTTTTTGCTATACAGGTTCTTTTTTTATTTCATATGAAATTTTGGATTGCCTCTTCTACTTCTTTAAAGAATGACATTGGGATATTGCGTTGAATTTTTAGATAGACCTTGGCAAGATTGCCATTTTCATGATGTTGAGTCTTCCAATCCAGGAGCATGGGCGGTTTTCCCATTTCCTCAGTTCTGCTTTAATTTCCTTTTTCAGGGTTTTAAAGTTTTCATCAAAAAGGTCCTTTACACTCTTAGTTAATTCTTATGTACTTTATTTTCTCTGAGGCTATTGCAAAAGAAGTTGCTTTCCTGATTGTTGCCTCGTTCCTCTCACTGTTGACATATAGGAAGGCAGTTGATTTTTGAGAGTTAACTTTATACCCTGCTACCTAAGGCAGTTGATTTTTGAGGGTTAATTTTATAACCTGCTACCTTGCCAAAGTTTTGAATCAGCTCAAGGAGCTTGGGTCCGGGGTCTCTAAGGTTCTTTAAATACAGAATCATGTCATCTGCAAGGAGGGAAAGTTTCACTTCCTCTTTTCCTATTTGGACCCCCTTTATGCTTGCTTCTTGCCTTATTTCTCTGGCTAGGAATTCTAATACTATGTTAAAGAGGAGTGTAGAGAGTGGGCACCCTTGTCTCGTTCCTGATTTTCGAGAGAATGGCTTTAGCTTTTCACAATTAAGTATAATACTAGCTGTGTGTTTGTCATACACAGCCTTTATTATATTGATGAATGTTCCATGGATTTCTAGTTTCTCCAGAGCTTTTAACATAAAGGGGTATTGGATCTTGTCAAATGCCTTTTCTGCATCTATTGAGACAATCATGTGATTCTTGTCCTTGCTCCTATTGATGTGTTGAATTATATTATTTGATTTGTGTATGTTGAACCAGATTTGCATCCCTGTGATGAATCCTGTTTGATCATAGTGTATATTTTTTTGATGAGTTGTTAAAGACAGCCAGTATTTTGTTAGAAGTTTTGCATCAATATTCATCAAGGAAATGGGTCTATAGTTCTCTTTCTTTGATGAATCTTTGTCTGGTTGGGGGGATGAGGGTTATACTGGCTTCTTAGAATGAGTTTGGCAAAGAGCCTTCGTTTTCAGTTTCACTGAAGAGGTTGACGAGTATTGGTGTGAGCTCTGCTTTGAGGACCTTATAGAATTCAGCTGTGAATCCATCTGGCCCTGGGCTTCTTAGATGGAAGGTCTCTTATTGCCATGATTGCTATTGCTATGATTACAGAAACATATCTCCAGCAGCCACCATTTTTCCCCATTTTTCCATACTATTACATTTGGTATTGGGATGCCTATTATATCCAAATAAAGTTTTCCATCTCATATTTGAAAGTATGTTTTGTCATTTAGTATAATAAACTCACAGGCTTCAGAGTTTATGATATCTTATGGTAACAGTTCACTTGGCATATGGTCTATGAAAAATTCTCTCACTGTTTCTCACTGAAAAACTCCATATTTGGAGTGACATATCAATGAAACAGCCAAAAGTATAAGCTTTCTGTATATTTAACACTATATGTGTATTTAATGCAGCTTAAATAATATTCAGAGTCCATCCAACTACATTTATTTCCTTATTTGAGGATAGCTTTAAATGTCAGTGGTAAGACATAATTCTTGATAAGTAAACTTAGATACATAGACAAATCAATTACTTGTTTCAATATTCTGGGATTTTTAAATGATAAAGCTTAAAGTAAAAATCCCTATTTTTGCTAATTTTTAAAATATTGAAACACTGATTATGGAAATTGTCACTTTTATGATAGGTATATTATTTTAGAATGATTTGAAAGCCTTATAATTTCTGTGCTTACAATTATATTGAAAATTGATGCTATGGAATTTTCAAAGTTATTAAAATATATGTGTCTCCTGTAAGATGTACTGCAAAATCATAAATCTATCTATGTTTTCGATTTATTAGGAAAGGAAGTTGATGTTCATAGCAGTCATTGCTATTATTAAAACAATCAGTAGGTTTATTTTTATTTTTTATTTTTTTGTACGTTTACTGGAATAGAATCTTCATTGTAATGTATTTACATTTTTGATTACCTACTTTGACTATTTGAGAACATTTTTATTTAGTAATAATCTGAAAACAATTTTGATTTATGAATTTAAATATTTATACTAGTTTATAATTTATACTGACTCCTTAAATGTATCCTGAAAGTATGCTGAGTAGTTCTGTGGACCAAATGTTCTTAAGATTATTCAGGGTTTGATCATGTATATAAAGTATAATTAACAATGAGAATTAGTTCAGGTTTAGAGAGCTGAGGAAAGTCAGAAACAGCTAAACTAATCTTATGGGAATAACCCTGACTTGATCAGCTCTTAGCTGATGACCAATAAGAAGAGAAGAAATAAATGCAAATTCCTCTTGGAGAATTACTTTTCTGGTTGTTCTTACTCATTTGAATTTGTAAACTAAAATTTATTTTCTGTATATTGGGCAATTTATGAATTATTACCAAAGGCATTTTAATTACATTTAATAATGACTTTATTTTAATTGGAATGTTTTCATTTTTAATTATTCAGTATCACTAATATATGTATATGTTGAACTCTAAAATTATTAAAACACAATTTCATATTTTTTCTTATTTATGTGCTCCATGGCTGATTACTCCTATGTTCACAATTATTTTATCTTATAATTCTCAGTAGAAAGTTAAAATTTTCAGTAGAAGATGATAGTCAAAAAACAAATAACTGACTTTTAAAACATTTTAATTTGGAATAGCATTTTTAGCTATTTTAACTTCTCACTATTCTTTTGCATCATGAATCATTCCTGGGTGCTTTTCAGGAAAACAGCTCTAAAAAATAATAATGTGTGAATTATCAATTGTCACTTTTTCATATATTTTTTATTGTAATTAATAGAAGGGTTACATTATATTCACTAGATGGAAGGTGCATTATTTCACATACATTGACA
Organism: Megascapheus bottae; assembly: GCF_031878675.1. NCBI lineage: Eukaryota > Metazoa > Chordata > Mammalia > Rodentia > Geomyidae > Megascapheus > Megascapheus bottae. The sequence continues at coordinate 23,770,411 of NC_143528.1, read as the reverse complement.
ACCTTTCACATGTCTTGGTCCCCATTTCCTCCCTCCCCACTCCCACCCTCATCTTGTTTTCTCCCCTTTCCTATCCAATTTCAAATAACCAAATACGCTTACATCCCATATATCAGATAACAGAGTGAAATACTGTAACTATATGAGATAACCAAAGGACAGCAAAAGAGATGAGAGATAACATAGTACATTGAGGACAATAATCAGTCAGTAGATGGCTTTTGTTTCTAGATCCTAGAGGTCCTTTCATTTAGCGTCATACTATATGGCCTTCTGTATCTAGGGTTTGCTCTATTGCAAATCTCTGCTAGAAGAGTCGAAGATTTCTCCTGATTATGGCAAATGAGGGAAACCATTGAGACTATGATCCTTTGAGTCTGGCTTATTTTACTTAATATGATTTCTAAATCTTTCCATTTCCTTACAAATGGGGAGGTGTCGTTCTTTCTGACAGCAGGATAGAATTCCATTGTGTATAAATACCATATCTTATTGATCCACTCATTAACTGAGGGGCATCTGGTTTGGTTCCATATCTTTGCTATGGTAAATAGTGCTGCAATGAACATCTTTGTGCTAGTGGATTTAGTATGTTCCTGGATTCTGGACGATTGGGTAAATGCCAAATGGTGGAATTGCTGGGTCATAGGGGAGTTCTATGTTTAGTCTTTTGAGGAACTGCCATACTGCTTTCCATAGTGTTTGAACGAGTTTGCACTCCCACCAACAGTGTAGTAGTGATCCCTCCTGGCCACATCCCATCCAGCATCTGTTATTAGTTTTCTTGATCCTGGCCATTCTAAATGGAGTGAGGTGGAATCTTAGAGTTGTTTTGACTTGCATTTCTTTTATGACCAGAGATGTCGAGCATTTCTTCATCTGTTTCTTCCAGATTCTCAAATTTTTGGCATAAAGGTTTGAAAAGTATTTCCTCATGATACTCGGGATTTTGGAATTTCTGTTGTGATATTACCATTCTCATCTGTGATTTTTTTTTTATTTCGGTATGCTCCCTTCTTTTTTGGTAATATTTGCTAAGGGTCTGTGAATTTTGTTAATTTTTTCAAAGAACCAACTCCTTGTTTTGTTGATTCTTTCTATGTTTTTGTTTTACTCCAATTCATTTAATTCTGCTTTGATTTTAATAATATGCTTCTTTCTATTAGGATTAGGCTTGGTTTGTTGCTTTTCTTCCAGGTGCTTAAGGTGACACGTTAAATTGTTGGTTTGCGATTTTTCCAATTTGTTATTTTAAGTCCTCAGAGCTGTAAATTTCCCTCTGAATACTGCCTTTGTGTGTCCCAAAGGAACTGGTATTTTGTATGCTCCTTCTTGTTGATTTTCATAAACTGTTGGATTTCTGTTCTGATCTCCTCGATGACCTATTTTTGATTCAACAGTGCACTGTTCAGTCTCCATGAGTTACAGGGTTTTTGTTGGTGGAGACTGGTGTTCAGTTACAATTTGATGCCCTTGTGGTCTGAGAAAGTGCAGGAAATGATTTCAGTGTTTCTGAATCTGCCCAGGTTTGTTTTATGCCCTAAAATGTGGTGTATTTTGGAAAATGTTCCATGTGCTGCTGAAAAAAATGTATATTGTGTTGTTGCTGGGTGAAATAATCTGCAGATATCTGTTAGATCTATTTGGTCTAATCAGTTGTTCAATTCTAGGGTTTCTCTGTTGAGTTTTTGCCTTGTTGATCTGTCCAAAGGTGAGAGTGGTGTGTTAAAGTCACCAATAATCACTGTGTTTTGATCTATGTATGGTTTCAAAGAATGGAAAGTTTGCTTGATGAAGTTCAGTGCTCCGGGATTAGGTGTGTAGATATTTAGGATAGGTATGTCCTCTGGGAGGAGAGATCACTTTGTCTTTCTCACTAATTTTAGTTTGAAGTCTATTTTATCTGATACGAGTATGGCAACTCCAGCCTGTTTATGGGGGCCATTAGCTTGATAAAGTTTATTCCAACCTCTCACTTTCAAAAGACGATTGTGTTTTGGGGCAAGATGTGTCTCTTGAAGACAGCAGAACAATGGATCTTGCTTTTTAATACAACTAGACAGTCTATGCCGTCTAATTGGAGAGTTAAGTCCATTGATATTGATTGTTAGGATTGAGAAATGTTTATGTGTTCCTGCCATTCTTAAAAGCTTTCATTAGGACCTGTGCCTTGACAGTTCTTGTGGTACTTATATGGCATGATGTGTAGGTGCCATTTCTTTCTCTGTATTACATTTGTGTTGGTTTTCTATGTGTAGAACATCTTTGAGAATTTTCTGTAATGTTGGTTTGCTTGCTGCATAATGGTGCAGCTTTTCCCTAGAATGGAATGTTTTTATTGTTCCCTCAGTTATGAATGAGAGCTTAGCTGGGTACAGAATTCTTGGGTGGTAGTTATTTGACTTAAGGGCATGACATATATGCTTCCAATCTCTTCTTGCTTGCATGGTCTCTGCTGAGAAATCTGGGGTTATTCTGATTGGGGTTGCCTTTGTAGGTGATTGATTCCTTCTCCCTGGCTGCCTTTAGGATCCTTTCTTTGGTCTCAATTGATCCAGTTCGGATTATAATGTGGCGGTGGGATGTTCTTTTCTGGTCAGGTCTGTTTGAGGTGCTAAAAGCTTCTTGTATCTGGATGGGCCTGCCCTTCTGGATATTTGGAAAGTTCTCTGAGATGATTCCCTGAAGTGTATTTCCAATACCATTGACCTCTTTCTCCAGACCCTCTTCAATACCAATTAGCCTTAAATTAGGATTCCTAATTGTATCTTGGACCTCCTGAAGCATTCTTTCATATTCCTAGTTTTGGATTGACTCATTTTCTGTTCTTTCTTTATAACAACTAAATTATCTTCAGCCCCGGAAATTGTCTCTTCTGCATTGTCTAACCTGCTATCAAAGCTGTCTACTTTATTCTTCATTTCCCTTGCTTCTAATTGCTCATTTTTGATGCCTTGCATCTCTTCTTTTAGATCATGTAGGGATTTCTTTAACTCCTTGATTTCCATTTGAGTGGGTAGCTCAGTAGCTTTATTCTCTTTGGATATTTGCTGGAGTTCGGTCACCTTTGTGTTTGTGGATTCTATGAATTCATCCATTTTTCCTTGAAAAACCTTTATTATGGCCTCCTTTATGGCTTCTCCTTTTTCACATATCACCTTGTTTGTTTTCCTCTTGTTTAGCTATGGCTTCCTCCCTTTTCTCTTTCTTTATATTTTCACACTTTTCATTAATGATGTTTATCCATTGCATTTGTATAGCACTTGGAAGACTCTCCTCTAGGTTTGCCAGTGACTGTTCCATTGTCTGTTTATATTGGGTGGGAGATGTTATTCCTTGATTTCACATATTTGTTGAGTTTCTTGTTCTGCCCATTTGAAAATGGGAGCAAGATTAATACTAAACACGTTTATAATTTTTCAGATATAACCAACATAGACCTCTTTAGCTGGAAGACACTAGATGTTCACAATTTTTGATTGGTATTATCACTCTCTCTTTTTGTGCACTTACAGACTGATTTATGACTAAAAAATAAGCCTCTCAATCCAATCTCTATTATATTTAAGTCCCTCTGGACCTAGATTATAATTGAACACCTAGATATAGAGTATTGCTCAAAAACCATCAACTGTAGATCCATGCATTATAAGAGTTGAAGGATGGGGCCGGGAGTTTGGCCTAGTGGTTAAAGTGCTTGCCCAGCATGCATGAAGACCCGGGTTCGATTCCTTGGTACACATATGTACAAAAAAGCCAGAAGTGGTGCTAAGGCTCAAGTGGTAGAGCTCTAGCCTTGAGAAAGTCCAAGGACAGTGCTCAGGCCCTGAGCTCAAGCCCAGGACTGGCAAAAAAAAAAAAAAAAAAAAAAAAAGAGTTGAAGGATGAACAGAGGACCAGAGATAGAAAAATAGTATGGAAGACAACAGGGGAGGTACAAAAATAATAATATAGGAGTATACGATTATTATAATAATGAAGAAAAGGTATAACGTAAGGATAACTGACTTAAGTTGATAAGCAGGTAGCGTATTTGAGTACAAAGTTTGGAAAGGATTAGATAAAATTTATGAAAGTAAGACGGGTAATAAGAAGAATATATAGAGAAAAGAGGGAGGTAGATATAGGAGATTTCAATGATAAAAATTTTTAAAAAGAAAGAAAGAAAAAAAGAAGAATCAAAGTAAGACAAAAACAACAACAAAAAACCAAAAAAATACAGAATGAAAAAAAAAAACAAAAGAAGCAAAAACAACAACAACAAAATAAAACAAAAACAAAAACAAAAAACAAAAGAAAAAGAAAAAGGTGGGGGGAGAGTCCTCACTATTGTGAGCTTTTACCTAAGAAATACTAGGGTTGAGAACAGGAGATTAAAAAGCAGGTGACTGTATCAATATAGATATCATTTGTTTTCAGACTGTACCCAGAGCTGTCTCTATGTTTCCAGGAACAACCACAGTGACAGAGGGATGCGGGAAAGGAAAACAAAACAAAACAAAAAAAAAACAAAGAAAAGAAAAGAATCATAACATTAAAAAAGAAAGTTGTAGGTAAAATGGCAAAGAGAAATAAGAACACCTGAAAATGCAAATATAAATGGGTAGAATAAAAAAAAATACAAAGAAACAAAACAAAACAAAAAAAAGGGTATTCTTCACTTTTTGGGGGGAGGGGCAGGACAGGATAGGAAACATGTCTCCACTAAATTCGGTATCAGAACACTTCAGAAAGTCTTTTTCTCTTGTGTTTTGGCTTTGAGGTTTTTCGGATCAGATTGCTTGATTGGTAAAACAAAGGTGAAAGATCCGCAGGTGGCTTTGTTTACCAGGTCTGTGGCCAGCGCAGGGGACGGACCTCAGCAGCACTGGGGCCAGATTTCTGGCTAAGGGATCTCTGGGAAATCCTTTGCCAGTTAGAAAGATGGCATTTCCAGCATCACTTCTCAGGCTCCAATTGCTTTGGCTGGGTCTTTGCCAGCAGTCAAGATGGCGCTGCTCTCAGCTTGTGGGGGAGGGGCTCCCTTCCAATGCCAATCCGCGAGCAGAAGTGGAAACTTCTCCTTGGAGTTACTCACAAATTGTTGGATTCTCCTGTTCCGTGAAGCTGGCAGGTCAGTGTACAGCTTGGTGTCGGCTCTGGGCTCGCACAGGCTCTGTGTGGCTCAGTCTGCAGCCGGTGGGTTGCGGGCACCTAGAAGCACTGCTGCTCAGATTCAGAAGAGCAGCTTTGTCTCCGCAGCCTCTCTGAGCTGCTGGCACCCGTCCCCGCTGGCTGTCTTCTTTGTGCTGGATTTCTGCCTTTTTCCTTTGTGACTGAGAGCTCTGTGTTGCTAAAGCTTACTTAGGATCGATTTGAGGTATGAACTGTCCCCTATGCTGCCAGAACTGGTATCTTGGTGGGAGCTCAGAAAGACTCAAACTGAACTGCTGCCATCTTCCGCCACTCTCCTCAGTTGTCACTTTTTAAAAAGAGAATGATGGGGAAGGGAGTTTGGCCTAGTGGTAGAGTGCTTGCCTAGCATGCACGAAGACCTGGGTTCGATTCCTTGGTGCCACATACTTAGAAAAAGCCAGAAGTGGTGCTGAGGCTCAAGTGGTAGAGTTCTAGCCTTGACAAAAATCCAAGGACAGTGCTCAGGCCCTGAGCTCAAGCCCAGGACTGGTAAAAAAAAAAAAAAAAAAAAAAAAAAAGAGAGAGAGAGAGAATGATCACGTGTCTATGTATCACATATTAAATGGCATGCTACTCTTTTCTGATATTTTCTTATCATTTTGTCTCAGTTGCTTATATGTATATTTTCTCTTTTTTTGTTTGATCACATTGGTAGCATGTTTCTAAGTAGTTTTCTGATTATTTTGAGGTTAGTATTAACATGTTCTTTGCTTTATTGACTTCCATGTTATCACTCTTCAAAATTAAATTTCGTATTTATGTTCCTACAAAGGATGATGATTTATATTTTTCTATAAATACCATTAATATTAGAGAAATAACATATTTACCATCATAAAGTGTGAGGATAATTGACTCACATAGTTTTATTCAATATTCATAATGTCTCTTTATTATCAATCCTAAATGTATGGTACATTTTAAAATACAGTTTTACTCAACTTTCTTCTGAATTAAGTATAGGAATTTTCATTCACAAGCATCATTTTCAGAAGTGGTAATGACCTGTCCTTTAGTGACAACTTGTGCATTTATACTATACATATTCTGACCAAAAACAGGAAGGGAAATAGATTTGTAGATAACATGATTTCATTTTACTTATCAAATCAAATGTTCCCAATATATTTGGTTATTAAGAAGAAAAATAGATAAACTGCTTACCATTTTATTAGCTTCCTTTATTAAAAAAAAGCAATTACAATAGAAAATGACAGCATTACTCACTCTAATTTTTAGTGCTAGAAAACCAGTTGGCTTATTGTTACCCACACCAGCTTAAGAATATAAGTGGTAACTTAGAAGATGACATTTGGAGAAATAGACTGCTCTCTAGACCTCCAATGCTCACTGAGCATGAAACGACCACCGGCACCATGGTGGCCTGGTATTATCAAGTAACTGGAGTGAAGTTGATACACCAGCAGATGCTGGAGTCAGGTTCTGGCTCATAAAACAGAACTTTTCATTCTCTGCTATATTCTGATTCAAGAAAGTGACCAAATGTAAGGAATTATAGATATAAATTTTGGAAGATGATTTTATAACTTTGGAATAACTCTGTTGTAAAACTGAGAAGAACAGAACAAAACAAAACAAAGAACACCAGAGACAATACTTTCAATAGTCATATTTTAAGTTTATTTTGAAATATGTAGTTTTTAAAACTTCAAAGATTTACCAGTTATTCTAATTAATCTTCATTGTCAAAGCCTCCATTATTCAAACTAATAATGACACTTGGTTATGACGTTTAAGACTGCCTTTGGAATAGTAGTTAAACATGTAATACACATAGATGATGAATAAACCATCTAGATATCCATCAAAAATTAACTGTGAGCCAATTACCTTCTACGTGGAGCAATCAGAGAAAAACTATTTTTGTTTTTGTCAAATAAAAATTTATACAGAAAGTTCTAAACACACACACACACACACACACACACACACACACACACACACACACACACACCAGATTTGTGAGAAACAACAGGAAAATACTACTTGAATTTTCCTTCAGAATTCCAGCTGAAGAAAATTTTCTCATTGTAAGGAAGCCACAGATACTCTGTTGCCATTTCAAGGCAGTTTCATTTTCCCTCCTTATAGGTCAAAACCAAATTGCTGAGTGGAACAAGTGGTGTTGTCTTTGATCACAGAGTAGTTATGGAATTGTCCTTAAAACTTTCTGAGCATTTTGTCCTTCATCCTGTGCTGATGATGAGTAAAGGTCTAACCCCAAGAAACTTGCCTTTGAGTCTATCAAATGAGCTGAGGAACTGTGATGCCCAACCGCCAATACATTTTGTTTTCCTTCCAAAAATAACTGAAGGAAATTTATCAAAGAGTTTTCATTACATGAAGGATACCCTATGCTTCCTTGCTCTGACATATTTATTTTGTTCTGTCATTGACAATTTTAACATAAACCTATTGACTTTTGTTATTAATTCCTTTTAACCACTTTATTTTCTTTGAGGCTATTGCAAAAGGAGTTTTTTTTCTGATTGTTGCCTCGTTCCTCTCATTGTTGCCATTTAGGAAGGCAGATGACTTTTTCAGATTCTGTTTTAAAGAAACTTTTAAAAACTTGGTTTTAATGATTTGAATGTGGTAGAAACAATTTCTCATGGCTACATTCTGATTGAGCCATAGAATGAGAGACTAATTTGTACAGGATTCTTGTATAAAGTTCTATCCTTCATCACATTATAGATAAAAAATAAAGCTTGGGGCTTTATTGAGAGAAAGACACTAGTATCCCACCTGCTAGCCCTGAAGCTCTCTTCTGATGTTTCGATGTTCCAGGAACATTCAAATATTTCCCCTCTCTAGCTTTTCCCTCAAGTGATGTGCAGGGCTCCAATAGATTACAGTTTCTTTCAAAAATAGAAATATAACACTTTAACAAAAGAAATTTGAGAGAAATTGATATTCTCTGAATCCTGCTCTATAAAATAATTCTCCAAGTCCACTAATGCAGTATCTTCCCTAAAATTATCACTTTTCCTAGAAAACTAGAAAAATCTAGTTTATCTTTTTTCTCAGATGAATATTCTCAGATAGCTGCTACACTAGAAAAACATATTCAGAAGGGGAAAAAAAGCCCTCATTGAAAGACTGATGGCTGATAGTGGGATATTCTATAGACTGCAGAATAAAAGGAGTAAAGTGGTTTTACACATAATGTTGAAGATTTAGGAAACAGAATAACATTCACCATGGCAACCCATATGAGATTTCAGAGACACACAAAGCCCTTATCTATATACTTCCAATTAAATTGGACTTGTGTGGATATTCAAATATTTATTTGTCTAACAATATTTGCTTTCCTTTATCACTCCGCCAACAAAAATATAAGTAGAATATAAATAGAATATCTACTCATTTTGCCAGTGTTTAGGTCAGCTTTAATGGAGGCATTGCAAAAGATAATTGTTTTTAAACATATTTATAATTCTTTTTAACTGTCTTATATTTTCTAGTGGTTCATTGTTTTCTGTAGATAGTAAAATGAAATATTTTCTACCTACTCATCTAATTACATCTTTACTGTTAGAATAATGTCACATCAATTGACATTAATCGGTTATTTATTTATTTTTTTATATTGCCAGTCCTGGGCCTTGAGCTCAGGGCCTGAGCACTGTCCTTGGATTTTTGTCAAGGCTAGAACTCTACCACTTGAGCCTCAGTACCACTTCTGACTTTTTCTAGGTATGTGGTACCAAGGAATCGAACCCGGGTCTTGGTGCATGCTAGACAAGCACTCTACCACTAGACCAAACTCCCAGCCCCTAATCAGTTATTTTTGATAATAGCTTCAAGGCTCTTCTAACCTCTGCAGACTCTGTGCCTCTTAGTTCTATTGTCCATTCTATATTATCTGGCCTTAGAACTTACCAGACTAAACAAATGCTGAATGTGTACCTTATCAGTCCTTACATATAACATGTACTTTAAAATATGAAAAATAAGACGTGCTTCTTGAAATTTCTGTCTTCTTTACTGTCTATCTTTATACATTTAGACTAAAAATTATGCAAGCCACTGCTATTCTAGATCCTATTGATTGTTCAGATTTTCTTGATTAGTTTTCATCCTTTATAATTTTAACTGCCCCAGCATTACAGAAGCCAATACTAAGCATAAATATTTTGTTATAACAGTCACAGGGGGAATTTAACTCTGACATAAGCATGGTAAAATTCATTTGTTTTTTTAAATGTGGCTCCAAATATCAACATCTGCCCAGCAACAACAAAGGGATAATTCTCCACATGTTAACTTTACTCATTATATTATTCTTTGAATACTTTATTGTAATCAATTGTCTTCAGAAAGAATTTTATACATTTGTTAACCAATGAAAAAAATACTATTACTGCAGCAAAAAAGTTAATACTATTATTACAGTGATTACAAACAAGTTATTTATAAATAAATGCATATAATCCCTCTAATCTGAGTTTGGAGTTACAGCCTCAGGACACGCATTCTTTTCTCAAAGCTAAATTATCTTTAAGAGGTAGAGAGCCTGTCTATTTAGGTATTTTGATCCATTTTAATCATAATTTTAATGTGTGCAAGCATTATTGCTTTTTCCTAGATGAATTTGGACTGAGGCTGATCTATATAAATTTTAAAAAAAGAAAAGATATGACATTTATACAAATATAAGACACCAAACAGAAAATTCAAACTCTGAAAGTATTTTCTGTTTCACAAGAGCTATCACTATTGGGGAAGAATAATGTCTGCTTTTTGAGACATATTTTAGATTATATAATGTAATAACATATCTTAAAAATCATAAATTCTGAAAAGGAAAAATAGACAATTATCATGATTATATGATTATAAAATAGCATCTTCTAAAACTCTAAATTGGGGGGTCCAGGAGTTTGTCCTAGTGGTAGAGTGCTTGCCTAGGATGCACGAAGACTTGAGTTCGATTCCTTGGTACCACATACATAGAAAAAAGCTGGAAGTGGTGTTGAGGCTCAAGTGGTAGAGCCTATCCTTAAGCAAGTAATAGGACAGTGCTTAGGCCTTGAGTTCAAGGCCCAGGACTGTTTTTTTAAAAAAAAGCTCTAATATGCCCACTGAAGGGACCAAAATAATGACAAATTTCTCTCTGGACCTTTCAGTATTTTTAGTTTTGAATGTTTTTACATTTCTACTGGATCAATGTTGTTCCCATTCACATGAAACTGGAAATACTCTCTTTTCTAATTACTAATAACTCCATGAAATCATCTGACTTATTAGTTATAGTGTATTCTAAATGATGTCACAATTGTATACTATGATTACTAAGGTTTTTAAGGGTTAAAGGCTAGTAGGATATTAATAAGCTAGGGTAATTATTGCAGATACAGAGAAAATATATCATAGTGATCAGATACTAAGTAAAAGAAATCTGTGAATATAGAGGTCACCTACTCAATATAGCATAAGCTATAACTTATAGTTACTTTGAGGAATATTATCATAGATACTTATAATTTTAAAGATAAGCCAGTAAGAAAGCTCTCCAACATGTTGTAAGTTAAAGATATTTTAATAATCTGTGTTCTCCCGATTGTCACATTTATATGTGAATCTTCACTAAATTAATTACCATAGATTATAATATGTGTATGAGTGAATGAATCATTGCTACTAATGGAAACATTACTTCATCTCCAAGATTTGCTTAAAGGAAGATCAACTCTTATGCTTTATTAACATGAAATTTGATTTTAAAGTCATTTACAAATATTGAAATAATTCATAGAGACAATATAATCTTAAACCTGCATGTATTTTGACTTAGTATTTGTGTACAGATCTTTTTATGTAAAATTCCATGAGTTACAAAGTATGTAAAGATGAGATCTGTACATACAACACCACATGACAGGATTTATGCATTGATGCAAAATATAAGGTAAAGCCTTAGTGACTAAAGAACTTATAATTTACTTTATAGAAGGAAAAAGCAGCATCACAGTGCTTTTATGGGAGTAGAATCACTGTTATTAATCTCAAAGAAGATGTCTAAATAAAAGTCAGGTTCATAAATGAAAAATAATTCTCAAGTATGGACAGTTTAATAAAATGTTATGAGTGTTTAAGGCTGTATTTAAAAATGGAAATATTAAGAAGATATATGATGAAAATGATCTTAGATTTCAGAGGATAAGTATACATTAGATAGATAGATAGATAGATAGATAGATAGATAGATAGATAGATATAAAATTACCTAAACAAATGCCAGATGACAAAACATTATCGTGTATAAACTCTCAAAATGCTTTTTTGATGGGGCCAGGAGTTTGGCCTAGTGGTAGAGTGCTTGCTTAGCATGCACAAAGACAGGGTTAAATTCCTCAGTACCACATACATAGAAAAAGCCGGAAATGGTGCTGTGACTCAAGTGGTGGTGCTCTAGCCTTGAGAAAGCCAAAGGACAGTGCTCAGGCCCAGAGTTCAAACTCCAGGACTGGCAAAAAAATAAAAATAAAAATACTTTTCTGTTGAATACTATGGTGTCTATCAGTTTTTTTCAAAGTAAATAGTAAGGAACTTTGATCACATACCTTTATATTTGCTGGGTGAATTTTGTGTAGTGTTTTCTCAACTGGAATCTGAATAAAACAGAAGTTGGTCTCATGTGTTAAACCAGTGTAAGTGGAAGAGGATCCGAGGAACATGTCATAAGGAGTTCTTCAAAAACAAGTGATTAAAATTCAAGTACAATATAAATGCTTGCATTCACTTATGGATCAGGAAAGACCCCTGAGTCATATTCTTTCATTAGCCAATGTCTCCACACTTGTTTTCATGAGGTCCTGACCAGACTGACTTCAAGCCTACAATCTGAGCCATTAGTGACTCTGAAGTTAAAAACATATAAAATGCCTATGCTAGGAAATGGAAAAAGAAAAACCAATTAAAGAAAAATTAGTGTCCAGGGCAGTATAGCCTTAGAAAATAAAAGAACATGCCTAATGATCTAATCCTTAGGGGAATCATTCTAAATTCCAAGGAGAAAACTAGACAAAAGAGAAAAATTACCAGAACATTAAGAGCGGTATGAAACCTGGATTGAAATCATGCTGCCTAAGGAAAGACAGTTTATTGTTTTCTTTTCTGTTTTCTACTAACTACTCTCACAATCTAGAACTTTCATTTTTACTTGAACAAAATAATTGATCACAAAAGTTAAACAAACATAATTTAATTACCTCTTAATAGAAAAATAAATATAGTAGGATATTTTAACTACCTAATAACCCCTTAACATTCATTCAGTTGATTGGGTTGTGCAGAGACTGGATTGCTTGTGGGATAGATGTATTTCATCAAGAGTGATCTGAGACATACTTCAGTTTCAGTACTGAAATAAGATGGATATTTTGCGGAGATTAGTTTGACTAAAGCCTGAAACAAGCATCCAATATATAATTAACTATTCCATTAAGTGTTTGATGAATTAATTAATTGTGTCTGTACATAGGAATTTTATTCTTATAATTACTACATTGAACTCCTATAGAGTTCTATATAAGGGTATGCCCTAAAATGTATTGTGAAATTGTATTATAGTGAAAAGCAAGAATTGATCTATTTTTGACTGCCATTGATGAATTCATTTGAGATTTTTGTTTTATTTCCTGGTAATACCCTCAGTCATCAATATTCCAAACACTAATCCAATTAATTAGATCATGAAAACAATCTTCACAATTTGATTAATTTGAACTTAGTCTAATATCCCTTTATACAAATTTAAAGCCATGTTGAAAAGCCAGTGAATAAAATCATTTAATTAGATAAGTTATTTTTGTTTGGAAAATGGTATGTTGTCTCTTTCTCCTCTTCTCCTCCCCTTTCCTTCTCTTACTCTTTTCTTCATTCTCTACTCCTTATTTTCCTTCTCCTCTTCTACTTCCTTCTCTGTGTTATCTTTCTCCTTCTTTTATTTTATCAGAGTTTGAAATATGTAGATTAAATTAGCTACATAGCTCATTTAATTAATTTGATTCACCTGTAAACATGGAGACAACATAGAAAAAGCCATCTGATTACAAAACTTTATATCACCACAAACCAGAACCAATCCCTGTTCCTTTGTAGAAAGTCATATAATATTCAGTGCCAAATCTAATTCTATTATCATCACTATTCTCTATCTCTCCTCTTTTCTTCTTTCTCTCCTTTCACATTTCTCAGTGCTTAATGTTTCCAAATTCTGCCCAAGCTATTCACAGTCCTGTCAGCTCGTGTTTTCCCAATCTTAACCTGGAGCTTCCACCAATGTTCTCACATTTCAGATCTCTGAAAATTGGAAGAGATTTTTTTTTCCTCCCACTTGAGACAATTTCAAGCAATTGACATGGTTCTTTTACCAATTTGTAAAATATGCACATATATAACTAAAAGACCTTCTTGAAAGGCAAATAGTTTATCCACAACATTAATTTGAATCTCACTTTTATCCTTCCAGCATGTGCCTAAACCATTGCATGCATTGTGTTAGTTATCATTCATATAAAATTTTGTTCTTTACAAAATATCAGTGCTATGGTACTTAAAAATAGACACAACTACAGTATTTAACATTCAGTATATAGTCAACATTTTACCTATGTACAGAGTAACCTTTTTTAGAGCCCTTCCTCTGATTTTTCATAGTTGTTTTTTCTCATATATTTTTATTGTAATTAATAGAAGGGTTACATTATATTCGCCAGATAGAAGGTGCATTACTTCACATACATTGATACCCTTTCTCATGTCTTGGTCCCCATTTCCCTGCCCCCACCCTCACTCTTCATGTTGTTTTCCCCCCTTCCCTATCCAATTTCAAATAACCAAATACACATATATACAATATATCGGATAACATGGTGAAATACTGTAACAATATGAGATAACCAAGGGACAGCAAAAGAAACGAGAGATAACATAGTACATTAAAGACAACAATCACTCATTATATGGCTTTTGTTTGTATATCCTAGAGGTCCTTTCATTTAGCATCATACTGTATGGCCTTATATATCAAGGGTTTGCTCTATTGCAAATCTCTGCTAGGAGAGCCCCAGATTTCTACTGATTATGACAAATGAGGGAAACCATTGAGCCTATGTTCCTTTGAGACTGGCTTACTTCACTTAATATGATTTCTAAATCTTTCCATTTCCTAACAAATGGGGAGATGCCATTCTTTCTGACAGCAGCATAGAATTCCATTGTGTACAAATACCACATCTTGTTGATCCACTTATCAACTGAGGGTCATAATTGTTTTTGATGAGAAATTTGGGTTCTCTTTTTTAAATCTTTCCATCTTGATCCCCACACAGGCTTGCCTTCTGCATTCACCCCACATTTCATTTTATACATTGTGTCAGTAGGATTATAACAAATCTGGGTTTGCTAAACTCACTGGTAAAATTCAGTTCTTTTGTTTTTGAAACCAACTTTATTTTATATTGCTATTTCTGTTAGCCACCACTGCCTTCTTGATATTTCTTGTCTTTATGGCTGCTATCATAACCACACTCTACAATGTAGACTGGAGCCTCTCTCATTTCTATTTTATTCTTTTAGGACTAACCATTTTAAATTTCTCCTAATGTATTATAGCTTCACTTTTTTGTGGTTTTATTACCGCTTCATTGATCTTCTCAATCTCCATGTTCTTCCTTTGATGAGACAGCAAGTGTATTTTCAGGAGTAATCCACAAGCATCCTTTCTGCTACAGTTACCTAGACTTGAAGAAACACTATCTGTGTTCCCCCTAAAGTAATATTTCCTTCTATTGTACTGTTCCATTTAGTGGCAGCAAAGATCACCGTAATGATAATATTTAATCATCATTTTGCTCTGTCCATGGTATATAGTTAACATTGTCACTCTATGTGATCCGTCTCATCAAACATTAAAATTAAATCCATGAAGTAGATGAATCTAATTATAATTTTGTAGTTCAAAAAACTCATGTTAAGTGTTACTTAGGATATATAGATGTAGGGCATGCATGTGGGGAAACGTGTTTAACTCAGTATGTAATCTTACACTTATTTTCATCTTGTACCAAGCAGAAGCTTGTCTAGCCATTTTACTTACTTAGTGCCTCTTGATGGCGTCCCAATTTTTTTCACTCTATAAATAACTATTATTTATCTGTTCCTTTTCAGTAGCTTGAGACAATACAAAAATTTTCTGTCCCTTCTGGAAGCTGTATTTCCTAGGATATTTTTCTGCAGCCATTAGATTAAATAGTTAAATAATGAAGGAACGAAGGAAGGAAAGAAGGAAAGAAGGAAGGAAGGAAGGAAGAAGGAAGGAAGGAGGGAGGGAAGGAAGGAAGGAGGGAAGGAAGGACAGAAGAACAAAAAGCACAAATACAATACTTACCCTGCTCTAAGCATTTTGAAGATTTCTATAGCTTCACAGCTAATTCCACCCTTCTCAATGTGGTTTTCAAGGTAACGTTGATGCTCAAGTACCAATATCTCCATCATGATTTTTTTTATTAAGGAATTTATTGACATTGATTTTGACATCATATTTCAAATGACAAGTTTAACAAATGAGTATTCAAGAAGGGAATCTCTATATAATCAATGGCATTTTAAAGTTTATGTTACTGGTATCTCTTTTCCCCTTAGTAATTCATACAGGTTGTTCTCCCATAGACCGTGCTAATCATATCTATGCTTTTGTTTTTGTATCATCATAGCTTGACATGTCTCAGCCCAAGTTCTAACCAACCTGTGCCATTTACATCCCTGTTTAGTGATAGTTCATGACAACAACCTCCAAAAGTTTATTCCTTGATTGCTAGGACTTTGTGTGTTCCCTTTCACAAATATAAGCATGCTTTCTGGTAGTTGTCAGTTTTTATCAGGACTGGACTTTTTGAGATTTCAAAAAGCACCCACATTGTATAGCTGATCACTGCTTCCATTAAATGTGTTCTCTTTGAGAGACAGTAATATTTCATGGAAAGATATTTCCAACTAGAAATTCATTCATTCTAAAAACATGTTTGAACTTATCATTGCTTAAATTTAAATATTACAAACATTTTTATTTTGCCATTCATAATGTCCCATAACTATACACATTGTGCACTGTGCAGTAAAACATAATTTTGATAAGCAATGCATAGATTCAGAAGGTGAAATAAAGGCTTGGAGATGGAGGGAAACTTATTTCTGAAAATCAGTTAATTTTGTGATTAATTATAAAGTACTTAAAAACAGCATTGGGTGCGATGACATCTGTGGTTGGCAATCGCCATGCTGTGGATAATTTATTATTAAAGACCTTTAAAAATTTAAACAGCCAATTAAAAAAAACATAATTGAAGGGTAGGAAAATGCTTCTTTAAGAAGCAGCAATAAAATTAAGCAACATTGCACCACCTCCAGGCATATACAGATCTCAAATAATTATAAATTATCTGCCTATTCTTTGTCTGAGTTAAACAAGGAAACAAATGTTCTGTATTTCCTTGGGCTATCATCACGATAGATATTTCTAGTACAAATAATGTGAAAATTATACAAGCAAAAACCTCTAGATAAATACAAGATTTTAGTAGGTATTGTTTTCCATTTTGTAATTTTTTATTTATTTATAGTTTTCAGATATTTAATCAATTGCCTATCACGTGAGTTGTATTAATTGCTAGTAGTTTAGGACCATTTTTAAAGCATAATGTGAATAAACGCACGAGACCCTAATCTGTTGGTTGTGAGCCTTGAACTCTGGGCCTGGGCCCTGTCCTAGAGCTCTTCAGTTCAAGGCACACCCATTTGAGCCACACTGCCACTTCCAGTTTTCTGGTGGTTAGTTGGAGATAAGAGTCTCAGAGTCTTTAGTGCCTGGACTGGCTTTGAACCTTGATCCTCAGTTCTCAACCTCTTGAGTAGCTAGGATCATGGACATGCATAAGCCACTGCACCCAGCAAGATTCTAAACTTTTGAGAATTTATGTAATAGAAAATGAGTATCTCAAAGAAATCAATTTTCTTGCATGACATTGATAAAAGTTCATTCTTAATTTGAAAAGTGACAGATTTAGAATATCATATTTTTCTAAAATGTTACTTTAGGATTGATTTTCTGATTATTAAAATTACATTTTTGTTGCAATAATGAGGAGATGGGGGAGGAAATGGCATTATGCAAAACAAGAAAGAAGAAATTCATTGTGGAGAATGGTCAGGGTTGGAGAGGAGCTCAGTAGATTGAGTGGCAGCCCACTGAAAACATTAGGTACTGAATCTGAGTTTTTAGACAAAAAGGGGAAAGAAAAGAGAAAGTTAATTACTCTTTAAATACCAAGTTTTTGCTTTTATTTGAAAATGAAATGCATTAAACATAAATATATTTATTGACATACTACCTTTTAATAGCAGTTTATTTTAGCATTTTGGGATTTTTCTTATAGTTATATTTTTTACTTGATGAGTTATTTTGAAAGTTTTGTTTATTGGTCTTCTTAAATTGTTCCTTTTTTCAAGTAATAGGTTTTTTCTTTCTTTCTTTCTTTCTTTTTTTTTTTTGTTGTTGTTTTTGTGAGTCATGGGGCTTGAACTTGGCGTGAGCCCTCTCCCTGAGCTCTTCAGCTCAAGGCCACCACTCTCCCCTTGAGCCAAGCCCCACTTCCATTTTCTAGAGGTTAATTGGGGTTAAGAATCTCAGGTCCTTTTGTGCCCTGGGTTGGCTTTGGACCTTGATCCCTTGATCCTCAGGTCTCAGACTCCTGAGTAGCTCGGGTTACTGGCCTGTAACACCACACCCGCCCGGCTATAAGGAATAGTTTTACAATTATACATTTTAATGGAAAAAAATCCATGGGTTTTATTACCCTTAAGTTGATTAGGTTACATAAAAATCCTCTTGTGCTTGTCTAATATTCCTTGGAATTATTAATAGTATTATTTGAACAGATATTGCTTGTGAGCAATGGAAAATGTTAAGAATATTTCTTATTGCCTTCAGTGCCAGAATAAACTATCCCAATGTAATAAGAAAAAGAATTGTAGCCAGAAACAAACAGATTGGAGGAGAAGGTGCTGGTACTTCTATGAGAATGTAATTTCCTTGGGATAACAAAAAAAGTAAAAACAAAACCAATAGACAATGTCCTCACAGGCAGGGCATTCAGGTGCATGTGTACCAAGATCTACCTATGTGAAAGAGGTTTTTTCAGAGGCAAAACAAAACAAAATGAAATAAATCATGTGACTTTTCAACCTTATTTCTTATGATGAAACAAAGAATTTTTTTATTTTGTCCAAACAATCACTAATACCTCTATTATATATGTATTCTTCTATAATGGTAAGGTCCATACATCTAATAGAAGTTGTAAACACAAAGATACAGCTTTCACTGTATAAAATAGTTGGCTTTGTAGTTTGATTTGTAATTTAAATACAAAGTAGGGATAACCATGAATTTTTATTGCTGATATGAACATAAATAGCCATAAATTTGCCATTGTTTCTGTCTATATATACATATTTTCAAATATTTTGATGAATCTAATTCATTAACGAATTACAAAATAAATGGTTTGGCAATCAAATTTAAATTATATGAACTGCTAAGGAAATTTAAAGCTGGGTACCAGTGGTGTATGCCTATAATCCTAGATAGTCAGGAAATCTGAGGATCATGGTTTGAAGGCAACACTGGCAGAAAAGTGTCTGGCAGACTCTTAAATCCAATTGATCACTCAAAAGCTAAAAGTGGTGATTTGGTTGAAGTGCTAGAATGCTATATTTGAGCAATTAGAGGCTCAGGGACAATGTCCAGGCCCTGAATTAAAGCTCCACAATTAAAAAAAAAGATAAATTATAGTAACTGATATTCTATTTTTTAACTAACACAACTGAACATCATATAAGAAAATAATTTAACAATTGATGAATTCAAAAGAATAAAATTATATTTGAAAATAATGTCAAATTAAACATAAAAGCAAGAATTATGTTGGATACATTAAATTACAACTGTTAATTAAAATTTGGTTTCATGAAAATGTGTATTTTATAGAACTATTTTCACGAGGTGACATGTTATAATTCATATTATTTCAAATGTTATTCATCATTACTATTGTATTCAGTGGTACTTCTATGAAAATTTTATAATGCTAACACATTTTAGCTAACTTAGTTTCTTAAAAAAATTAGTGGACAATTAATTCATTTCCATCTTAATTTCTCAATAAAATATTATGAGACATAAAAAACAATATACATATAATTTATATTTTCACATGTTTGACATTGTCTTCCCATCTGAAGATATTTGTACATAGAAAGAGTTTCTCAAATGAAAAGATAAAGGGAAAATAATGATTTATTACTGCAAAATCAAGTATAAGTAAATTCTACACAAGTTAATGCAAAACATTATTGAAATTGTATTTAACATTTCTTAGCAGAAAGAACAGCACAGGAGGAATTTCAATACCAAAGTTTAGACTCTACTACAGAGCTATAATTATCAAAACAGCTTGGTACTGGCATAAGAACAGGCCAGAAGACCAATGGAATAGAACTGAAGACCCAGATATTAAACCACAGACCTATGGCCACCTAATCTTTCACAAGGGAGTCAAAAAAAAAATGGAAGAAAGACAGCCTCTTCAACAAGTGGTGCTAGCAGAACTGGTTAAGCACCTGCCGAAAACTAAAGTTGGATCCTTCTTTGTCATCCTGCACTAGGATTAACTCCAAATGGATCAAAGACCTGGAGGTAAAAGCCAACACACTGAAAACTACAAGAAAGGATAGGAGATACACTAGGTCTCCTTGGCATAGGTTGAAACTTTCTTAATAAGGATGCAGAAACAACAAATCAGAGAAAGTCTAGATAAGTGGGACTGCATTGAACTACAGAGCTCCTGTATGGCAAAGGACATAGCTAGCAAATTAACTAGAAAGCCTACAGAGTGGAAGATCTTTACTAACCATACAACTGACAATGGCATCATATCTAAAATATATCAACAGCTCAAAAAATTGAATCACTCCCAAACTAATCTCCAAAGAAACAACCATTCCTTAAAAGATGGGCCAAAGACTTAAAGAGAGTCTTCTCTGAAGAAGAAACAAAAATGGCCTATAGACACATGAAGAAATGCTCCACATCTCTGGTCATAAAAGAAATGCAAATCAAAACAACTCTAAGATTCCACCTCACTCCAGTTAGAATGGCCAGGATCAAGAAAACTAGTAACAACAGATGCTGGATGGGATGTGGCCAAGAGGGATCACTACTACACTGTTGGTGGGAGTGCAAATTCTTTCAACCACTATAGAAAGCAGTATGGCAGTTCCTCAAAAGACTAAACATAGAGCTCCCCTATGACCCAGCAATTCCACTACTAGACATTTACCCAACCATCGAGAAACAAGGGCATACTAAATCCACTAGTACAGTGATGTTCATTGCAACACTATTTACCATAGCAAAGATATGTAATCAACCTAGATGTCCCTCAGTTGATGAGTGGATCAACAAGATGTGGTATTTGTACACAATGGAATTCTATGCTGCTGTCAGAAAGAATGACATTGCCCCATTTGTTAGGAAATGGAAAGACTTAGAAAAGATCATATTAAGTGAAGTAAGCCAGACTCAAAGGAACTTAGGCTCAATGGTTTCCTCATTGTCATAATCAATAGAAACCTTGGGTTCTCCTAGCAGAGATTTGCAATAGAGAAAAACCTTGAGACAAAAGGCCATATAATAGGATGCTAAATGAAAGGATCTCTAGGATATAGAAACATAAGCCATACAATGAATGATTGTTGTTTTTAAGGTACTATGTTATCTCTCATCTCTTTTGCTGTCCCTTGGTTATGTCATATTGTTACAGTATCTCACTTTGTTACCTGATATATTGGATATATTTGTATTTGGTTATTTGAAATTGGATAGGGAACGGGGAAAACAAGATGAGGGGTGGGGGTGGTGGGGAGGGAAATGGGGACCAAGACATGTGAAAGGGTATCAATGTATGGGAATTAATGCACCATCTATCTGGCAAATATCATGTAACCCTTCTATTAATTGCAATAAAAATATATAAAAAAAGAAATTGTGTTTAAATCTATCATTACTAAATTTCTGTGACAACTTCATTACATTGAGAGAAATTAAATTTTCTGTAAACATACCTAATCCTACTACTCATGTCCAAATGATTAAATTATGTACAAGAAGGTTCAGTATGTACATCATAATAGTCTCTTCCTTGGTAAGCTTTTGGTTTAAATGACTCAAAATTTTTATCAACTGATATCTTTCTCCTTTTGCCAATCTGGGGTTTAAGTGCCTTGCAATGCACTGAACAAGAAATCTGTAGTTTATTCCCAAAAGGAACCCTCCTCTCCCATTGCATGGGGATACATAATTATTCTAACCCAATATACACAAAAAAGAAATACATCATCTCTTTGTACACCAAGGACATCCATCCTCAACTTTCTTCATGTTTGCATATTGTGAAAATTGCACTGGTATTGTTAACCTAGCAATGATGTGAAGAAAAAAATAACCAGAGCTCCTATTGTTGTAAAGCTCACAGTCCTATTGCTCACATTAGCACTGGCCTTTATACTCCTAGGCTGTCTCACTGCTATGCCTACCAGAGTTCAATAGAATTTCTTACCTTTGCCACTGAAATAATCCCTGAACACAAATTTTAGTGTGAAGTTTGAAATCTTTCTATCTCACTTTTCAAAGCCATTAGTTTCTTTTTTTATTAAATAATTTATTAACATTGGTTTTACATCATATTTCAAATGATGGGTTTAACAAATAAGTATTCAAGAAGGGAATCTCGATATACAATTACAGGCACTTAGTTTTTAGAAAGTAATCAAAATTAGGCTAAGGGTTTGTATATCATAGATACATATTAATCAATGTAATAAAACATTATGTCAATAGTCATAAGTTTTTATGTCTTTGTAGTTGTGTTTATATTTCCCATACCATGTTCATATCATTGGATATGCAAATATTGAGTCCTCACTCTTGCACTGTTTGGATGTAATAGCCACATATTAAGAATATCATGCGCCTTTTGTTCTTTTGGTCTTGACTTGTCTCACTCAACAGGATTCGCTCTAGATTTATCCACTTCCCTGCAAATGCCATTATTTTATCTTCTCTGTTGGCTATGTAGAATTCCATTATATATATATATATATGCATGCCACATTTTCTGTATCCATTCATCAGCAGTAGGGCATCTGGATTGTTTCCATCGCCTGGCTATTTTGAATAGTGCAGAGATAAACATAGTTGAGCAGGAGTCCTTATGATATCTTGAGTTATAATGTCCGGGGTAGATACCCAGAAGTGGTATGGCTGGTTTGTAGGGAAGGTCTATTTTCAGTTCTTTAAGAAACCTCCACATTGCTTTCCAGAGTGGCTGAACTAGTCTACATTCCCACCAGCAGTGTAGTAGGGGTCCTTTTTCTCCACAATCCCGCCAGCATCTGTCATTGTCTGAGCTAAAAATCTTGGCCATTCTTGTTGGGGTAAGGTGGTATCTTAGGGTTGCTTTTATTTGCATTTCCTTTATGACCATGGTTGATGAATATTTTCTCATATGCGTTTCTGCCGTTTTAATCTCTTCTTCTGATAAGTCTCTCTTTAGTTCCCTTGCCCATTTAGTAAATGGTTTGTTGGGTTTGAGGGGGGTGGGGGGAGGCTAGTATCTTGAGTTCACTGTAGATACTGGATATTAAGCATTTGTCAGATGTTCTATTGGTAAATATATTTTCCCAGTTGGTTGGCTGTCTCTCTACTTTTTTGGCTATGCTTTTATCTGTGCATAAACTTTCTATTTTTAGGTAGTCCCATTTATCAAGTCTCTCTCCAATATGTTGTGACCCTGGGATTCTGTTCAGGAATCTTTTGCCTGTGCCTATGAGTTCCAGTGTCTCTCCAACTCTATCGTGTAGCAGTTTCACAGTTTCCGGTCTGACACTGAGATCTTTGATCCACTTTGAGTTAATGCTTGTGCATGACAAAAGGCTGGATCAATTTTTAGTTTTCTACATGTGCCTGCACAGTTTTGCCAACACCAATAATTGAATAGACTGTGTTTGTTCCAGTGTATATCTTTGGCTCCTTTGTCAAATACAAGTTGACTATAGGTATGTGGTTCTATTTCTGCATCTTCTGACCCATTGATCTTCTGGTCTATTTTTGTGCCAATACCATGCTGTTTTTGTTATTATGGCTCTATAGTAGAGTTTGAAGTCTGGTATTGTAATACCACCTGCACTGTTCTTTTGCCTAGAATTGTTTTGGCTATTCTAAGTCTTTTCTTGTTCCATATGAACCTTTGGATTGAATCATCTATTTCAGTAAAGAATGTCTTTGGGATTTTGATGGGGATTGAATTGAATTTGTATATCAATTTTAGCAGTACAGCCATTTTCACTATGTTGGTTCTCCCTATTCATGAGCGTGGGATGTCTTTCCATTTCCTAGTGTCCTCTATAATTTCTTTTGTTAGGCTAAAGATAATAATTATATGATAATTTCTGTGGATGCGAAGAAGGCATTTGACAAAATACAACATTCACTCATATTTAAAGCACTAGAAAAAATAGGAATAAGAGGTACATTACTCAAAATAGTGAAAGCCATGTATGAAAAACCTACAGCCAATACTATACTAAACGGTGAAAGACTGGAACCATTTACCTTAAAATCAGGAACTAGACAGGGATGCCCACTGTCTTCACTTCTCTTGAAGATAGTGCTGGAACCCTTAGCCAGAGCAATAAGACAAGAAAAGGATATCAAAGGGATCCACACCAAAAGGATCCACATAGGGAAAGAAGAAATTAAACTATCCCTATTCTCAGATGACATGATCCTCTACTTGACATGATCCAATAAACTCTACTCCTAAACTCCTAGAATTAATAAATTACTTTAGCAAAGTAGCAGGATATAAAATTAATCTTCAGAAGTCAGTAGCCTTCTTGCACACCAACAATACACAAACAGAAGGCCAAATCAAGAAAATGATCCCATTCGCAATAATCCCCAAAGAATAAAATCCTTAGGAATTAAATTAACCATTAGTTTCTTTTTTTAAAAAATATTTTATTGTCAGGATAATATCTTTTTAAAGATTTTATTTCATTGTAAAGGTGATATACAGAGGGGTTACAGTCATACAAGTATAGCAATGCACATTTCTTTTCAAATCTTATCTTCTCCCCTGTTCTCTCCCACTTTCCCTCCCCACTCTACTCTATTTAAACCCAGGTTTTACAGCTCATTTGCAACCTAGTTTCTAGTAAGCATTGCTGTTGCATTGATATACTCTTTGTCACACCAACTCTGTGATTCTCCTTCCCTTCCCCATATGACATAGAATTAGATATAAGACAAAGAAAACAGAAGTAAGAAACAGTGACCACAGGAAATAACTAAACACAGGAAATAAAGAAAGACAGAAGAAATAACAGCAAACAGAACAAGCATACACAGACACATACACATACAACCTCTTGATTCAAATAACATCTTAAATGGATTTTATTAACCCAGATTTTAATCTAGGTCCTCAATAAAATCTTCCCCTAGACTATTATAATAGTTTATGTAAGCCTCCTCATTTCAACTTTTCACATTAAAAAAAGACTAAAATGTAGTTCAAATCTCAGTTTCTATAGTGCATAACTGTAACATTTCAAATACTTTTATTTTAAATAAAAATTTTCCTTACATAAGAATTTAAGTTTGAAATTAACAATTGTAAAACTAAAATCAAATCAATGATGCATTACTTAATGAATTTTCAAAGATGAATAGCTCCTAGTTTCCATATTTTTTACTGGTAAATAATTGTTATTTAATTCATTTATTATTTCAGGTAAGAGGAACACAATTTAAACTAGATCAAGACAAAAAGTTATGGTTATTTTAAATAAAAATTTTCCTTACATAAGAATTTAAGTTTGAAATTAACAATTGTAAAACTAAAATCAAATCAATGATGCATTACTTAATGAATTTTCAAAGATGAATAGCTCCTATTTTCCATATTTTTACTGGTAAATAATTGTTATTTAATTCATTTATTATTTCAGGTAAGAGGAATACAATATAAACTAGATCAAGACAAAAAGTTATGGTTGGAATCTAATAATCCAATGCCCTCTCTTTAAAATCTTGTAATTTTAAATCTATTAAGAATTGATATAGCCAATATCTATTTCATATTGAATGATATATCAGGAAATTTGTTAGCCTATAATACAATAGATTTTGTATTACTATATATCTGCACAGAAAATATTTGTGGACCTGAGCTTTCATTTCTTTTAATTTCTTGAAAATGTTCTGTTGCATTTAATAATTCTTTATTGAATGTAATTTATGTGCCTTATATGATGGTGGGAATGTACATTTTGGCCAAAGGTAAACAAATATGGCTTCCTCCTATAGTTTTACTTGCTATCAGCCCTAAGAAATATCCTAAGTGTCTCTTCAGATTGTAGCCCAGAAAACAGTTTTTGCCTGAAGTTATTCTCACACACTTGGATTGGATTGGTTATTTTGGCAAACCTCCACCAATGTGACCTGTAACCTCAAAATTTTAATGAGGAATAAACACACTGTTGTTTTTCAGCCACCAGTCTTGCTGCTTTAGGAATATTGGTGAAATAATTAAATCCCTTAAACAAATCATTGCCCCCTACTTCTAGAATTCAGCATGGTTTAATAGATGACACTAACAGTTTCTTTCATACACAATTATTTGATTTATTTCAGTTGCCTTACTGTGGCTTACCTCAACAATCAAGAATACCATCCCTTAACAGTAACAGTTTAAGTGAGAAGTGTGAGGATTTGCAATTTTCTTTCCCAATGGGCACACTTGACCCATTGAAAGACATTTTTTTGTTTCCTTCCTGGTAACATTTAGCCTCTCTATAACAGTGCATTCTATTAATAAAAGGAAAAATCAATAAAAGAACTCCTTTAAAAGCTAATTGGTTGTATGAATTTAAACATATAAATATCTCATTTGCTTCCAATTCTCTTATTCATACTTGACACTGGCAGGATGATAAACATTTTGATCTAGAAAGTGATATGCATCACTGACACAAACTGTGAACCCTTCTCTATGGTTTAAGAAACAGAACGACCAGAGGGCACAGTGCATCAAGAAAACAGGGAGGAGAAAATGCTAGGGCATAGACAAGCCATACAGGGAATAGAATGTGAAAAAAATAATCAAGAAGCCTAGAGAGGGTATGGCACATATTTATATTACTTGAGGGCCAACACAAAGACAAGAAATCTGCCAGGAGCAGAGAGGTAGTTGTCTTCATTGTTCTCCTACTCCAAAGTTTAATAGGAGAAGGTTTCCAGCAAAGAGCTGGCAGCATATACAGCACTTTGACTCATGTCTGGAGACAGTTCAATAAAGCCGTTTTTTTTTCTTTTCCAGAAATACACCAATGCACTGAGATTAAATGAGAGATTTGAGAACCCCCACCATGTTCTGCCAAGCACAGGCTTGACCTTGATGCCATTGCAATTTGTGTAGCCACAGAGTAGGAAATTGTAGCTCTGGCAAGCTCTCTCATTGGTACCATGACTTTTAAGAGCTTCAGAATAAAATTTTTACAAAGGTAGTTTAAATTTAACTATGAATGCTTTGGTCAATATATCACTGTTTCATAGGTACTTGGGGTGTTTGACGTTTTTATTTTTTCCCAAGAAAATAAATGCCTTTTATACCAACACATAGCTCATATTCACCCAATGATTCAATGCAAAAGAATAAAAAAGAATTTAGTGTTGTGAAAGATTTTCTGTCAAACAGAAAGAAATTGCAATTATACTCCATGTAAGGACATTTCAGTAAAGGCCAGTTCACATGAAGAGTAGAGTGATGGTCTCATGTGAGTTTTGAAAGTTCGCCAGAAATTTCCCATTGCCTAGAGTTGTGCTAATGGGTGTAATGAAAAGTACCACTCCTGTGTTCAAGAGAATAGCGGCACAAACAACCTTGTTGTGCTGCCAGATGTATAAACGTGTAGGTCATAAATTATGTGTAGTATACAATACTTGATAATATATGATTATGCTACCAGTAGGATATGTATTAAATTATCCATTAGATTTCTGTGTTATAGCACCATCTTTCTACTTAGAAATAAGACATTGTTTTTTTAACAGTAAAAGAATGTACCTCATATCTCATGCTTACCACACCTCTAATCCTGCCACACTGAATAACTGATTCAAATGGTTCAGGTCTGTGTCACATTTACAGAATAATGAAATTGATTAACAATGCAGTTCTCAGAATGTAGCTCCTAACAGTAAGAGACCCATGACTGTTCTTCCAAATTTAGTGATAGAGTAATGAAATGAAAATAATAAGCAAATAAAGTTTGTTCTTTCTTTGCAATCTCTTCAGTCATACATGCCAATTGATGCCCTAAAAGAATAAACTTTGATTCCCATTTAAGCTCATTTATTAAAGAAACAGTAATGTTATTTGGAAATCTCAAAGAAAATATATTTTATTGAGCAAAATTTCTAAACCTATAAAATCTATTTTCTGGCATCCTGGTAGTAGTATTATTTCTTATTTTAAATGATATTCTGTATTAGTCACATTTAAGTTCAACAGTGTAAATATAACATTTATATTCATTAATTTTAATAAACCTAAACTAGAATATGAAGTGTTGCTACTGTAACTTCATTACTTTTTACATCATACATATTTTGGGGATAAAAATACTTTCCTGGTATTGAATAATTTGTTTATACTTCTTTGAAATTAAATACTCAGTTATAAAGTTACTGTGAACATTGAGAAAGGAGAAAATTATCATTTGTTTATGTCTATCTAGTAGAATTCTTTAATTGGAAATACCATATTTTTTTCTTAACTATATCTCTCTACTTAAAGAAGGAAAAAAGAAGAGGATGACAGTCTTGTCAATACTTTTCCACAAAGACTTTAATGACTATCCACAAAAGGAAATGACATTTTTCTTTGTAGTAATTTTAATCTTGTACAGGTTATGATGTCCTGCAATATATCTTATAGAAGGGGAATAATTCCTTAAAAAGTTGCAAAAGTAAAGCTGTTCTAGGAAGGCAAGTAGAATAGATTTATGTGTAGATTTGGAATGATTTTAGATCTGATCAGTGAACATTATCCCTGAATTTTATAGGCCAAAATGGGATACATTTGTAGTAAAGTACCATGTCTGTGTTAGGACTTCACTCATTCAGTTTAATGATAAGTTTTAATGAGAAAACTATCATGCAATGATAGAAGATCTGTGACAGTAAGGCCAAGTTTAACGTTAACAAAGTGTGTCACATACATGACCTGACTGGTCTTTAAGTTCCACATCTACAAAATAAAACGTATTACATTATTAGTAGTCTCTCATCCTGCATATAACTTTTATCATTGTAATAAGTGACTATAGGAATAAATAAAATTTATACAATGAAGTAAGGGAAAGTCTAATTTGAAAATCAATTCATAACTTTTTTTTCCCCAGTCCTCGGCATTGATCTCAGGACCTGAGCCTGTCCTTGGGCTTTCTCAAGGCTAGAGCTCTACCACTTGAGCCACAACACCACTTTTTTTTCTATGTATGTGGTACAGAGGAATCAAATCTGGTTCTTCATGCATGCTAGGCAAGCACTCTACCACTAGGCTAAACTCCCTGCCCACAATTCATAACTTTTTATTTGATTGCATTTCGACTGTGAAGCAGAACTTCACTCATATTAGATATACTCAGCTAAAATGTATTTGTGATTAGTAACATAAGCTGGCATATAGTGTATATTTTGCTAAGGAGTTTAACTTTTCTCCTGTTATATTCTCTAAACTGCTCATATTGTTTTTCAAGCTATTAAAGATGGCCTTTAGGCAGGAGTAATTTAAATGATCACAAATCCCACACTTAATGAAGCAGAAATTGGTGACATTTTATTTCATTTTGCCCATATCATCAAATAGTAAAAGCCACACTGCATTGTGAATAAAATACAGCAACTATTCATATAAAATCTGTGCATTGTGGCTATAGCTGGATGGTTGAGCACTGTTGAAATAGATCATAAACTCATTGAGGTTTGTTTCTTTTTGTTTTTTTTTTTGCAATTGAATTGTCTTGTATATATGCTCTGAGTAATATAGTATTCAATAGGTGACTATTGAGGGCATGGTACTTTACAAATAGTGAGCTAGAAAACTGTGATTAAGATTGCAGAAACAGGAACTTGGAATTAACATGACACCTTATAACAATTTCAATTCACTAGATAGATGATCAACTAGAGAGGGAGAACACTTTAGAACGGTATGCTTACAGTATAGTTATATTAGACTACAATGTGAGTAACTTCTTTTGCATTTTTCTTGGACAGTGAAAATCAAACTGAAATATAAAACCCAGTAGATATTTGATGTTCATTTGGTCATTGCTAATGCTTATCAAAAATTGTTTAAGAAATTGTAGAGCTATTTTGTATAGCATATTTGGACTAACAACACAAGCAATTCTATAGTCTCTCCTCAGTGTATATTAGACTCGTTGCATCTGGGCATATCTAATAAAAAAGCAGGATGGGCCAACAATAATTATTTGCATGGAATCAATCAGTAGATAGATTCCTATAATGGGTTAAAATTCCTGGTAACCAAGGGTGCAACAGTGTAACAGCAATATTGACAAGACAATACATTGGAAATGAACTTTACAAGTGGGGTGAAGGTGGGAGGAGGGAAAGTGGGAGATAAACATAGGAAGTGTCAACATTGTTCAAGGAGTAATGTACATACCACTTTATGAATGCATCTGTAAACCCTCTATACATCACCCTCACAATAAAACAAAAATTAAAATAAAACTTAAAATTTTCCTGGCATAAAGAACCCAGGTCACAGCATAAATATTAGTTTTTAGGTTAGGAAGAATTCTGCTTATAATATAATAATCAAAAATTGTATTGACTGTCTTTCATCAGCTAAGATAAATATACATCTTGATAATAATGCACATTTATCACTGCATTGTGATCATTTGGTTATGTTCTCTATCCTAAAATTTCTAAGGATTTTGATTTGGAACCTACATGAGTTTGTTGTTATTATAAGTATGTTTCTCATTTATTTGTGAGTGTATAAGGTTATTTCTTAAATCATGATAAAGCAGCAATTCATCGTATAGCTTCTCAAGAGGAGGCAAAACCATTTCAGAGTTGCATTGGTGATATTCTATTACTTCCTGTTCTTGAAGTTAAAATGAGAGGAAAAAGCCAGGATGATGGAGTAGAAAACAGGAGACTCAATCAAATTGCTCATATTTTAAGTATGAGTCTGTTTTTCCTGGTTTTACTGTTATGAGCATTTTACAAATAATATCCTATCAAGACTATGACTTATCGGAGAAAATTAAATGACTATAGTACAAACCCACCTATAGAAACCCAAGGTATGGTGGGACGGGAGTTTTGCCTAGTGGTAGAGTGCTTGCCTAGCATGCACGAAGACCCAGGTTTGATTCCTCGTTACCACATACATAGAAAAACGCCTGAAATGGTGCTGAGGCTCAAGTGGTAGAGCTCTAACCTTGAGAAAAAAGGACTCAAGTACCGTGCTCAGGCCCTGAGTTCAAGCCCAGGACTGGCAAAAAACAAAACAACAATAACAAAAACAGAAACCAAAGGCATGGGTACTGACCCTGAGTTCTTTTGTTCAAGATTAGCAATCTACTACTTTGAGACACAGCACCATTTCAGAGTTTTTGAGTGATTAATTGGAGATGAGTCTCACAGGAATTTTTCTGCCCAGGCTTGTTCAAGCCATGATCCTCAGAATTCAGCATCCTGAGTAGTTAGTATTAGAGGTGTGAGCCACTGGTTTCTGGCTAAATTGGAATCTTCTAAAATTACTCTTAATATTAATGAATTTGAAAGGCTCTTGCTCAAAATTGCTATATTACTTACTTCTACTTATTCTAAAAGCTGGAACCAAATGACATTTTGCCAATGAGACTTTCACTATAGAGACTTTCACTAATGAGACTTTCACTATAGTGTATCACAATTACACTACTTTACCCATCAGTTATGTTTTCATTATGTTTATGGTTCTTTACCTTGATATATATTATTTAATTCCAATGGTTAATTAGTTTTTGATTGCTGTTTCATCTCTCTTCACCTATAAAATGCAGATTACAAAAAGTTCCTTGCTTTGTTGTTGGTGTTTGGTTCCACTGCTGATTCTAGGACTGGAAAAAATACTAGGCACAGAGTAGGCAGTGGTTGAAAATATGACAGGAAGAATTTAATAGAAATTTTTAATACTTCACAAAAAAGTAATTGATTATCATGCAAAGTTAAATATCTGTCTGCCCCATCCAATATGTTTTATCTCGACAGTATTCATTTCTATAACCCCTGCAATAGCTCTTGCCTCAGTTTCTTTCATTCTGCACGCCATTTCCCACAGAAGAAAATAGAGAGCACCTGGTACGCCCCTTGATAATTAAATTCCTGAGCCCATTACTGCCAGGCCAGGCCTTTTATTGTTTCTTTCCTCACCTGTACACACTTGCTGGGCTCCAGTTTTCTCTTTCATTGCTGACTTTTTTTTTGCCACATTCCTTGAACATGCTGTTATTCTTTGCTATGGTCTTGATGCTTCCTCTTTTCTTTTGTTTGGAACAAACCTTAGCATGGCTGGCTTCTCTGTGTTAAATTATTCTAAAGTTAGTTTTTCAGATCTCTGCATAAAAATACATTTAAGTCAGCCTGTCAATAGCTATAATTTCAAACCATCTATAGTTAAATGCCACTGGTAGATCAAAACTTGTCTACACAGGACCAGAGATTCCAATAGACCAACCAAATGTGTATGTAACATTCTCCAATATTTTAGAAATCATAATAATATCTAGAAGTTTTGGAGTACTTATACTGTATTGAGACTCTTTATACTGCAGCTATCCTTGCAACAAAAACTTAGTGCAGCTATTAGCTCATTTTACAGATGAATAAGCATTCATAGAATTTCAGTAAATGCATTCTTGAGAACTTACATGGAGGCAGTGGCTTCGTGAACAAGGTAGGCTGATTCAGACGCTTAGATATGGCAATTATATTACCAATACATTTACAACATAATTTGAATGTATATACTAGTGCAGACATTTTACACACACACACACACACACACACACACACACACGTTATGTGCAAAGCATTCATAGAATTGAAGTAAATCCATCAGAATCCCCACATAAAAATCCATCAAGGTCTTCTGGACAAGGTGGCAGACTTAGAAGCTCATGCTGACTTTCTAAGATAAAAGAATTTTCAGTTGGAAAAAGGATCACAGTGGGGTAGAGGGGTTAATCAGAGCATTCTGTGGTCAGAAAAGCTTTCCAGAAGACATGTCTTTAAAGCATATCTGGGCAGATTTCAACAATAGAGATGTGAGTGAGAAAAAATGATTCTGGAAAGTGCAAGCACATTAAAACAGTTGGAACATATAGTTTGAAAGAGAGAGGACAAAGAGGGTGAGTTGGAACAGAGATCTGTTTCGTGCAAAGGTCTGATTTAATCCTGAGAGCAACCACTTCATTAGACATTTTAGCAAAAATCACTCGCTAATCACACTACAAGGAATATTGGAGTGAAACAAAAGGGGGTCTTGTAATATTCCCCTGCAGAGATGATGGAGATTTTGGATAAGAGGAAGGTTCAGGAAGGAAGTAATAGAGATGATGAATTATGGATTACTTATGTGAGAGGTGAGCCTTCTGCACGGTTTGAAAATACAGTGTAATGTGAGTGAGAGTATTTTATGCCTTTAAGGAAGTCAATAGAATGAACAGATTTTGAGGAAAATATATACATTCTATCTTGTTTTTAATCTTGTCTTCCTGATTAGCATTCTTGCACATACAAATCATTTAAAACAAAAAATGTGGAATACAAGATATTGTTCAGAGTTGGCTCTGAATAAACAATCTACTAAATATTCCAATCTGAAATTGTAATTTTAGGTAAATTATATAATGTCTCTAATCTTTCTTCTCTTCATCTATAAAATAGGCAAAGACCATATAGCACACTCCCTCAAAATGCATAGTTTAATTGATTAAAAATGCAGAACATTACTAGCAGATGTGCGTGGAGTGTGTTAATTTGTTTGGTACAGTTGAAGAAATTCAAGAAGCTCTGAAAACTTAGGAATATGGCATTAGTAGGACATAATTTATTCTCTGCTTTAATAAAGATCATGCAGAAAATAGAAGGGACGAAATTACAAGCGTAAACCTGAAACACTCATGTTTAATATGTATAGGAGGAAGTTGAAATATGTATAAGCATAACTGGTACTGGAAGAAGGATTGTAAATATTACTAAGGAAGCAGTGGACTGATTTGGTAAATATATAATTAACAATTCAACTAACACAAAATGTATTAAAAGAGATGGAGAGAGAAAGAGAGACAGAGAGAAGCTGAGACAGAGACAGACACACACAGAGATAAAGAGTATCTTAATCATTTAGAAGTATAAGGAAGGTTTCAGTAGATTGATGGAGTCAGGAAAGGCTCAGAAACCAGATGGCCACAGTTCAGAAATTATGGAAAGGTCTGGACATGGAGACAATGAGAGAGAATACACTGAATCCTTTTTTAAAAATATAAAAGTAGTGTGCATAATTGTGGGGAAAAGGTCATGGAGGAGATAAGAAAAGGAAATGAAAGAGCAGGTGGATGAATCAATATTTGAAAATACAGAATGTCAGTATGCTTTCGTTGGTGTCTTGCTCTTTATGATAAATAATATAGTTGATTAAAATGAAATTAAACAT
This sequence comes from Megascapheus bottae, assembly GCF_031878675.1. Classification (NCBI taxonomy): domain Eukaryota; kingdom Metazoa; phylum Chordata; class Mammalia; order Rodentia; family Geomyidae; genus Megascapheus; species Megascapheus bottae. The sequence continues at coordinate 23,736,275 of NC_143528.1, read as the reverse complement.
AAATATCGATGTCTATATCTGTTTATTGACATGGGCATAGATTTATAGGGAGAAATTCAGCATGTTTTAAAGCCAGAAAACAGAATGAATGGATTTTTTATGTAATAGTTGAGTTATATTTTCAATTTGCTTAATATTCTGTTCTTTATTCTGGAGAGATCTTGTCAGTAAACTGGTTCTAAATTCAAACACACAGTTCAAGTATTAACCAGTAAATTTCCAGTACATATACTAGAAGATCTATTCCATGAATGAATAGTTTTAAGGAGTATTCCAAGCATTTCAGAATTATATGCTTGTGTACTGGTAATAAAGAAGGATTTATTTGGGCCATAGTTTGGTGACAGCATACTTTACTTTCTAAGAATAGAAGTAAAATAATCATCAATACCTAGTGGTTGAAACAGTTCAGGACAGTTGTAGAAGAGCAGACCCCATTTATCATGGTTGTAGAAGAGGAATGACTGACTACGTTACTTCTCTTTGCCTTACACTACTATTCTTGGTGTGATCTAGCATGTCTTGCTCCTGACTATTATTGAGAACTTAGTTTCTTATCTGCTGATTCTGGGTGCTCTCCTAATATCTTCCACTGTACTTTCTTTTACTTTTTTTTTTGTTTTAATCAGGGACAATCAGTGTCCTTTGATTGTAACTTAGAATCATCAAGAATGAGAGTACGGTATTACTTTCATCTCTAATGAAACAGAACACAAAAGCTGCAAGTTCTTTTGTAGAAAAAATGCTTGCAAAGGAAATGTGAATGTGACAAAATTGAAGGTGATAATAGCTTTTTGTCCATCATAAAAAATATGATATCCAAGAGAAATGGATGTACTCCCCCCAAAAAAAGTCTAAACATGAAATTACAGGAGCTTTATTTTTAATATACCTAAAGTAGTGAATAATTAAGTAGGCTTTGTAACATGCACACCTTGAAACACTACTTAGAAATAAAAAAGAGAAGAAACTATTACAACCTGTAATTGTATCAGTCTTTAAGGAATTACATTGATTTTTTTTAGGCCAATCCCAAAATATCATAGGCTGTGTGATTTTATTATATCAGAATAAAGAACACTGATAATGCTGATAATAAATTTATGGTTTATGGATTAATGGTGCCAAGGCTCAGGTGGATTGAACAGTACAGAACCGGATAAAAGTGATAAAAGACAACATGAGGGTCCTGGAGTGTATCCTAGTGTTAGAGTCCTTGCCTAGCAAACATGAAGTCCTGGGTTTGATTCCTTGGTACCACAGAAAAAGCCAGAAGTGGTTCTCTAGCTTCAGTGGCAGAATGCTAGCCTTGAGAAATCTCAACCACAGTGCCCAGGTCCTGAGTTCAAACCCCAGAACTGCCTCCACCCCTCAAAAAAAGAAAGAAAGAAAGAAAGAAAGAAAGAAAGAAAGAAAGAAAGAAAGAAAGAGAGAGAGAAAGATAGAGAGAAAGAAAGAAAGAAAGAAAGAAAGAAAGAAAGAAAGAAAGAAAGAAGGAAGGAAGGAAGGAAGGAAGGAAGGAAGGAAGAAAGAAAGAAAGAAAGAAAGAAAGAAAGAAAGAAAGAAAGAAAGATTCCTGTGGTGGTAACAGTATTCAACAAGAATATCCTGGTTTCAAAAAGTGAGAATATGATTTCATTATACTAAAACTGGAAAATTCTGGATAAAGCTACATGGGATATATCCCATTATTTTTCTTTTTATTTCATTAAGATATGCAATTCTCGCAGACTGTCAAAAGGTAATAAAAATCCATTGAAATAAACTATTTCTTATGAGAAAAAATATGCTCTAAAATGACAAAAACCTAATTTATTTCTGGGGTAAAATTTGTAAGTATATATGTGTATTATTACAAGTTATGTTATTTTCTGCAATAACAATATAAAAATATTTCTCTCAATTTGATTCAGGCCATGATTGTTGATGTTTACACTCCTGTTCAAGAGGCAGAGCTGAACAAAGTCAGACAAAAATTTAGGAAGATTTCATCTCGAAAACAAAATCTGGATATATTTACACTTACCTTAGGTTCTAGTTATGTGGATGACTTAAGTAAAGGGATTATGGTCCAGACTGCATGGAACAAATGCACAAGATGCTATCCAAACAAATAGCTTCAGCAAAAGAACAAATTATAATTAATTGGAATTTTTGGAAATCATTCAGATGCCCATTATCCAATGATGGAATAAACAAAAAATATTAAAGCAATACCTATCTTTAGCTATTATATTTATATTAGTGATATTGCACTAAGTACTGTCAGTACCAAAGGGGAATGTAAAAAAAATATCAATAAGTAAGTAAAATAATAAGTAACTTCTACATATATTCTCAACCAATGAAGAATAATTTTGTGGGGAATCTCACTTTCAGGATTTCTGAGATTACTGATTTTTGAAAAGTAGAAATGTTACTTTATCAGTATAAACATTATTTGAAAGGGAAAAATATCTGAGAGCATCACATACACTGAAAAGGTTTAAAAGGCTGACATTCTATTTGGTTGACCTATTTGATAAAAACATCTCATCTCTGAAACATGATTTTTACATTTTTCAAGAAACTCTGGGTACATTTTGGAACTCTGAAATACATCACTATACAAAGTGTCAGGAATTCATGCATCTTGCTAAGAAAAAGGTTATAATATAATATTTAAGCCTGCCAAGTAATCAGCTTAGATTAACTGTTTAGGATTTTGAGTACAAAAGAATATTCTCAATAAAATAATATATACAGCTCACAGTAAGATGTAAGAAGAAAAATGTATACTGTAATGTCTAGAACATTTGACTAATTATCAGGCTTATCTTTTTATTTAAGCCTTTGTGGATGATTGTCTTATTGATGATGGAAACAATTCTGAGCTTCTCAGACCATGCTATTGAGCAATGGGTGACCAGTGACAATTATCAATTAAAAAAACCTCTAATAGCCTGAATGAAGGTACATAGCTTGAAACACTATAAATAATTTTGAATGAAAATTTCGAAATCGCCTTACATTTGACATACAAATTCTTGTGGAAACTGAGAGAAAAATTGAGTAATATGATTCTGAAGATAATCTTAAATTAAGAACCAAGTTAATAACAGAATGTGATCTATTTTGAAGAATCTTTGGCCTTTAACAAGAGGCTAGATTTTGTTAGTGATAAATATAATAAGAATCGCAAATTTCTTTTTAGTCCTATTTTTAAATTACATAGGCTTATAATTACAATTATCTGAATTTTATATATTAAAAAAAGTAAAGTTAGATCTGAATGTATGGCTCATTGTGTTAGAGTGCCTGCTGAACAAACAAAAAGGTTCTGTGTTCAAACTCAGTAAATGCAAAAAAAAAACTGTTAAAATATTACACTGTTTAACTGAGAAGGTAACAGTAAAGCATTTATTCCAGTTTTATTTGAAAACAGTAACTGTATTTATTTAAACATCTTCATGAATGTTTTTCAGTGCGTAGGGATAAATTAGTGTTGCATGGCATTAAATTATCTGTAATGGTTATTTCTGGGACATGAGGTTGTATAAAACAATACATTGCATAGTCCTCTTACTTTGTAATAAAAGTTGATACATATAAATAGCAGAGAGACCATATTTTTAAATCAAATCTAAGACTTTAATATTCCAGTTAAGGAAATGGAAGATTCTCTCAGAAATATAATTTGGGGCAGAATTAAAAACTTTAGATTGTGGATTTGTTGTAAAATGTATTTAGTCCATTTTTATGGAAAGATAAAAACCAATTTCCCTGAGTGATAAAAAACAAAAGACAAAATGACTTCTAAAGAATATGCTTGACTTTATTCCATGTAAAACAGTAGCTTTATAATAAAATGAAGTAATCAAAATATTTTGGCCAAGATTTGTTTTGTTTGGGGCATTGGTATATACTTTTTTAAACTTTCTAAAAGAGAACAAAGTCTCAAGTGATTTAAACACACACACACACACACAAACAAGAAATAGAGTATCAAATGGATGAATATTACAAATTTATGTCCAGTTGTAGTTGAAGTTTATTTCCAGTTACCAGAACAACGTATCATTATTAAATTGATCTTTATTTTTCTTTTCAAAATCTGTTTTTTACCCTTTGTCCCATACTTTCTTTTCATTTTCTTTCCCTTTCCTCTTCTGTTTTTTGATTTCCTCTTCCTAATCCCTCCCACCACCCACTACCCACCTTCCTCTCCTTTCCTCTGTTTTTTCCAAGGAGTAAGATTTTCAAATTCAAGGATCTTATCCTCTTTGAAATTTAAAAAAAAAAAAACAAAAAACATCCTGTTTACCAGGAGGCAAAACATTAGCTAAAATTTTCATTATAAATCTATTACCAAATGTCTCATTAAACAGGATATATTTGGGTGGTAGTTAGGAATAAATACATTATTGCCTCAATAATAATTTGAAATTGAAATCCCTTGACAGGAGATCTGGATGGAAGTCTTATTTTGGAAAAGGACATCCATTATGACTCTTGTCAAACTACTCCCGTTTTCTAGACCACCAGTTTTATAATTCTATAAACAAAGGGAGAGGAAACAGTTATCACAGTCTTAAAATAATATTTTATATCCAAGAGACTTTATGATCCAGTTGAGGCAATATTATATGTGTGTTCCCCTAATATCCACAGGGATTTAATGCTATAAACTATCTCTGAGATGAAAGTTTTCTCAAGTCTTTTATATAAAATAATGAAGTATCTGCAAATAACCAATATATGTACCCTATAGACATTCATTTGTGTCTAGATTACTTTAAACTTTTCATACAATGCCAATCTTGTGTAAATAAGCTATTGTGCTGCATTATTAACAGAATAATGACTAGAAAGAAAACATCTGCATCTTCAATGCAAAGGCAAATCTTAAAAGTATTTCTAAATCGCAAATATGGAACCTGTTGGTCTGGCAGGCTGGCTCTAGATTATATTTCTTTTGTAAATAAGAATATAAACTAGCTTCCTTAAAATGTAATTTTAATGCAATCACTTTGTATTTTAATTCAATAATTATAATAACAAATGCATTACATTTAGACTGACTAGAAAAGATGACATTAGCTTTTAGTTTAATTATCACCTGTATTCCTAGAAAAAAACACACTAAAAATTAACAATAAAAATCTGCAAATCATTTGCATAAAAGCTTCCTTAATGAAGAATTATGGCCACAGATATTTCTAATTCTATTAGAGTTGCAACAAATAAAGTTTAGTTATGTCATGCAGTATAATTAGATTTAATAAATAAGAACATAATTGAAGGTATTTAAATAAACCATTATGTATTTATAAATTACCATATAGCAATCTTTTAGCATATTTCTTAATATTTGATGGGAAAGCAATTGGACTAGATAATCTAGTGAATTTTGGGTGTATTTAAACACTGAGTGGGAATTTATTGGCCAAATAATCTAGTTCAAATTTTGATGAGTTCTTTCAACTGGAAGATAGCTCTAAACATATGACCCTAAATAAGCCTGTCTTATTTGATCCCCACATTATTTTAGTGGTATAGATTTGGGGGAAAGAAAAGAAAACAGCAAGCTAAAAAGTCAAGGAAAACAGGTCTACAAAAGAAATTTTATGCTTAAAGGATGGGAAGAGAAGAGGTTAGTTTAAAAAGATTACAGAATAAGACACTTAGATACTTCGGAGTGCTAAAATAGTCTTTCTACACAAAGGCAAGACTGTGAGATTTCGAGTTCAGAGAATATCTTCCTGAAGCTACAGATACAACCACACCAGGGATTATCAGATATTATAGGGCACTCTGTCAGCTGTCAAGAAATAAATCTCTCTATCAGACAAAGCAGTGTGGGTTGTAGCAAGTGCTCTACAACATGTCTCCCTGGGAGCTCTCCACATGCTTCATGATCAAGGGCTCCCTAATGTACTCTGATTTATGTATATCAGGGAAGTTACTCGGGACGGAGAATAAGGACGATGCTTACCAGGAGAGCATCTAAGTGCTATCATGCTCTTTCTCTCACCTCACTTAAGCTACTGTCCATGGATGCAGGGTAGGAGGTGGGGAAAGAGGGGACTGGGGAGGGGGAGAAGGATAAAGACACATCACTACATCTCTGGCTCTTTCTCAGTAGTCCTATCCATTCCCACAGTGACAGACTTACATTGGTAGAATAACCATTCACTTCCAGTATTAGTAAAGAAGAAGAGCAGCAAGTGGTAGTGATACTTATGCTTCAAAGATGTCCCTGTCAATCAACTGTATTTTTACATGTATCTTATCTTAGAATTTATTGAAGATCTAACATGATGGAAAATTACTTACACCATGTCTTCTTCTGCATTCACGGTGTGAGTCACATGTTTTATTTCTGGGTATCTCATGAGGGGTCATGCTTTACCTTCATTTTACTATATTCCAATTTAATACAATTCAAATTGTATTGTATTGAAATATCTTTCATGAATTATTTCTGGAAAGATAATTTTGAATTAACAGTAGGTATGAATTAAATTAACAGCAGGCATGAATTTTATCACCTATAATACTTGTAAATAAAGGCATAATATATGTTTCTATAGTTCTCTGATGCTGTATACAAGTTATAATCATGAATGGACACATCTTGATAAAATGCAAAACCATTAGAAGTATGATTATACTTATATAGTCAAGATTAAATGAGTCATGAGAATGGATGAATTGTATTCTGAGATACTGCACTATATTCTCACAATCTGGTACAAGGTATAAAGGAGAAAAGGAAGTGTACATTTGAAATTTAGAAAATAAAAAATAATAAAAACAAAGAAACCATTATTAAATGAATTGCAACTATCACTATCTCTCAAACAAATTTGGTCATTGGCTGATGTTTAGATGGAGAATAGAATCTGATCAGTGAAACCTGTCTTTAAATTATCTTCCTTATCTTGAATTATTGAGTAGGGTAAAGCAATAAAACAAAAATATATTATTAAACAAAAATCTGTTTAGGGAATTAAAATGAATTTTCTTTTTTTATTGTATAGAGGGATTATAGATACATTCATCAGGTAATAAGATGCATTACTTCTCACACATTACTTCTCACCTCCTCATGTTTTTGTTGCCATTTCCCTCCCCCCACCACCCAAATCATCTTGTTTCCCCCCTTTCTTTCCTTATTACAAATAAACAGACATATAATACAATATACCTGGTAACAAAGTCAGATACAGTAACAATATGAGATTAATCATAAGGGCAAAAAAGACAAGCAAAATAACATAGCACATAAAGAACAACAGTCACACAAGGTAAAGCTCTTGTTTCCATTCCTAGAGTTCCTTTCATTTATTCTCATCCTATATGACCCTTGTGTACCTAGGTTTTGAGCTATTTTAATCCTCTGCTAGAAGAGTCCTAGATGTGTACTAATTATTATAAATGAGGGAAACCACACAATGAATTTTCTGTATGAAAGAAATGCCTATTATTCTAGGGCAAAAGTTAGGTTATACATATGAACTTTGCTTTATATGTATTAGTTGATATTTAAGTGAAATATTTTGTAAAATATTAGAATTCCAAGGGTAACACAGAGTATCAATATAACTTTCAGAAACTCAGAATCCTATCCAATTTTATTTAGATTATGACATGATTCACTATTTATGCTAGATCTAATCATATGTATAAATTAGTCAATATTCACATTAGATGTAAATATGCATATATATGTATATGTACACAAAGGCACAATTACCTAATCTAAAAGTTCTCTTTTATTGTCTGTCAGTTTCCTCTGTGTATGTTTTTAACTACTGGTGATTTCCCATAAAAATAACAGCTACCAGTTTCACTATTATCACGTGGTTATTATCTGGTTTTATGTATGTGTGTACAAAAGTGCAAAAGATAGAAACTATGTTATAGTTCAAATAGGAAAATAAATAAAGGAAAATAAAAACTTGTTCATATTTCCTAGTAATATTCTAGGTAAAGGTTGTTCATAGGTACTTTAAAATATAAAATAAAAGGTACAGAAAATTGGAGGGGAGGGCAAAAAATCCATCAAATATTCTAATGTCATTTATTCAAAAGGATTGTAAACATGAATGTCTTAACCTTAAATGTTGTCATTCTTTTTTTATTTTTTTCCAGTCCTGGGCTTGAGCTCAGGGCCTGAGCCATGTCCTTGGACTTTCTCAAGGCTAGAGCTCTATCACTTGAGCCTCAGCACCAATTCCGGCTTTTTTCTATGTATGTGGTACCAAGGAATTGAACCCGGGTCTTCATGCATGCTAGGCAAGCACTTTAACCACTAGGCCAAACTCCCAGCCCTGTTGTGTCATTCTTAACACTTTCACATACTTTCAGAACTACATGACTAAATAAGAAGTCAATTATGCAAAAATAGACTTCATTTGAACTGTTAAGATTGTGAGTGATGCTTTTCAAATAGTATTAACCAAATTCAAAGTATAATGTTTTTGTTATCTCTGAAATGGAAAAAATGACTATTCAGTGATACCTAGCAAGTTTTAAAAGTAAGGGTATAATTTTCTTAAGTGAGGAGAAGTATTATTAGAGTGGAAAAAGGTACCGTGCTGCCTGAAAATGCTTAAATAAACTGGATTAGCTCTCCTGAAGTTGGTTATATTTAAGGGTAAATTAGTGCATATGAAAAGAACATGTACAATTTATCTAAATAATCTAAATTATTTTTTATTCTTTTCTGTTTACTGTTTTAAGGCATTATCAAAATTTCAAATGTTCTATTTTTCACACGAAAAACAGAAAAAAATTTAAAATTCTACCTTTCTCATAAAATGGTGTCCTATAATGTATTTTTTAGTATGAAAAATATTATTGGTGAAAAGTAATATATAATCTAAATGAAAACTATGTCTGAAAGGTAAATATCTATCTCACTGAAGACAAAAACTCCATACTTCTTCTGAACTCAAATGTGTGCAAAGTAGGCAAAACTGTTTAGTACTACAATACATATATACATCTATACAAATATACGTTATTTCTTAAAGTATATTAACATATAAATATCTCTTCAATCAATGCATAGAAAATCATTTTCAAACAATTTGTTTGAGATTATTTTTGATATTTTGTAATATTTAAGTAACTGAGTGTAAGTGTTCAAATTCAACGTATTTAAAATTTATAAGCACAATACACCTTGATCAATGTCACACCATTAGGGGGACAATTATTTGTATTCATAAAAGTTTTGTTTACAACTTCATGCAATAATTTGTATAACCAATATAAAGCATTAGATTTACGGACAGATAGGATGAGATTACAAAGTTTTAAATTAAGCTCACATTCTCCAAATATCAATATTCTTTCTTCTCCAATACATATATTACACAATTGTCTATAGTTGCCACAAATGAATGATTCTGTGATTGAAGTAGGAACCTGAAGACTTTATTTCTGAAAATAATGATAGAAAAGAAGTCATCCCAAACAATTCAAACTTTTGACAAAATTATTTTGGGAACCAATGTATATTTGTCCTTTACTCTCCAATCTTAATGGTTTACATTTCAGAGTGACGTTTAAAAAAAGAAAATATTTGCCACCACTTGCATTGTTAAACCATAAATGTCAATTTATTTCTACAAATGAAGTTATTTCTTTTACATTTTTGACCTGAAAAACACTAGATGTAATCTTACATATTATAACAAGCATTCTAGTGTGACAGATCTTACAGAAAACTTTACATGATTTGTAAGTGCAATTGCCAAACAACTATTAAATGGCAAAGCAGAACACATTTTAAGGCTGTTATTTGCACATTCTTTCAAGTTTTTACCATATATTTTTTACTGTAATTAATAGAAGGATTACATTATATTCACCAGATAGAAGGTGTGTTACTTCACATATAATGATACCCTTTCTCATGACATGGTCCCCATTTCCCTCCCTCCACCGCCACCCCTCATCTTGTTTTCCCCCCTTGCCTATCCAATTTCAAATAACCAAATACGCATATATACAATATATCAGATAACAAGGTGAAATACAATATGAGATAACAAAGGACAGCAAAAGAGATGAGATAACATAGTACATTAAGGACAACAATCATTCATTAGATGGCTTTAGTTTCTATATGTTCTATAGTTTCTATATGTTTCTATATGTTCATTATGTCATGTTCTACATGACATAACGTTGAAAGAATGAATTCAAGGCAGATTAATAAACTTAACTTTTGAGACATCAATCCATATACCACCCACTCTCTATGTAGAGATTTAGTATATTTTATTAATATTATTTATTTTGGAAGAATTTAGCTTATCACATAAATTCAATTATGCAAAAAATGTATTTGAGATTCATATCTTGAGAAATACAGGATAACATTTAACTTATCTAAATGGTGAATTAAACTTCCTAATGTACATGTTTTTTATATTTAATACTTTGACTCATTACATATAATAAAACAATCAACATTTCTATACAATGTTTTATGTAGTTGTACATATGTAGGTATGTAAGAGTGTTTGTATGTTTGCATGTATTTTTCTATTAGACATTATTAATTGTATCTGTACATTTCAAGATATCAGGATACATTTCAACTAGATCTATGGGAAAACAACTCTTTTCTTTAAGTTTTTCGTGTGTTTTCTATGATGAATTAACTCAGGAATTAAGCATTTTGAAATTCCTATACTGACATCTCTAATTCTTAACTTAGTATGCATGTAATACTTCAGGAAGAAAAACATATCTTATTTGGTTTATCAAAGAGGATTTCTTGTCATATTTATGAATTTATCACATATATCCCCAATATTATTAAAATTTTAATATATTACCTAGACTGTATTAGCTATCATGACATTCTTTAGATGGTTGATTGGCTTACATCATAAAAAGGTCATGTTGGAAAATATCATGATTTAAATTTTAAAAGGCAGGATTATGTACATATATAATTTTTTTGCAAGTCCTGGGCCTTGAACTCAAGGCCTGAGCACTGTCCTTGGGCTTTTTCAAGGCTAGAGCTCTACAACTTGAGCCACAACACCACTTCTGGCTTTTTTCTGTGTTTGTGATACCAAGGAATCTAAACTGGTTTTCCTTGCATGCTAGTTAAGCACTCTACCACTAGGCCAAATTCCCAGTCCTTCCCCCCCTAAAACAGGATTATTTTTGTCATGAAACTGGTTTAATTCTTACTATTTAACTATGCAACTCTTAGAAGGTTATGTGTTATAGTTACTCTCATTTATTTAAAATTCAGAATGAGGACAGTGATGATAGTAACTCTTACCTTTCGTAAAAAAAGGGTTCATTATAGGCAGGTGCTGGTGTCTCATGCTTGAGATCCTAGCTACTCAGGCAGCAGAGATCTGAGGAAGCCAGAACCTGCAGGAAATTCCCTGAGACACCTCCAATTAATCACCAGAAAACCCAAAGTGATGATGTGGCTCAAAGTGGTAGAGCCCTAGCCTTGAGTGTAAAAGCTCAGGGATTATGCCCAGGTTCAGAGATTAAACCCCATGACCAACGGAAAAAAAAATATCCATGCAAACATCAACCTGACACACACTAATTATTCAGTTTTTTACTTTTTTGTCACTGTTATCATGTCAAATTAGCGAAGTATTTTTAGCCAAGTATTTCATTACTCTGTGTTTGGAGTTAAGTATATGAGGAAAGCAAATGCTTTTCTAGGTAACAGTGCCTTCTTCTGGGAAGAGAGTAGTGAAGAAGAAGTAGCATTGTCCTATACAGAAACCCAAAATTGGAAGATGGAATGAAATATTCATTTCCAAATATTGCTTGTATTTTTGTGGTAATTTGTTTCTCAGAAATGCTTACTGTAATATATGGATGCTGAAACAGACTGCCTTAGTTGAATCTCTGATTAAATTCCATTGAGAAAACTGTTTACAAGCCAGAGATGATATACTATACACAAATTTCAACAGTTTATAAATGTCTTGGAATAATGATCCCACTATATTCTCTCTCTCCCTCCCTCCCTCCCTCCCTTCCTCCCTCCCTCTTTCTCTCTCTGTCTCCCTCTCCCTCTCTCTCTCTCTTTTTTTTTTTTTTTGCCAGTCCTGGGCTCGAGCTCAGGGCCTGAGCACTGTCCTTGAACTTTCTCAAGGCTAGAGCTCTACCACTTGAGCTTCAGCACCACTTCTGGCTTTTTTCTATGTATGCGGTACCGAGGAATCAAACCCGGGTCTTCATGCATGCTAGGCAAGCACTTTAACCACTAGGCCAAACTCCCGGCCCTCTCTCTCTCTATTTTTGAGGTATAAGCTCCCATTTTATTCAGGCTTACTAGGACCAGAATTCTCCTGTCCTCATTTCTTGCCATAGCTGGGATGGCCAGGCTGCCATGTCTTGAAGAGTTTGGTTTTTACTGCTGTTTGTTGGCGCTGCTTCTGAGATCTGTCATTCGCAAACTTTCTTCCCCTGTTTTGATCTCAACCTTCCCTCTTCCTAATGCTGGACTCCTCTGTAGCTGGGAGGACTGGCACACACCATGACTTGCTATTGATTGATTTGGGACCTAATGAACATTTGGACCAGACTGAATGTGAGCTGCAATCAGATCTACATATTGACAATTCATGTAAATTATTAATATGTAGTCATATACCCTGAAATCAATGAAGCACAAGGCAAATTCAGAATGAATGGTCTAACTAATCAGAAAGAGAGGGGGCAATAGACAATGCATACATCTTTGGACATTGAGAAATTCCATGAAGGATTTGAAATTTTGATTTCTGAGGTATTTTATTTAGTGGAAAAGATTTGTTAAACTGTCTTTTCTCTTAGTGCATGAGAATTCAGGGGTAATACTTTGGCTAATGGGCAGTGGCTACTATCATTGTCTCTTTCTTACAATCACTGGGGCCCATATAAACTAAATTTACCATATTTGACATTGGCAGGTGGAAATGTGGAATTGCTGGCTTTTTTCATATAAGTCATGCCTTAAGTAAATATCTGAAAATTGAATAATGTTTAGTATGATATATCCAACATTCTCATTCAAGTAGAGCAACAGGTCAGTGAACTCATGTGCAATTCCCCAATTATTATTTTGTTTTAAGTCAGCGATTTGCCTTCAACTCATATCTAATTAAAGGAACAAGGAAGGTGAGATCCTCTTCCAGTGCATATGGGAGATATCAATATCTGAAGATTCCTGCACATTTGCTTTTTCTGTGGTAGCTCACTTCAAAAATTTGGTGCTATTTTTAAATGTTTTTCCATGAATGCCACAATGTTTAAATATGTGCACTTTTTGTAAAAAACAGAATATGGATAAGCATAATTTAGCAGATTAAAAAATGTACTGATGGCTGCATGAAAGTGAGAATTAATTTATTAACTCAACAGAATATTCTGAGTAGGGTTTGTGACAGTGACTTAAGTGGGGAGACAACCTACATAAGCCCTATATTTCATTACATCTATTATTTCTCACTTTAATGTGGAAGTAGCAGATGACATTTGGCCTGATTTAATGTGCATTTTAGAACAATTTTTTTGAAATGGTGATTTTTTTGCTCTATTAGTAAATTAAAAAATTTAAAACTTATTTATGACCAATTCATTCAGTATTCAAATATTTAATAAATTTTCTCTTTATTTTGTGGCTTGAACTAGGCCTCAGCACTGTCCCTGAGCTCTTCAGCTCAAGGCTATCTCCTTACCCTTCAGCCAAGCTCCACTTCCAGTTTTCTAGAGGTTAATTGGAGATAAGAATCTGGGCTCATTTTGTGACGAGGCTGGCTTTGAACCTTGATCCTCAGATCTCAGCTTCCTGAGTAGCTAGGAATACAGGCGTGATCTACTACACCAGCCTAATTTTCTCTTTCTTATTAGAATCAACTCTTTTATTATTATTATTTTTTTTAAGCGTTTCTCTGAAGGCTGTCTCTGAAGGCAGAACCTGGTCTTAACATTTTCATTCAAGGCTGGTATTATACCACTTGATTCACACTTCTACTTCTGGCATTTTAGTGGTTAACTGGAGATAAATATTTCATAAAATTTCCTGCTTAGGCTGACTTTGAACTATGATCTTCAGACCTCAGCCACATGAATAACTAGGATTACAGGCATTGATCTACATGAGTCCAGCTATTCTAAAATTGTTTACTGTGCCGTTTTATTTGATAGTATAACACGTTAATATTTTTATTTTTCAGAACTGAATGCAGAGATCATACAAAACAGATAAAGGAGATGAAAAATAACCTATGGATATTCTTCTCATGTGATATTTTTCTGGATGAAGCATTGGTACAGACAGTAATTTGTTTAACTGTGAGTATAGTCTAATGAAATTTGAATGTTAATTTCTATTGCATGATAACTGCATATGTGGTATACTATAAACAACCTTTAGATGTGAAGTTTGGTTTATAGTTATGGTAATTGACAGAGAACTGTAAATTCCTGAAATGTTAGCTGACAACAGAATAAGTAATATAGAAAAAAATTAAATATCCTTGTTACATGCTTACTGATTTAAGGACTATTTGAGATAGACCAACAAAGGGACTAAAGGAAAAATCTTTAACGTCCTTGTGATCTTGTGTAGAACATGTTCAGGTTTATTTTATTATTTTCAAATAAAACAATTAGAAAATTATAAGGTTATGTTTGGAACAATGATAGTCTTACTGTGAATGGAAAGTACAATGTAAGTTATTTGGTCAGAAAAAAGCCTTTATAAACCTGAAAGTTTAAATTTTAGAAATATCTTCATTTCTGCAAATATCAATTACTATAAAGTTCAGTTAACAACATGTCTAATTATATAAGTACTGTTTATACACAGCATCTATAATTTAATGGCACAAAACTATTGAAATCATAAAAAGTGAGAGAGTCCAGTGAGCTGATCTGAAAGCTTGATTTAATCCATAAATTCAGAAAAAGACATGCTGCATAATATCCCATTACACTCTCCAGGGCTATCGTGATTGGTATGATGATTGTGTTTCATAGAAACTTTGCTGTTTGATTGTGTCCTAACCCATAGTAGACTGTAACATCTTTGAATCTGTGGCTTACAAGAAATATATAACCTCTGGGGAAAATACAAGGAGACTAAAATTACTGACAAAGCATCCATTATCTTAGTTTTCTTTATATTTTAAATGTTACATATGTATTTTAGACTATATTCAGGCAGAGCTTACAAGAAAGACATTTTGCTTGGTTACAGCCCTGCTCAACTACAGCAGGAATATTTTGAGTGTTATCCCAGAATATAAATATAACTTACATTTCCTTTGTTTTTTAAATGAGAAAAAATAGGAAATTAAATATTTTCTTTTTGAAATCTCCAATGGTATAATAAACATATGTTTTCAGAAAAATACTACATGTGGTTTGTGAAAAGGCCTGTTGATAAAAACATTGTAAATTTTACTAGTTTACTTATAATTTCAGAGATTACTTACTTTATATAAAGTAGCAGTTAAGGAGTAAGGGATTTGGCCTAGAGGTAGAATGCTTGCCTAGCATACACTAAGACCTGGATTCTATTCCTCGGTACCACATACAAAGAAAAAGCAGGAAGTGGTGCAATGGCTCAAGTTGTAGAGCTCTAGCCTTGAGAAAGCTCCAGGACAGTGCTCATGCCTTGATTTCAAGCCCCAGGACTGGTAAAAAAAAAAAAATAGCAGTTAATTTACACATTGATCTTCAAAATAGGGTAATTATATTTGTAATAATATTGTAAAACATCTAATACCTGTGTGAGAGTTCTAATTTATATATTGAATGGGTAAGTTAATGTTTTATAGTGATCAGTAAGCTATATTTTCATTAGCTGATTCTTATAATTTTCTTTTCTTTTTTGGCAATCCTGGGGACTGAACTCAGGGCCTGATCACTGTCATGTGGCTTTACCACTTGAGCCACAGTACCACTTCTGGCTTTTCTATGTATGTGGTACTGAGGAACACAGGTTTTAATGAATGTTAGGCAACCACTCTACCAGTAGACCAAACTCCCAACCCCATAATTTTTCTTTCTTCACAGTTTAATAGAAGAATATGTATAATATTGCTGAAAAATAAGATTGTTTTAAATCCACATTAGTATGAAAGACAAAATTGAACTTAAGTGTTTTGCTTATCAGGCTCATAAAGAATTTAAAGAAGGATTTATTAATATGCATTTCTTATATAATCTGTCCAAGTTAAACAAAGAAAAAAGTTTTCTGATAAAAATATAGAGAACATTTTCAATTAATTGAATTATTTTAATTAGATTTGTTGAAGAGTAGTGACAATGAGAAAATGAATAAATTTATTTAAAACTACTAATCTTAGGGTTCAGAACAAAAATTTTAAATGCAAATTTGAAGAAACAATAATTTTCAATGATATTAGGTACTAACTGGCATTTGAAATTGTATGATATATTTAGAATATTTGACAATTACTTTATAAAATATTATTTCATCTTATTTTACTGTATTCATACTAGTATAATATGTACATTTCCAAAATTATGATCAGAAAGATGACTATTAAACTCCATGTATAACAAGATAACCTGTATGAGAAATTCTTCTCATTATGCCAAATGTATCAAGCCCTCTAGTGGTATTAACATATAAAATACTGATTCATCTTGATGTTTGTATAATAAAGCATTCTTATTTGCTTTTTCCTTAAGTGCGGCTATTTAAGGCTTCTTTGATATTAGCTTTTGGAAATTCATATTTGCTCTGTTTCGCAGTTTGTTAAACACTCTAGTTTATTTTTCTAAAGGAGAATTCTGGGAGTTCATGTTGGAGAAATGAATAGTTCGGTAAGGGATAAAGAAAAATTTCTCATTTCAAAACTGTTAATTGTTGTGTAACATATTAGTAACATTTAAAGTGTTTACATATACATATATAACTGAGGCAATGGGTTCGTAAAGGGATGGAGCCAAAAGAGTGGTATCCCAACTATGTAAAGCTAGGGTGTGGATTGGAGCTGGGAGGCTGAAGGATCCTGAAAATCATGAATTCTGTGACTTAGGCCTCAGCCCAATGTTTGCAACAGTAAATTACGGTAATTAATAATGAAAGACATTGAGAATATAGGAAGGAGTTGCATAGAGATGAAGAGATTCATTCGCTGAGATGGCAGGATCAAAAGAATCTCCATCATGATTTCATACATGATTTCCTATCAGGCACTGGTAACACAAATCCAAGGAAATGAAGAAAGAAAACATGACTAAAGCATTTCTCATGTTTGTTTCAATTTAGTTCTATGTCTGGTCTCTCAAATTAAAAATAAGTAAGATAGCAGAAAGAGCCGTGTGAAAGAAATGTTTTATAATGCTAGTCCTACACATGTGCCTGTCGAACTACCAGATAAAGGTAGTTTGTACACAGATGAGTGAATTAAAACTGGAAAACAAATCGTACTCCGTTGAGCATGAATTTCTGAACAAAAGGGCAGAGAAAAGGGCTTCAAATGAAGAAGAACACGGAGCATGGTTAGGGATTTAGAAATGTAGTAGTGTGAAAGAAGTGATGGTGACTGGATGCCAGTGGCCTACATCTATACTCCTTGCTACTCGAGAGGCTGAGATCGGAGGATCACAGTTCAAAGCATGAAAGTCCATAGACTCTTATCTCCAATTAACCACCAGAAAGCCAAAAGCAGTGCTGTGGCACAAAGTGTTAGAGCACTAGTCTTGAGCAAAAGGGCTTTGGGACAGCACTGAGACCGTGAGCTCAAGCTTCACTATGGGTTAAAAATAATAATAATAAATTAATAATAATAACAATAATTAGTGATGGGGATAAAAAATATCCCACGAAAGACATGCTCTGGAAATAAGTCATTATTAAAGGCTGGAGTAAGGGCAAAATGATTGGTACTTCTTTCCAAAAGCATGTAACTGTGATAGTAAAGGAAAGGATAACTCATTGTCTCACTGATTCCACCAAAATCCCTTCGCTTAAAATATAATAAAGATTAAAGTTTGAAAGCACAATTACTCAATATTACAAATAAATATTTGGTCAATTGGTATGGATATGGAAATTATTTCTTTTACCATAAAAGTATGAACATCCGGTAGGTTAAAAATACTTTAAATACTTTTAAGTGTATATTACAGATTCTAATCTGTTTTCTGTAGGTAAAACATTAATCCACCTGAAATGTAAAACTTGGCATGGATTTGTTCCTCCTTAAAGTAGTAAAGAGTAGTAAGAACATCATATTGTCTCTTCGCACATAAAAGTGTGATTTTAATAACTATGAAGAAATGAAACAAAAATTACATTACAATGTGGGGGTGAGGATGGGGACAGGGAAACTGGGAGAAAAACATGGGAAGGGGTATCAATGTTCAAGAAATAATGTACCTGACAATTGTAACTGTAACCCTTCTATACATCATCCTGATAATAAAATACAATTGGAAAAAAATAATGTGCATATGTTTGATCTTACTTTGTGGTGTGTACACATAGATTTTTTTTCTTTAAATATAAAAGCAATGATTGGAATTTGTTCTCATATAATGATAAATTGGGCAAAATGTGCACTGGAATACTTTTTTTTTTTAACGGCAGCAAAGCAAAATTTTAATTTTAAAAGAATGAACACAGGGTGGGTTAGTCAGGAGGCTGAGATCTGAGGATCACCATTCAAAGCCAAGCCTAAAAAGTTCCTGAGAGTCTTTTTTTTTGCCCTAAAAATATCTATTTTTTATTGTAATTAGTAAAAGGGTTACATGATATTTGCCAGATAGAAGGTGTGCACTGTAATTCTATGTAAGGGTAAATGAGAAGCTTAAAGTAAATTATCTTTTTTATCCCCTTCAACTTTGTATAATATTCTTTGTTAATCACAAATTGTGATATAGCTAAAACAAGTAACAGCTTTGAAAGGTAGTAAACATACAAGAAAAGAAAAAAAATGCTAATGTTAAGGCAGGAAATACACTTTTTTTTTTTTTTTTTTTTTTTTTTTTTTGCTTTTGAACTCTGGCTTGAATTTTGGGCCTGGGCCTTGTCCCTAAGTTCTTCAGCTCAAAGACAGCCAGAGCCTGATCCCGTTTTCTAGTGATATATTGGAGATAATAGTCTCATGTTCTTTAGTGCCGGGCTGCCTGGAACCATGTTACTCAGATGTCACCTTCTTGACTAGCTAGGATTACAGGCATGAGACACTTTATTTGGCAAGAAACACATTTCTTATACTTTTTTTGTGAGCGGATATTTTCTTAACACGACTGGAATGCATGACCACTATGTGGATTATTTGCTAGGCGATCTTATTACTTGTATCTAAGTGGTATCTCTCCTATGCTAATTTTCATTTAACTTGAACCACTTTTTTCTCCCTCATGCTTCCATATGTACTTTGCCCAAGTTGCTATTCTTTTTAGACATTGGAAGATACAACTTATTTCTATTTAAAATTAGTTGTATTGCACCTTTACTAAAAAGGAGGATAATATATATCTAAATATATGCATTCATATGTTTTGTTTATTTTCTCTGTATGTCTTCTTCCAGCGGACTTGTGTTTGTGTGTGTGTGTGTGTGTGTGTGTGTGTGTGTGTGTGTGCGCGCATTTGCCCATTGTAGGGCTTGAACTCAGTGATTAGGCATATTTTTGTTCAAGGCTAGATCTCTACTATTTAAGTCACTGCTTCATTTCTGGCTCTAAAGACCTCAGGTGGCTGACTGGGAATTAAAGTCTCGTGGGGTTTTCTCTCCAGGCTAGTTTTAATCTTTAGTCTTCAGACCTGTCTCCAGAGAGGCTAGGATTCTGGTATATATAGTGTTCATTCTAATATAAGTTACCCTTCATTCACAACTTCCTAATGTGTGAAAGCTGACAATGTATGGAAAATATTTCACCTCTTTGGAGCACTTACTATCTTCCAATTCCCTTGGGAAAATGACATTTAATTCATAAGTAAGACAGCTTCATTTACATCCATGGCATAGATTTTCAAGTATAAGGAAACAAAAGCAATCATGTTCTTAGAATTTGTGATCAAAGATGGATCACAATTGTGCAAAAAGACGCAAATTCTTCCATTCCTAAAGTCTACATCACTAGTTCAGTATCATTTCTATATGTTTCTCTTCTTTAACTACTTACTTATTGTTAAGTAGAATTTTCTGAGAGCATCAATATTCATAGTAATTATTATCAAA
The DNA here is from genome assembly GCF_031878675.1 of Megascapheus bottae. Taxonomy (NCBI): domain Eukaryota; kingdom Metazoa; phylum Chordata; class Mammalia; order Rodentia; family Geomyidae; genus Megascapheus; species Megascapheus bottae. The sequence continues at coordinate 23,716,078 of NC_143528.1, read as the reverse complement.
AAGAAGGTCAAATGAGTGTTGCATGGAAATATCTTTCCTACACTAGAGAACTGTCTCATCAGGCTCTCTGTAATATTGATACTCAGCCATAAATATGTGCATAAACCAGTGTGTTATTAAAATATGGAAACTCAACATTCTGATTATTTCTTTTGTCAGAGAAGTTTGATCTTAACTCATGAGTCACTGCTAATAGAAGTGTAATGCAAAGGAAAACTGAAAATACATTATGAGGATTTTTTTGCCAATTTGTATAATTTTTCAGTTAAGCAGTCATAAATCAAGGAATATTGTATTTTTTGAGGCTCATTAAGGAGACATTAAGCATCAGAATAGTGAAGTCGTCAGCATAATGAAATGATGAATGCCTATAACTATCTGTATGTAAATGGTGTGAGACAGATTCAGGGTGTTACAAAGGAGAATAACAACCCTTCTGGGAGGTCTCTATAGGTATGGTTGCTGGATGTTGGTGACAGATGTTAAATGCACACTTCTTCAATACCATGCACTTATTAGCACACACTGGAAACACAATATAAAATAAGACAAATAGTCGATAATTTTACTTTGAATCAACTTGTTCAGCAAGGTGTGTTATTGCACATGTTTCAATCACCAAAAGCCATATTAGAAATGAAAGGAAGAAAGATAGTGAATAAAATGGTTATTTTAAAACATGAAATATGCAATATTCATATGTGCAAAGCATTGTAATGCTGTAACAACTCATTACTACATCATTTTTTATTAAATAAGTAATGTGAAAACCCACCTAAGTGTTTTCTAGTGTTCACTTACCAGTGACATAAGCATGTGAAGGTATCACTTGTAAATTTAAGGGAGGGATTCCTACATGCATACACTAGAGAAGAAGATGTAATATGTCAGCGTAGTATAGTTTATGATTTCTGCTTCAACCCTCAAATATGTTTAAATGATATTTTGATTAGGTCTTTGTTTGAGACCATTACATTTGTGAGTCATCTGGGCCTTCTCTGTTACATTTCATCATTTCAGGTGTTTGACTTCATCTACAGAAGGGGAGTTGTTTTCTAAGGGTTCTCATTTTCCTTTGTGCAGACATAGGTGCCAAATAGATAAATGATTATTTGGTTAAGAAGAAAAGAAGTAGAATAGTGTGAGGAAGAAAAGATGATTATATTATTGCTTGATCAAGTCATTTAATATCCTTATTTTAAATGGGGTATCAAGTTATATTCTGAGTAAGTATCTGGGTTGTTTTGCCTTTTTTTTTTTGCCAGTCTTGGTCTTGGGCTCAGGGCCTGAGCACAATCCTTGGACTTTCTCAAGGCTAGAACTCTACCACTTGAGCCTCAGCACCACTTCCAGCTTTTTTCTATGTATGTGGTGCCAAAGAATCGAACCTGGGTATTCATGCATGCTAGGCAAGCACTCTACCACTAGGCCAAACTCCTGGCAAGTAAGTAACTGTTTTAAGAGAAGACTTAAAGGGCTTAGAATGTGCTTAGTGGTAGAGTGTTTGCCTAGCATTAATAAGACTCTGGTTTAAATTCCTCAGTACTACGTAAACAGAAAATGCCACAAGTGATGCTAAAGCTCCAGTGGTGGAATATTGGCCTTGAGCAAAAGAAGCTCAGCATCTGCTATGCTGGACTTTTAATCCCATACATAGACAAATGTATGTACATAAACTGATATTAACATACATGCTAACTGGGAGAAGGTTCCACAATCCTGAGTCACAGAGTTTGGTTGCCTTTTAATCTATATGAAAATTGATAGCAAAAAGAAAGACTTTGCTTCCCCTAACATGTCAAAGAAATGATTATTTTCTCAATCTTAAAGTATGTATTTAAATATTCAAAATATTTGACTTAGATAATCTGTAAAATATTGTTTTCTATTCTTACATTAGGAATGCAGCCAATTTCTCAGTTTTCTGAATGTTTTTCTAAGAGTGTTTATATTTTTTGATAGAAACCTTTATGAGAATATAATATTCAACGACACACACACACACAGACACACACATAGTATTGAGATTTGAAACCAAGAAATATATATATATATATATGAATGACATCTTTGGCTCTTTCTGATTGACGTTGTTTTTCAAAGGGACTCATTTTTTCTCGTGTCAGCCTTGAATTTTGTTCTCCTAACTGCCGTGGCACATATTTGCCACCATGTCCAATTCACTGATTGACTTGGAATTGCATTTATAGTTTACCCAGGTGAACTGCAAATAATGAGCTTACAGATCTCCATCTCCCCCAAATCTAGGATTACAGGTAAGCACATGACTTGAAAATTCACATGTAACAATTTAAATATCTATGATGAGGAATGATCCATTTCTATTTAATGTGAAAATAAAATACTTCCTAACACAATACTATGTAATTTCCCTATTTTTGTGCATTACCTACAGTTTATTTTAATAATTATTAGTTTATTTACTGAAGAGGAGTATTATTTCTTGTTCTCTAAATTAATATGGATACATATCTGGGTGTATCTATACCAAATAGTAACACCTTTATAATAGAGTCATTTTAAAGTGTTAAACAAGTATTTTTGTTCCTGTTTTATGATATTCCACTATATTGCTGACTCACTTTGCCTGAATGGGTAGTAAATCATAGCTGAGTTTTTTGAGAATAGATTGATGAGTTTTTTACTTGTAGAGCCATGTTTTTGTTATATTTACCATTAACTCTCACTGCTTTTTACTATAATCAAGTTCAAGTATTTAAAAAGTGGACACCTAAATTTTTTTTCTCTCAAGAGGAATTAGATGTATAAAGAATTCCAGCTAGCCCAGCCTGGGTTTCATGACAAGAACTTGTTGCATACTTTTTCTTATTTCAATTAGGAGTCATATGGAAATATCAACAATCTAACATTTTAGGCCAGATAAAATCAGTAACTTCAGTGTTCAATATTGAGAAAAATACAAATGAAATATATTATTGGCAAGTATTACTTAATAGAATCCTATTGAGGAAACATTTTATTTGTGGGAAGAGGGAAGGGATTGTGGTAGAAGAGAAATTTGTTAGAATACAGTATAAATGTGTGGAGAACTAACACAATAAAATATGTAGTTATGCAAGGATATCCTGTATTACTGATAAAGACAATAAATAGGTAACTACATGTTCAGAATTTTAAGGATACAGATTTATTGTGAACTAGATAACTAAACTTGAACATATATATTTAAACAGAGATGGTGTGTGTATATGCACTTGAAATATACTTCAATTTTATTATTCTAAACCTAGCTACTTTACCTAGATTATAGGATCCTAGGAAGCACTAGAAAATACTTACAAATATCGCTAAGATTATGAAGGAAAATGAGAAATACCAAGAATCACTTCATTCCTTTGGGGCATTTCTAGGATGTTAGAAATGATTATCACTAGAGAAATGACCAAGTGTTTGGATGATAATATTTTTAAACTCTCATAGTTAAAGGATTGAATTTTCTCCTGAAACTAATTGGAACTTACTGTTCAGAGTACTGTGTAATAGTAAGAGCATGCAAAGCAAGAGCGGTTCAGTTAAAACAATCTGTCAGAGGTGAAGGATAGAATCTGCTAAGATACTTGCTGAGACTCAGAGACTGTAAATCACATGCCCATAGTGGCACAGGCAGTTAACTCTGAATTCGTGGCTATAAACAGGACATCTGACTCATAATCCAGTGCTATTTGCTCTGCTCTGTTGATAAAGTAGAAACATTCTCAGTGGGCTTTCTCGGTGTTAAGTCCTCAGAGACATTCTGGAGACTAATTGAGAGCACAACAGAGAGCTGTACAGAGCATGGCTGTTCTGAGTTGTTACCTGTGTGGCTTAAATTTACTGAGAACTTTTCCTCTCCTAGCATAGCTCCTTAAGGTTATCCAGAAACGCTATGACTGGGTATGGCTTTCATTACTAATTACATTTTACTACATTTTTTTTTGCCAGTCCTGGGCTTGAGCTCAGGGCCTGAGCACTGTCCTTGGACTTCCTTAAGGCTAGAGCTCTACCACTTGAGCTTCAGCACCACTTCTGGCTTTTTTTTTCTATATATGTGGTGCCGAGGAATCGAACCCGCGTCTTTGTGCATGCTAGGCAAGCACTCTACCACTAGGCCAAACTTCCGGCCCCTGGTTTAGAATTTCTAAGCAGATTTTGCCTGTGCTATAAGCTCACTAAATGTACTACCTGTGTCCTCAATATAATATGAGGATTTTCTTATTTCCAGGATGAACATCTTCATATAAAACATAAACTTAAATTTAAATAAATTATTTTGAGTGTCCAGTATTTCCCCAATCGACATGTTAACATGAAATTGAAGGTTAGTAAACTCAAAATAGAATCTTAAAAGAGTTTAGCAAAATTTAGACCATCCCTAAATCTGAAAACTTCAACCTCCTATATATATATTAGAAACTCTTGTCTAGCTGATTAATATAACAGAGTACTTCAGCTGTGCGAAATATACTTATTCTATTTCACTGAAGATTATAGGTTTCAAATAATAAAATTGGATTTTTATTGAGGATTGAAGTGTGTAAATAGAACATTTGATTGAATTTAATAAAAAGGTATCTAGCTGATGGAGGCAAGTCATTTCCTCTAGTTTTAACTTGATTACAAAGACAAGAAGTTTTATGAACTATTTTTCATGAAAATTTTCTCCCTTGTTAGTGGTAAAGACATAGAGACTAAGAATAAGTGATATCACTTAATGTTTTGAAAGAAAGAAAATAGCTTGAATGTATGACTTTTTTTGAAATTTTTAACTTATTTTCTAATTTGTGTTTGTGGTTATGTACTTAATAATCACTGTTAAACATTATGGTTAGTTTTATGAAGATGAAATATGAACTGGTAGTTTTTTCTTCCCCCTTCTGTTTTTTGAAAGCCTTATACAAATGTTCAGTCTTTAACTGATTTAAGCAATTCTGTCTTCAACAAATTATGCCAATACCGCAATACAATTCATATATGATAGCCACTGTTACTTAAATATTTCTCTTTTCTTTTTTTTTTCCTTTTTTTTCCCCCTGGTTATAGGCACAGTCCCTATGCTCTTCAGCTCAAGGCTACTGCCCTACTCCTGGGCCTGGACATTGTCTCTGAGCTCTTCAGCTCAAGACAACCTCCATACCATTGAGCCAAACACCACTTCCCATTTTTTAGAAGGTAACTGGAGATAAGAGTCTCAGATCCCTTTGTGCATGTGCACTGGCTGGCTTTGAACCTATGTCCCCGATCTCCATGTCCGGAGCAGCTAGGAATCCGTGAGCCACTGCGCCTGACTTTAAACATTTCATTTTCTGAGCCCATTTCAGTTTCTTAAAAGAAAACAAAAAGTGCATATAAAAAAGCATTCCCTACAATTAGAACAATCTGGAAATGATTTTAAATACTGTTGAGAAAACCAAGCATTCATATTAAGTGAAAATGGAACACTTTAGTTATGTCAGAAAAATTGTGTTTAGGTATGTTTATATTAGTAATATTACTATATTAACAATTAATTTTGGCATATGTCTTAATCTCTGTTAAATGCTACATATTTCAGTGAAATAAACTAGCATTTGTTTTATTACCCATATTGAATATTTTCTAAAATACCTTACTTTTAGTTATTAGACCAGGAAATCAATTGAAAAGCTTTTTCAAAAAAATTAAAAATAAACCTTTGTAATCATTTCTTCATTTAAGCATGGCAAACCATTTTTAAAGATTACTAGCATGTTTTAAAATATATTTGAAAGTTAATGCTTCCAAGCATATTTACAATCAATTGTCAATGAATATGGGGGATGGATGGTCAGGATCTGAGTACTGGGGCTGTGATGTGAACTGAATATTAATAGTAAGTGATTTCACAACCAGAAAAAACATTGCTGTGGCTTAAATGTATCTTTTGAATTAAATTAAAATATAGAATATAAGTATTTGGTTTTAAAACCTACATGGAAAATGAATGATAGGATTGCAATGGTAGTTTTATTTTAACTATCTTGATGACTTTTCAAGGTTCACATGTGAAGAATTAGTATTGTACAAAAGAAAATATTTATGGCTACAAACACACACTCATATTGAACATGAATTTTGACCCGTGTAAGCAGAACACTTGAAAAAGGAGCATTAGACCACAGAGAAGGTACATCAATTGAATTAACATTTAAGATGCATGTTTGTGGAAAGCAAGATAAAGAGAAGCCCATATTTTAACAGCATACAGAAAGACTTCTTTGTTTCCGAGGAAGTGCTCAATTAATATTGGTTAATAATTGTTCACTTGAAAAAAACATATGTAACAAATCATTACAATGAAAGCTTATTACTCACTACATTCTTAGTATGTGCCTAACTAGCAGCCCAAGAGTTATATGTCATTTTCATATTGGGTACATAGACTTATTCCAATCTAGCTGTCTCAGTACATTAAAAAAGTCCAAAATAACAAAAAAAAATTTAGTTCCATTGGAAAACTGCCAATATTCTTGGGCCAAAAACCATTGTGTGTCCAATTCCCTCAATCACTGGAGAGAAAAAAGCAATTGTTTCCTGAATTTATTCACAAACAGTATTCAATTTATGCCTTCTCTGATATACTCAGTGAGAAAATGTAACAGCCAAAGCCCATCAGAACATGTTATCAGGTAGCATGCTGATATCAAAGTCAGCATTGACCAGTGTATATTATTACATGTAGGAAGATTAAAATCTTCGCTGAATGATAAAGGCAGAAATCACAAGGTGAAAAATGAAAATTCAATAAATCTGTTACAAGAATAAATTAAACTCTAACCATTATAATAGTTCTTATTTTCTCACACACTATTGATTTTTAAAAGTCAGACTAAAAAAGAGTCTTGTCTTCCCCTAGTGTAATATTGCTAGTACTGGTTTGTCCTTTAGCAAATTCTATGCATATAAGAGAATGAAAGCCTCTTTCTCCTCCAGGTATTTTTCCAAAGCTAACCAAAAAAAACACTCTCCTTATTTTTTATTTTTTATTCAAAGTTAGCATACATTAGAGTCTAAATGTTAATCAATCCTTAAATTTTATCTTACTCTCATGGTGTTAAGAATGATAACTCTGAATAATATTAATAAACCATATATTTATGCAAAATGGTAATAGAAACAGCATCTGCAGAAATAATTATGCTAGTAGTACAAGATATAAACATAAAACATTTACATATTTAAAAAAATATTGACCATGTCAAACCATTTTCAGAGTGAAGCTTGGTTTCTCAATTTCAGTTAAATATATATGCTTTCTACAATTGAAATTATGTCAAATCAAAATACATCAGTGAAATATAGATACAACTCTCATGAAATATGTCCATGCTGAAGATAAAAATCTCATAAATATCTAAATTTATATATTCACTTATTTTAAATTAATAATTCCCTAACAGTTGTAAAAATTCAAATTAAGAAATTTATTCTGTATGTTTAGAATACATTGCAAATAGGGATATCAAATAGTACAAAGACATTAATTGACTTTTACATATATTGTTGGGCAGAAGCAAATTATTCATATTATCAATGAAGACACTCAATATTTTGTAACCATCCTGCTTATTCCTTTATCTTCAGACAGGAATGAGCAAAGCCTTTTATTTCAGGCTAGGATTTTTTTTTTGTCTATCCAGTTCCATATCATTAACATTACTGTCATTACCACAATTCCCAATTTTAATTAATGGAAATCAAGTGGCATCATATCAGCATTTTAAAAAATTAAACCATAGGAGCTGGGCATGGTTGTTCATGCCTGTAATTCTAGCTACTCAGGAGGCTGAGATCTGAGGATCAAGGTTCAAAGCTAACCTGGGAACAAAAGGACCTCCAATTAACCTTTAGAAAACAGGAAGTGGGACTTGGCTCAAGGGTAGGTGGTAGCCTTGAGCTGAAGAGCTTAGGGACAGCCATAGAATATTGTTTGTTATAACTGCTGATTAACAGAGGTTTTGCGTTAAGCTGTTGCTTTCTTTGAAATATATTAAAGGAACAACTTGTTTAGAAGAGCACAACATAACCATTAGAAATTAATAGTATGATTTACCTTCTATGACAATGCCTTATTAAGAATCTGAGTTGTAAAAAAATTGAAAAACCATTCATAGAGCTTTATAAATTAGAGAAAAAAAACATTTGATTAGGCAACACATACTAGTATCTATTGTAGAACTCAGGAATATTAGTGTCTGTTTATCTCACCAATTGCCCAGGGACAAAACAGGAAACACCAGGATATTTGTCCTCACTCAGACAGAGGAGGAGGCTGAAAGAGGAAAATAATTCTGGGAGAATCACTGTTCCCATAAACAGACCAAGGAACAAAAGAATTCTTGCCACTGTTGAATGAGGCCAGAGGTCAATTTCTGTTCCCTCAATTCCATGCTTTCAGGCTACATAAAGTCCGAAGTACTTGTTGCTATCTAAAAGAAACTTCATTATAAAGGGAGAATTAAAAAGTAACAATAAAAAATGAAGATGGAAATTAGTGGTGAAACACATAACTAACATGTGAGAGACAGACTCTGGTTTCAATTCCCTGCACTGCAAAAATAGATAGATAGATAGATAGATAGATAGATAGATAGATAGATAGATAGATAGATAAAGACAGACAGACAGACAGGCAGACGGATGGATAATACAGCCAGAAAACTAAACAAATAAATAAGAAACAAATATGAGACAACAATGACAACCAGTGTCTTTTGTTCAGTGTACCTGAACAAATGCAAGTACTCAAAGAGATGTTCAGGCTAACCTGAAGAATAGCCAGAACCAATAAACTGAATGAGAAGAATAAAAGAAAAATCTGAGCTAATATAGGAAATGTTATTTAAACCTACTAATTGTTGCCAAGAGTCTTCATGGTGAATGAATTTAAACCAACAAATCAAATAGTAAAAGTATTCAATAATAAAATACAATTCCTGATATAAGTGAATTATATCTATATTTTGCATTTACATATAGAATACCAGAAAATTTAATACCGTTGAAATCTAAAAGTAGAATGTCAGAACTAAGCACAAAATTAAAAAAAAAAACCATGGAAGGCTCATATTTGTGAAGAAAAAGAAAAGGAAATCAAGCCTACCTAGGACACATGATAGTGAATTATTTAAAAAGTGTATTAAGAAATTCATATATGTAATATGAAAATGTCTATGAATTATGTACACATGTATATATGTATCCTCTTTTGAAGAGGGCTCTCAATTGTTGAAACTTTGAGAGTGATATGGAAAATGAGTAAGCTGTAATTAGATGTAGTTTCATCTTTCCTTTCAGCCTAAAAGTTTTGGATCAATTAAATTCTCAAAGCTAAGACACTAGACAGAGAACATGTTATAGTTTCCCTGATAAGACGGATTAATACAGTATCAGGTGCAGAACGAATGAAAATCCATTGAAGTAAGACAGATGAGTGTAGTATGAATCCTAGTTGTGCTTTCTGGTGGACTCAGAAGGTTTCAAAATTGAAAATCCTGGGAACTATGTTATACTTACATCATATCCAGAAAAGTATTTTTAAGTATTTTTTCATCACATTTCAAATGTCATTTTTAACAAACAAGTATACAAGAAGGGAATCTCTATATGCACTGGCACATAGATTTTAGAACATAATTATAATTAAGCATTGAGTGACTTATTATAATGTTCAGAATTGATAAACTATTGATAATGCCCTTGGTTTCATCATCATAGCTTTCCAGTTCTGAAGGGAACCTCACATTCATCTCATCTATTTTACACCAACAACAATTCAAACCATTTGCTCAGATTTCTATTCATATACCCAATTTGAATATATGTACACATACATGAGTGTGTTACCTTGTAGCACAATAATTAACTACATTTGCCTTATTAGTATATAAAACTTGAATGTATATATCTATCAAATTTCATATGAATTTATATTCTTGTATGTATGTAGATACATGAACATAAGTTAATTTTGTATATCTATATGTATTCATGTATATGTGCACATATGTTCATATACTGCTCATTGGAAGTTTTCAGTTTGGTAGCTAATGGAGAGGAGAAAATGAAAATATCACATTTTTGTGTTTCAATTAATTTCATTCAACTAAAACACACCTGAAAAAAGTCCATGTGAATAGTACAGTGCTAGTTACAATGCCAATCTTAACTTGCAATACTAATACTTTTTGGACCTGGTATCTCAAGAAAGAAAGTTTTTTTTTTCTTTTTCAATTTAGGAGAGCGAAGTCAAAAAAGCAAAAATTTGGAAAAAATATTGTGCAATATCACAGAATACAGGATTCATTTTTCTTCAACAAATATATTAGGTGGACATAAACATTAAATAGACTAATTACAATCATTGTCATTTATTGAATTATATATGCAGGTCTTCATTGTATCATTCAACAAGTATGAAAGACAGATGATCAGAGCCTACTGACCTTTGTCACGAAGAGTCTCCACCTAGGGAAAGTAACAAACTGGGCAAGAAAAATAATGAAATCTGAATTTTTTTGTCAGTGCTGGGCCTTGAACTTGGGCCTGAGCACTGTCCTTGGGCCTTCTCAAGGCTACAGCTCTACCACTTGAGCCACAGCACCATTTCTGACTTTTATGTATATATGTGGTAGCAAGGAATCGAACCCTGGTCTTCATGCATGCTAGGCAAGCACTCCACCTCTAGGCCAAACTCCTAGCCCAAAATCTGATTTATTTTTAAATATTTTATTTTCATAAAATGTACATTGTATTGCTATACATGTTCCCATTATTTTGGCAACTTCTAAAACATATTTGGTAATAACATGAACTTAGTATGAATATATTAATTTGCAAATATTATTGTATCATTAATTTAATACCAAGGTAATTGTAGAAGATTTAATTATTTTTATGGTGATTGTTTCCATGGTGCTTATTTTTACATCTATTTACTACTTGGTGTTGATACTGAAAAAAGTAATTCATCATGACAACATCATTTGATATTCTATATCAAATGATAAGTCAAAGAATCAATAGTTCCTCTTGAACTTGGACAATTCAGATTATATCTCATTTTCAAATACTTTAGAAAAATTATGGATGATTAATGTTCATTTTATTTTTCTTCATAAATTCTATCTTATTAAATTTAAATAATTGTACAATCGGGTTGCAATTCAACATATTTGTTTGTGAAAAACATTGCATCTTGATCAATAATACCCACTTCATAGTGTCTATTTCTTCTTCAATCTGTATTTCCTGCATTGCCCACTGTAAATTTCATGTTTCACAAAATGCTTCCTGAATAATTTAAGTTTTGGTCTACGGCTCAGAGACACAAACCAAAAGAACAGTCAAGGAATAGTTTACTGTTGTTTGTTTGCTTGCTTGTTTTGCAATTAAATATCTTCTTCTTAATCTTAGATCAATCCAGCTCTCATGCATGCACTCTTTCTTTTGTACGTTTGCTACTTGAAAGAACTGTATGACTGGCAAGAATTCCGATTGTGTCCTTCTTTGAGATACATGATATATGCTTTCCTCCAAAAAAAAAAATTTATTTCTCCTCACTAGACTTGTTTGTTTACTAACACATATGACTTTTTTTCCAGGCTTCTCTAATGGGTCATTTATTTTTGCATATACATATATGTGTTTCTGTTTACACATTATACTAATGCCATATGTAAGTATGTAGATTTATGTACATATGTAATAAATATGTATTATATAAACATATATAAGCATAAATATATTTAAAAGCAGTCATTTATAAATGAAAGTTGTTTGTACCCAAATCACAAAGAAGAATTGAATACTTGACTTTACTGTGCATTTATTTAATGCATCTGTTTTTCTACTCTCTAGGGACATTTCCTTTCTCAGTATTTTCTGATTCAGAAACTTCTATCAATTTAAACAATTCAAGAAAATATTTATGTAGAAATCATCTCAAAGCATATGATTGCATATAATTTTCACACAAATGCCCCAAATATTTCTTTTCTTTTTTTTTTTTTTGTCAGTCCTGGGCTTGAGCCCAGGATCTGAGCAATGTCCTTGGACTTTCTCAAGGCTAGAGCTCTACCACTTGAACCACAGCACCACTTCTGCCTTTTTTTTCTATGCTTGCGGTACCTAGGAATCAAACCCGGGTCTCTGTGCATGCTAGGCAAGCACTCTACCACTAGGCCAAACTCCCGACCCCGAAATATTTCTTATGCCATGCCATTATAAATTATCTGTTGTGAATGTAGGAATCATGAAAAAATGTAATTTTGACTCATTAACCCATATGTTTTTTAAAAAAAATTGCCAGTCCTGGGTTTTCTCCAGCCTAGAGTTCTAGCATTTAGGCAAGAGCACCATGTTTGGCTTTTTCCTATGTATGTGGTAATGAGGAGTCAAACCTGAGTCTTCATGAATGCTAGGCAAACCCTCTAGCACCAGGCAGAACTCCTGGCCCCTACCCCTTTTTATCATAAGAAAATGAAGACATTGGGCATATTTCTTACGTTTTAGTTTTGAAATTCTATTATCTGCCTTTTAATAACTGTATTTGTGATTCAGGCTCAGACTAAAACCTATAGAAACAATGATTTCTGGGTCAAACAGAATAGAGTTTGTAAATTTTCTTCTCAAAATCATCAATAATATTTTCCATTTTGTTTCAAGTATATAAAGCTTGTTTAATTCAAATCCTTGGTTCTTGACATCCTGTCACCATTGGAGAATACATGGCTCCCCTAGCTTAGTTCTTTAGGACCATCTTTGATAACCTGCACCGACCTATGGGTTATTTCCCCAAGCAGCCCTTTCTTGCCTCACTTCTGTAGCCACCAGATTGAATTTTGTGTTTGTTAACCCATTATTAACCCATTATTATATTTGGAATGGGTATATATTTCCTTCTAAATTCATTTCTGCTGGTTTAAAACTTACAACAGTATTTTAAATTATAATCATCAATGAAACTCTTTTCCACAGAGTATCCTGTTACTCATATTTATGTATTCTGTCAAATATAATTAAAGTTATTGTGGCTTAACATTTATTTCATTGTGCCAATGTGACATTTCCTCCCCATTTAAGTATCATACAAAGTATTTGGATTCTTATGATCAGTTCTAGTTTAAAGATTTTTTGTGTTTTCTAATATTTACATGTTGTGTATATTATAATATATATGTTACAGACTACTATGTCTTAAATATATTGAGTTTTTGCTGTAACCCAGGAACATGTTCTCATATTTGTTATATTAATGATTTATTCAGAGCAGTGAAATTCTTACAAATATACATATTAATGAAAATTTAAATTCGTTTCATTAAGAATGAAAAAATAATACAAATCTTTTTACTTGAGTTTTCTCCCTTTTCACATGCTTTCTTCCGTTGCTCTATTGATATTTCAAACATATTTTATTTTTTATTTCTTTGGGGAGTGCTAGGAATTTGGTATATGATCATCTCTCTTTAAGTGTTTCCAGTATATATACACACATACATACATATATGTATATAGTCTTATGACTCATTTGACTTTGATTCATTATAACTTGACAAAATTATGTATAAAATATTAATTTCCAAGAGTGAGATTTATGGAATTGAATACTTTTATTTTAAAATTTTTCTTTTTTCAAGAAAAATAAAGTTAAATAACATAATCCCTAAAATGTAAGAATCTAATATCTGCTAATGAATGATGGAAGAAATAATCTAAAATACAAAATGAGTGGAAAAATGTAAAAGAACAATAAAGAATAAAGACAAGCATATTCATCATTTATCTATTGGACACTGTAGAGAAACTGGCCTGAGGGCTAATCCATTTCAATTATTCCATCAGTGTTATTGGATCCTTCAAGCAAACTAAAATGAGATTTGGTGTCCCAATTAAACTCTTGAAAATGCCAGAAAACGAAAGAATGATTTTATAAGTTTTGAGAGATGAAATGCTAGTCAGGAAGTTTTGTTGAAGATAATCAGATGTTTTTCTTATTTTTTTTTTTTTTGCCAGTCCTGGACTTGAATTCAGGGCCTGAGCACTGTCCTTGGATTTTTCTCAAGGCTGGAACTCTACCACGTGAGCTTCAGCACCACTTCTGGCTTTTTCTAAGGATGTGGTACCAAGGAATCGAACCCGGGTCTTCGTGCATGCTAGGCAAGCACTCTACCACTAGGCCAAACTCCGGGCCCCATAGATGTTTTTCTTATGTCTAACTCTACCTCTATTTTAAGTTCCCTGAAAAGATTTATTTCTCCAGTGACAAAATGTCCTTATCATAAATAGAGAATTATCTAACCATATTATGATGAAAATATAGAGACGGTTCGAATAAGGCAATCTAATAGTAGATCTAGCTTGTGAAATTTCTAGCAACTTAAATCTTGTACTTTAAATAGACATGAATTCAGCAAGTTTTCACTATTTCAAATTCCTTCTAAGTATTATCATTTTGAAGAATTTAATATAGACAAAAGGATACCATATTCAAATGATCTACCAGTTTCTAAATAATATCTTTATGTTCAAATTAATTAGAATGAAATGAATATATTTTAACTAAATTGTAATTGATATTTCACTTCCCAATATTTTGCAAATATATGTAAAGTGGCTAGAAAGTAAAATCTCTATGTAGCAGCAAGAATATATCAGATACTGTTTTTAAAATCTTATTAACTCCTTAGTAAATTCACCTTCTTGAACATAATCTGTAGTAACTTATAGTTAGGTAATAACTATAAGTAGGTGAAGTGAGTTTTTCAAATACTTTAAGATTTAATACAGTTCAAGAAATTAAAACAAATCAAAACAACACTAAGATTCCACTTCACTCCAGTTAGAATGGCCAGGATCAAGAAAACTGATAACAACAGATGCTGGAGGGGATGTGGCCAGGAAGGATCACTACTACACTGCTGGTGGGAGTGCAAACTCGTTCAACCACTATGGAAAGCAGTATGGCAGTTCCTCAAAAGATTAAGCATAGAGCTCCCCTATGACCCAGCAATTCCACTACTTGGCATTTACCCAATCATCCAGAAAAAAGGACATACTAAATCCACCAGCACAACAATGTTCATTGCAACACTATTTACCATAGCAAAGATATGGAACCAACCTAGATGTCCCTCAGTTGATGAGTGGATCAACAAGATGTGGTATTTGTACACAATGGAATTCTATGCTGCTGTCAGAAAGAATGACATTGCCCCATTTGTTAGGAAATGGAAAGACTTAGAAAATGTCGTATTAAGTAAAGTATGCCAGACTCAAAGGAACTTAGGCTCAATGGTTTCCCTCATTTGTCATAATCAGTAGAAACCTTGGGCTCTCCTAGCAGAGATTTGCAATAGAGAAAAACCTTGATACAAAAGGCCATATAATAGGAATCTAAATGAAAGGATCTCTAGGATATAGAAACATAAGCCATATAATAAATGATTGCTGTTCTTAAGGTACTATGTTATCTCTCATCTCTTTTGCTGTCCCTTGGTTATCTCATATTGTTATAGTATCTCACTTTTTTACCTGATATATCAGATATATTTGTATTTGGTTATTTGAAATTGGATAGGGAAGGGGGAAAACAAGATGAGGGGAGGGGGTGGGGGGGAGGGAAATAGGGACCAAGACAGGTAGAAGGGTATCAATGTATGTGAATTAATGCACTTCCTATTGGCAAATATCATGTCACCCTTCTATTAATTACAATAAAAATATATGAAAAAAATTGGAAAAAAAGAAATTAAAACACTGTGTTACATAATGATATAGATGCCATTGATCATTAGTTTGTATGTCATTGTTGCTGTCAATATTATATGAGTTTGGTAGCAGTCATAAGAGCAAGCCGCTAACATGAATTTTTTCTTCTAATACATTTATTTCCAATTTAAAGTCAATAAAATGGAAATAATACGTTTAACAAGAGAGGAAAACCAACTAATTCAAATACTATGTTCTACCTTATTTGACAATAATTTGAAAACTGTGATTTTCTTTCACATGAGAAGTTTGTTTTGGCTATAGAACACTGTAAATTGTATTAATTTTAGTAAACAAGATTAACTGCAATTAACTAAAGTTCCTGTATGGTAGAAAAATAAAGTTTTTCTCAGAAATATCTAAACACTTAATTGTTTTTTTTTTATATCTATTGCTTTTGGATTTAAACCTTTATTTTCTTCAAAATTCACTGCTACAATGTTAATAAAAATATATTAGCAATTTATAAAATTATTTAGTTTTATTCACAAAATAATGCTTATCACTTGAAAAGAAATTTGTTTGTACTAATTTAAAAGAGGAACATTTAATTTTTGAAATTTATTTTTCTTTCTGTCTTACATATTTTAGACTGATGTTTTGAATATTGATTCCAGTAAGATTTAAGTTAGTTACATTTTTATTTAATTTTACCTGATTTACCTACAGTAAGAATCAATCCAATAGGTTCTAACTATAGGAATCATCTAACATTAATCTTAGAACTCAAGAAAAAGAAGAGTTCTTTCTTTGTGCACAATTTCACTTTTACTTGTATATGCATGGCACTTTCATGTCTGGTTAGTCACTTGTATCTGAGATGCACTTCTGACTTAATGTACATGAATATTATCTTTAGTCCCAATCCTTTTCATATTTTAAGGCTCTGCTACAAAAATGACTCCATGAAATATTACCAAATGCATCCCATTTTTCCTCCTCTGTTCATTTTATATTTTGTACAGCTTATAAATCTAGACTATGCTTGAAAACCTAGATATTCACATGTATGTCTAATTAAGAATCACAAATACAAATCCTTGGAAATTGTCCTACAGATTAAATGATTATTAAAGAGAGATAAAATAATCAAAATTTAAACAGATGATTATTTCTTTCAAATGTTTTGAGAGGGTTTAGAATTCTCTGTGAGACAGAAGTAGCAACTGATACAACTGAGCTTTTATGTTTGTCTATGTGTGCCATTTTCAGAGCTTGAAGTCAGGGCTTACATCCTGGGCTTCAGATTTTTTTTTTTCTGAAGGCTGGCATTCTACCAGTTGACCCACTCGTCCACTTCCAGCTTTTTTGACTAATTGGAGACAAGGTTCTCAGGGGTTTTCCTGCTTAGATTGGCTTCCATTCACAATCCTCAGATCCCACACTCTTGAGTAGCTAGGATGATAGACATGAACCACCAGTAAGTACATGGTTTATTTTAATAATTTTATTATATTACAGTAAAAAGCAACTTAGATGAATTTTTATATTATAACCATATGATTATATTTCCTTAGAAGCATTTAATCCACTCTATGTTTAGAAGGAAAACCAACAGTTTCAAATGTTCCTATCCTTTTGTTGCAGTTAAATCACTATCAAATGAAGAGGAAATTCTCAAATGATAAAGTATTTTAGTTTTATTATTAACATTTGCTTTAAGAAAATATATTTTTACCAAGATGGTGATACACCACATTTTTTGTCAATCAGAATTTTATTTTGAAGTAGTTCATAGAACACTACATTTCCAACTTAGTACTGAATACTCAAATGCAAGGGAAAAGAGTCTATACAACCCAGAAAAAACACACAAAATTTCTTCCATATTGTTATGCACTTTGAACCAATGGAAAACACTCAAAGTTTTATTATTGATTTTTACTTTTCACTGAAATATCCTTCCCACAGCTTTTTATTCCTGATGTAGGCCATGCATTTGCAAATTTAGAAGTATGTGTAATGTTTTCAGTGTTTTAAAAAATAATAAATTTTCCAAGCTCTTGAGAAAATACCTTTAATTTACGTCTGCAAATGTTTGAATAAAAATCTCATTGAAGTAGGAAAATTGGTTCTTCTAGGTCAAAATGAAACAAACTGTATATTATTGATGAGTGTTTCCTCAACCCAATTTAAATTCATCTTATGACATTCAAACCACTTCAGAAATTTAATACTGTTCTCAAGTGGTCATTGTACACTAATGATAAATATTCCCAGAGCTGTTGTAGAAGACCTCAGTGCTTGTTATTGATAGATTTCACACAAAGTCATAAAAATATCACATCAAAATTATTAGGAGAGCAAACTGTATACTACTCCACAGCATGTACAATTTAATCACTTAAGTATCTTGGATGTTGTTTCTTTAGAAAATCTTCAGTGGAGATTTATTCAAGAGAGGATAGAGGAGATAAGAGAAGGGATGTTTATTGTGCAGAGCAAAAATGTCTAATATTAGGAAATTGTTTGTATAGTATTCACATGATCATTGTGTAAATGATATGAAGAAGTGGCTAATGGCCATTTATGGAATTTCTCAGGTGAAACATCTTTACAGCGGTATCTGTGCATTGAGATTTCTACCAGCTGCAGAAATTTCACACCATCTGACTGAACTTAGCCTTATCCCTCAGAGTGTAAATAAACTGACTCAAGATTGCTAGCAAATCTGGACTATCCAGATGGCCTCAGTAGACATTTAATTGATAAGAAAAGGAAACTAAAATTATTTAGAGTATTTTAGTTCTGTTTTATACTGCATTATGGAATGAGCTGGAGTTATAGAAAATGAAATCAGGAAGTTTTCTTTCCCACCCACCCTCTTACACAACTTTCTTTGATCTACAGTGGATCTCTTCTTTAATTGGAAAATATTGATGGTAGATTTTGTGACATTGATGCATATTTTAAATATTAGAAGACTTAGTTAAAAGTTCAATCTTCAAATTAAATGAGAATCATCCATTCAATTCAAAGCTTCTCTATTCTTACATAAGCAGAATCTAGGTGAGAAACCTACAAAAAAATGAAACTTTGTGGTCACTTTCTTCTGTGTTATCTTCTAACTATCCAGTAATGCTTGCCCCTTCACACTTCTTTTGTAGTCAAATTTTGAGAAGTTTCATAAGGATAAATGTAAGAGATGATTAGCATATATGCAATCTTTGCATTTTTACTTTACCTGTGATAGAAACCTAAGTATTATGTCTCTTTTGTTCTGATAGATTATTTAGAGATTGATGATTGATTGATTGAATTTGATAGAACCAGAGTTTGAACTCAGGCTCACAAGACAAGTATTTTGCCACATGAACTACAACTGGCATTTCTTTTATTATTATTCTCATAGATTCTCTCATTTTTTGCCCAAGCCAAATTGAGTCCCTGATCATTTTACAACAGTCATTTCCTAGTTGGAAAAAATGTATGTGCGAGCATTCATGGCTAGTTTTTTGACTGGTGTGGGGGGTTAAGATAGGGGTCTAGCTTTGGCTGCAGGTTGGATTTTGGACTACACATCTACTCATACAAATATCCACCTGCCTGGATACTACCTCCTTAAAGTACATCCATCCATGCCTGAGCTTGCTTCATCTCGCCATGGGGATTTCTTGCAGATTATTCTCATGTCAGTTTATGTACATCAAAGTATTTGCATTTTAACTCCCTGCTGCTGCTGCTGCTGCTGCTGCTGGTAATGATGATAATGAAATCAACAGACTAGTCATATTGTTGGTGTAAACTTAGAGATAATTCATAAGTGAAGTTTTTCTTAGTGCCCTTTGGAGCCTTGAATGACTGTGCTGTTTTGAACATATATTTCATAGTAATCAAATTATAATAGTTACTATAAGTTACCACCAATACTTACTTATCTTTTCTGAGTTGAGAATATTTAAGTCTTCTTTGTCAGATACTTTGAAATATAATATACTATGAACTGCAGTCATCAGAACACCACAAGTTGCTCTTCTTGCATAATTACAATTTTGAATATAATAGCTTTGATTGGTTTGTTGTTTCTTTTGGTATTTTTTCTTATATATCATGTAGCCCTTTGTGGAGTTACTTTAAGCATTTAAATGAATTCTGATCTTGTTCCTCATGGAAATACTAGTCAGTTTTTGGAGATGAATTATTTTACATAACAAATGTCTTATTTTTCAGAGAAGAAGTTACTGAAACATTTAAGAACAGAAAATACATTCACTTGGGTTTTGCTTGTTTTCTTACTTTTGATTTTTGGGTGCTGGAATCAAATCATGGCCTGTGCATGCTGGCGAAGAATTTTATTGCTAAATGACATTCTAAGCCTTACTTACATTGGCTTAGTAAGGAATTTGAAAAACAGCTCAATAATAATCAGAGCTATATATATTATGTAGCAGAACACCCTATGAAAATGGAAAGGAGAACATTCTAATAGGAAGTAGAACAATTGATTCACAATGCATTTTGCAAAATGCCTGCATGATTTGCATGCTAGTTATAACAAGCTTTCAAATGTGATGTGACTTTTTCACATGAATTTTCATAGGACTCTAGTCTCAGAGAGAAACTAACCATCAATGGAAAGAATTCATATAGTTCAGGAGGGAGACCAAATTTACGTAAAAATGAAGCAATTCTCTAATCCTATCATTAGAGAAGGGACTAAGATGTTATTTTTATATTATTACTAACATTATTTTGTATATTCCAAGAAATTCACATTCTATGTAGAAATTTATTGTCAAAGATAAAGATTTCAAGGGAAGACAGTGTTTAATAATCATGACAATCCTACAGCAATTTATTGCTTGTCGTTGAGTTATTGTCTTTTTTTTGGGGGGGGTGGAGGGGACAGTCATGGCATTTGAACTCTTGGCCTAGGCACTTGCCCTGAGCTCTTCAGCCCAAGGTTAGCATTTTACCACTTGAGCCAAAGCTCTACTTGCAGCTTTCTGGTGGTTAATTGGAGATAAGAGTCTCACAGACTTTGGTGCCCAGACTTGCTTTGAACCACGATCCTCACATATCAGCTTCCTAAGTAGCTAGCGTTACAGACACAAGCCACTGGTGCCCTACAAGTCTTTTGTTGCTGTGGTTAATGGGAAAGTTTAATTACGTTTGTGAACTAACAAGTTCTCAGGAGAACATTAGGGATTAAAGTGAAAATAGTAATAATATTTACATATTTCACATATTTTATTTATTTAGGACTACTTTGTGTCTATTGAAGTAAAAATTTTAGCGTTCAGGCTGGATATAGTTTCTATATTATATTATTCCAACTGATACATTAAAAACCTAAAAACTGTACACATCCATGGAGTACTATGTGATAGTCTAATGCAAACATATTTTGGTTTTAGATTAAACAAATCTTTGCCCTCATATATCAGTTATTGCTTTATGTCAACAAACAGGAAACCGATTCCTAGTTTCTGTGATATACAATACACAGTAAGGGTCTGTAGCTGGTGATATCACACTAGAACTTTTTACTCTTAATTTCGCCTAAGAATCCATTCATCAACTTTTCTCATCTTTTTTTGTCTTACTCTTCCAGGCTCCTGTAATCACCCTTCTACTCCCAGTTTCTATGAGGTCAACATTTTACATTCCACCTAGGAGTGAGATCATGAAGTACTTACCATTCTGCGCCTGTTTTATTTCACTTAACATAATGGTCTCCAGTTCCATCCGTGTCCCAAAGGATGAAATTTCATTTTCTGGCTGATACATTTAGCAAACATATATTAGTTCTATTAACAAAAGAGAAACATACTTATTATAGCATTGCCAATTTACTATATGCCACGCATAATGCATATGTTATATTATTTTGTGATTGCAAAAAAGTTAACAGAACCCTCCTGAAAATGTTGCCATGAGAATGAAGTGATTAATGGGTTTAAATATTGGAGAGGGATTCTGCCAGGTTATTATTAACTTAATTATTATTTTCATAGTAAAAATCACAATGTCATTCTTTCATATTGGTTTCTTTACAGAAAAGAAAGAAAACCTTAAACATATATAATTAAATAAATATTACTTTGCTTCTGTAATTACGAAGAAATTGACTCTCTGATTTCAGTTCAAATATGATAAAGCCAAATGCAGATCTCTAGATTTGCAGAAAGACGGACCTAGTTTCTTAGTCAGATGTGTTACAATAATAAGTCTGAGTTACAGGACAGGATTCCAAAACTTATTAAAAGTTGAATTTATTAAAAAACAATGCATTGTATTTGTTGATCCAATACCCTGGTCATCACGACAAGTTTCAAGGTGAGAAGCCAGTCCCAGTCTATAAGAAGGAACCAATGAAAGCCTGTTAAAATCAATAACAGTCTGAAAATCTTTCTCATTTTTAGTGTAATGTGATTTGACTCAAATATTTGACTTGTTCTTCGGGCTGGACTGTACCATACTTGCAGATGGAGTCAAGTAAATTTTATTATTAGGAGGATTTAAATACAAAATATTAAAAATAATGTAAACAATTGACACAAAAACATTTTGCAAAGCAAATTATATCTAGTAATTAATACATTGTATACACAGATATGTTTCTCAACTCGTCATGCACTGAGTAGCTAGGATTACAGGAGTGAACCAGTAATGGTTGCTCCCAGTGTCCTGATTCTTCTTAACTAAAGAAAGGAGCACTTATTTGAAAATATCAAATGCAGTTCCTAAATTCATAACTTTGCTCCCTATATGATTGGAACATATGAATTAATTCATCTGCTTTTAATTCACTTGACAAAAAAAAACTTTTGATATACAACGATGTGTAGTTTTAAATAGCAAGCTTTATGCTTTGTTGGTGGAGATTTTTGTTGTTGTTGTTGTTTTGTATTGGCCACTCCTGGGGCTTGAACTCAGGGCCTGAACACTGTCCTTGGGCTTTCTCAAGGCATAGTGCTCTGCCCCTTGAGCCACAGCACCACTTCAGGCTTTTTATGTATGTGGTACCAAGAAATTGAACCTGGTCTTTATGCATGCTAGGCAAGCACTCTACCACTAGGCCAAACTCCTGGCTCTGGAGGTGTGTTTTTTTTTTTTTATTTATTTTAAAGTGATGGACAGAGTGATTACATGAGTCAAGGGATGAGTACATTTCCTTTTGAACAGTATTATTATCTCCTCCATTTATTTATTTATTTATATTTTTATTGTAATTAATAAAAGGGTTACGTGATATTTGCCAGATAGAAGGTGCATTAATTCACATACATTGATACCCTTTCACATGTCTTGGTACCCATTACCCTCCCCCCCACCCACCACCCACTCCCCTTCTTGGTATTCCCCTCTTCCCTATCAAAATTCAAATAACCAAATACAAATAAATTCAATATATCAGATAACAAAGTGAGATACTATAACAATATGCCTCCTCCATTTTTTTTTCTTAATTTGGCCGGTCCTGATTTTCCTCCCTGAATATTGTATGGTTCATTTCCTACATCGTGTCTCAAGTGTTTCACTGCTGAATTGATCCACCTTTTACCCCACTGTTCTGAATTTCCCTTTACCCTCCTCAAATTAGATAAATGTTTAATCTAGAGAAATATTACAGCAATCAAAACCAGCGACAGAAGGCAATAAATCAGAGAAAAAAGGAAAGAAGAAAAGAAATAAAAAGAATGAAAAACAGTACTATAAGAGACCACTCACTCCTGTCTTTGGAGTTTATTGTGATAGGCATCATTTTATATGATCTTATGTACATAGCTATTGATCCCTTGCAATGCTCTCCTAAGAATAATCCTTCTTTATTCCCATGGCATGAAATATAGTATGCTATTTAATTATCATGTCCAGGTATAATTCTTTATTTTTGACTGCACATTGGGTTTACTTGTAGATTTATAAGCACATTCTAGTTATTACAAATTAGGGAAACCATGCACCCCACATTTCTTTAGGTCTGGCTAACTTCGCTTAGCATATTTTTTCCAAATCTTTCCATTCCCTTATGAATGGGGCAATGCCATTCTTTCTGATGGAAACATAGAGCTCTATTATGTATATCTACCACATTTCCTTAATCCACTAATCCACTGAGAAGCATCTGCATTGATTCCATATCATGGCTATGGTAAGCAATTCTGCAGTGAACATGGTCATGTTAGGTTTTAGCTTGATCTAGTTTGTAGTCAATTGAATAGATTCCTGGAAGTGGGATTCTTGGGTCATAAGGAAGCTTTTTGTTTAGGCTTATGAGAAAATTCCATATGATTTCCCAGAGTGACTGAACAAGTTTACATTCTCATCAATAGTTTAGTAGCATTCCTTTCTGGTCATGTCTTGACAAGCATTTCTTGTGAATTTTCTTGATAATGACCTTTCTAACTGGGGCTTGGTGGAATATCAATGCTGTTTTTATTTGTATTTCTTTTATGGCTAGAGATGTAAAACATCTCTTCATGTGTGTATTAGCTATTCCTTTTTCTTCTTCAGAGAAATTTCTCTTTGAGTCTTTAGTCCATTTATTAGTTGGTTTATTGTTTCTTGGAAGATTTGTTTTTGGGGGTTAATTTTTGGAGACCTGAGTATATTTTAGATATGAGGCCCTTGCCTGTTGTATGGCTTAAGATTTCATCACACTCTATGGGTTTTCTACATATCTTACTATGTCATTTGCCATGCAGAAATCCTTCAGTTTGATGCAATATCATTTATCTAGTCTTTTATTTGTTGAGATTATAGCTCTTTCCTTAGGAAGTTTTCACCTGTGCCAAGGAGCCTTAGTGTTTCTCTTATTCTTTCCTGTGATATTTTCAATCTATATGATCCTACCCAAAAGTCTTTCATTCACTTGGAGATGTCTGTAGTGTAGGGTGATATATAAGAGTCTTACTTCGGTATTCTGTACATGAAAAGACAAGTCTGCCAGCACCATTTATTGAAGACTCTCTTGCTTCCATCCATTGTTTTTGGCTCCTTTAGTTGACAGAGTTTTATAGGGAGAAGAAGCTATGTGTTTTATAACTTTAAAGGTTTATCATAATAAACCTGAAATGTAAAAATAATACAGGATGGTTTTCCAAACCAACTAGTGTTCATTCAACATAGGTGTGAGATTTTTAATGTAAGCTGTATTTGTATGAACAGAAAAGTTATAGACCATAAACAAAACATGAAGGTTTTCAAGCTTTTGAGTATGTTGTATGTAAACTTACCAGTGAAGTTATCAAAGTTAAATTTTTAATTTAAGTGAAATGCATTCAAATACAAATGTATTTTTCTCTGATAAACATATCACATAGTCTCAAGTGTTGATGATATTCTTTTTGTAGAATGCTTGCTTTCAGAAAATTCAGTCTCATAATTTTGAGAGCTGAGTGATGTGAGGCTAATTAACTTTTCCATTAAAGGAAGAGACATATTAAAGGATTATGTTTAAAACTCAAGCTATATACATCGCTTGGCCTAAGCAATATTTTCAGGAAGAATTTTCAAAGCATGTTCAGATGAAAAGTTACTTTCTTCACCATCAAATTTTGCTAATGCATCACTAGAAGTGATGAGCAAAGATGTCAGATATTTTTAATACATGTCATATTTATAGACCAGCGACAATATTAAGTTCTATGTTGTTAAGTAGTGGAGAATAAGTGGTATGTACTTTAACTCCTTCCATGCACTCAGGTAGTTACTGATGTCAGTATATCAGATGGATATTTCTATTTTCAATATACCAATACACCATCATTTCTTGGGACATATGAATAAATAATAATTAATATTATAGTTTAAAAATTAATGAAACTTTCCCAAAGTTACAAGCAATCAATAGTACAAGTATAAAGTGAAGGATAAAAATATTGACTTACAATTTCCATTGGAAAATGAAAAAATGGTGAGTTATAAATTGATTAAAAATCTGAGTAAAGAAAGAGATGCAAAGAGACACTTTTTTGGCAATATTGAGGTTGACACTGAGCTCTGAAATTTTTTGGTTTGCTTACTTGGCTGAGATTATACTACTTGAACCATGTATCCAACACTCCCTTGTGGTGGTTAACTGGAGATAAATTCTAATGGACAAACCTTTCTAAGGTTGCTTTCAAGTGAGAAAGGTTCTTCAGGTCTTATCTTGCTGAATAGCTAGAATTATAGATACAAACAACAGAGACCCAGCTCAAATTCCCTTTCTATTTTTAAATTCAACTGTACTTTTTATGATTAAGAAGGATTTACCTACAACTTATGATCAAAACCCACCATAGTATACTCCTTTGACATTGCCAATCTACTGTACACAGAAGGGCTGAAGCATATTAAGGCAAGTATAAGGGGTACAAAATATAAATAGCTGAAAGGAAGAAAAGTAAATCCATTTACTACTTGTAGGCAATAAGTTTACTTGTAGAAAATTCAATACTTCCAGAAATATTATAGAGAGAATAAGAGTATAGGTTGGTAGCTGAGAGGGAGATTAATGAATACTCATAATTTCTTATATGAACCATCACAGATATCAGCCATTATAACCACATAAACCCCTGCTGTATGAACAGAGTTGTAATTATTTAACTGTACATCAAGTCCCATAACAGCTCTGAGAAAAATACCTCTCGCATTTTATTTTATAGAGTAAAGCTCTTATTTATGTAATATTGTTACATCATTAAATTTGCAATTATAGTTCAGGAAGAAATGAATGTTCTAGAGCAAATGATTCATAATATGTATGGGGGAAATGGGACCCTCTTCTCATACCTTTGTTGAAATGCATGCAAGACTCATTCCATCATTTCATTCAAGCTTTTGCTCAATGTCACTTACTTTGTAAAACTTGAAACCAAGGACCTTGTCCTGTACACCTGATTATCTGTTCTGTTTTCTTCTATAGAATTCATTATCTCCATATGTACAATCTGACTTCCTTATTAATTATGAATATGGCTTGTGGTCTTTGTCTTCTGAAATAGAAGCCTACGAATACAAAGGGCTTAATCTTTTTGTCTCAATGCTACCTCTCATGTATCTACCACATCCCTTGCTGTAAGAGATGCTGTTTAAATACATGCTGGATGATTTACAAGCCTCAGGTATTCTAATCTGAGATAAATTTGCACCATTTCAAATATGTGGCCTTTAAATCACAGAGGATTGTTCAGATTACTTTTATTGTTACACCACACTGATTTGTGTTAATAAAATACATGACTTATTTAGAAATGTGAATAGATACTATTTGCTTATTGAGTAGTTACTAAGCCTTCTAAACCTTTCTTTCCTAAGTAACGCCCCAAATGCAGAGTGTGTTTTATTCGGTATAAAGTTAGCTAGTGCACTTCTAATACGTTAGAATATCTAAGTAAAATACTAGATGTGGAAATAAGGAAATATTGACATTGAACCTGTTATTGTTTAAATCCTAGAAAATGACAGGCACAAATCATATGTAAATGTTTAATAAGCAGCAGATTTGCCTGTGTTATTCACGGACAAGATCCAGCTCTTAGGAGAGTAGTAGAAAAGCAATGTACTTAACACTTATTTGAGCATGAGCTATTTCAAGGGGATAATCACTATTTTCCATATTTCAACTGCATTTTCAGAAAATACCAGTCATGTAATGTTCATCTTATTAAGTAGAAACTGTAAAATAACGAGCATATTATTGCAAGTATAAGGTCAATGTCTTGGGTATCCTTCAAATACTACTTGTTTACATAGTCTCTAAATATGTTGGTGTGTATCAATAGAAGTAAAATGCATTAACTCTTCATAAAGGCATTTTTCCAGAAGTTTTCTTTCACATAATAGATTAAGTTGTAGATATTAGCTGAAATATATTTTTATTCAATTGTAGACATGATATTTCAATAAAATTTACCCAGGCTTTAAGCCTTTAAAAATGGCATCGCTCAAATCTTATTTTTAGTTATTCTTGAAATGGTTTTCTATGTCACTCAAATCTTAATTCAAGAAAAATGGAATCCAAGTATTTATGTTCTTTTATTTATTAGCCTCCTCAGATTTTTTTTTCTTATAGAGGAACATTTGTTCTTTCAGGAAAACTTCCAGTTTTTCACAGTATGTGAATTAATGCACCTTCTATCTGGCAAATATAATGTAACCATTCTATTAATTACAATAAAATATATGAAAAAATATTTTAATAACATTTTTCTTATTCTACTCCTTAAAAGACCCTAGGAAGTAGATCAAGGAACAGGAAGAGGCAAGATGTAAGATATACCTTTCATAGACAGAAACCTATGACCCTGCATCCAGGCCTTGCTTCTGTATTTATTTATTTGAAATAGGGAAGGGTAGTGGGGAACAACAAGATATTTGGGAAGGATTGAGGAGAGAGAAGAGTGGACAAAAACATGAGAAGAGTTATCAAGGTTCAAGAAATAATGTACCCATTCCCGGATGAATGAACTGTGATCCCCGTATACATTATACCAACAATGAAATAAATAAAATAAATATCATTGAATAAAAAAAGTAAATTGATGAGGTCCGGATCGTCATAATCAGTTATTCCTTATGACAATATAAAAATCATTTGTAGTTTCCTGCACATTCTAGTTGTTCAGTAATTGTTTCATTCTGCATGGAAATTGTAGCACTATAGGGGAAATACAGAAGTCTCTGGAAAAAGAAGAAATTCTAATCAGAGGGATAGTATTATATAATCTCTATAAGAGATATGAGTAAAACAAATGTTGACATTTACCAAGTTTTGATATAAAATACATATACAAATATATAAATTGCTATAAATTATGCAAATTTATGTTAAGATAGTTTTTTGTTGTTGTTGTTTTGGTTTTTTTGCCAGTCTTGGGCTTGGGCTTAGGGCCTGAGCACTGTCCTTGGACTTTCTCAAAGCTAGCACTCTAACCACTTGCGCCTCAGCACCACTTCCGGCTTTTTTCTACGTATGTGGTACCGAGGAATTGAACCCTGGTATTCGTGCATGCTAGGCAAGCACTTTACCACTAGGTCAAACTCTCTGCCCCATAGTTATTTTATTTTTCTATTAGTCTAGCAAACAATTAGGTGAAATGTGTAAACTCAAGGATTATGCAATTTAAGATTTCTCTATTTAATATAATTTAAGCTGATTAAAATTTCAGGTTAAATATAAATTTTTATAATGATAATATTGCAATTTCATCAAAAAATGCATGTTCAGAATTTTTATTTCAACTATAAATTAACTGAAAGTTAATAATGCTTTTATAAAGAAATAGGGACTTCATAATTGGGGACACAAGTACAGAACACACACACACACACGAATTGTACATTCATCAAAATATACTAATTTTATCATATTAAAAAGGATATTGACAAATCTTTGTGAATTAAGACAAATATAATTATTCATTTTCTGTTTTTTTCTAATGTGTAGGATGTTGAGTCACTTGTGGCTTTAGGATAAAAGCAGAATATGTTCACTCTAGTATGCCCTAAGGCCTCCCTTTACATATCACTTTATATCCTATTACAGCTAAACACAGTGAACCCTCACTTACTCTTCTTTGGTGTCACTTCCATAAGAGCTACTATGTTCCCATACTCCAAAATTTTGGTGGCCCATTCAAAGTCACTGCAAAGCAGGGCATAAACTGGGAACAATAATTAAAAAAAAACCATAAAACTAAGGTAATTTTATTCATCTATGATCACCACGCAGCAGAGTTGGAACTGAGTTGGAGTTTGATCTGCGGTACATAGTGATGCTCTGCACGACAAGCTAGGCTCAAGATACCAAAGTGATTCAGAACTTTTTTGTTGGGCTCTACTTTCTAGCTCTTCATTTGTTATCAAAGCAGGGATAAGATTCAATGTGGCAATGGGAATGTCCATGAGACTCATTTCATTTCTTAGGAGATATGCAGAATTAAGGTGTCTGTTTGAATACACACACACACACACACACACACACACACACACACACGCACACACGCACACACACACACATACTCTCACACACACATAGATCACATAATAGATCACATAGATATCAAACAAAATCACCACATTTTTAAAAATGGAATGCCAGACTCACATCAACCTTATAATTGAATTTAAGGTTGAAATTAGGTCACTTGTATCACAACAGTTTATTGTCTGACATTTGACTTGTTTTTACAGGATATCTGATACCATGAATAAGCTTGCAGCAGGAGGATGTGATACATGGGGAAGCATCTGACTATACAGCTTGGTGTTTGCAGACATGATATTCAAATCGTGGGGATTTTACAATTAATAAAAATAAGACCTCCTGCCAGAGATTAGAGAAAGAAAATATCTCAGGGTATTTGTATGCATTTGAGGAAATTGATACATGTAGGTAGTATTTCTTTTCTAGAGCAGTTGTCTAATAGGGTGAACTGTCTTTGTATTGTGTGGACTTGATGAGGTTATTAATCTAAAAGGATTGTGTTATCAGTAAGAAATTATTGTTTTCATAGAGGTAAAATAAAAAAACATAATAGTTAACAATGCAAAAATATTTAATCATTCTTTCCTTAGCCCTGAGGACTTAAAAATAAAAAGATTATTTAAATTGTTCATTGACTTATTTAAAAAAAAGTTATTCTAAGGGGAAAGACTGAATGGAATTCCTGACATTTTGCTATAGCTAGCAAAGAAATAGCATCATGAAAGCAGGTAATATTACTATTACCTGCATGCACATCTCAAGTTTCCTAGGGCTCACATTGAAAACCTACAGAAAAGCAGCTGAGTTAACAAACAGGGAAATATTGTCCAATGTATCTGATGGTGCAGAGTGCAAAAAGTCATGTGGTAGGCAGGTACATTCTCTATCTGAACCATCACCCACGCTCAAGGTTGGCTGTCATTCCTTGGCATTGCTCATAAGCAACAGCACTGCAGTTTATCTCTGTGGTCACAGGGCCTTGTTCTCTCATGCACCGGTGTCCTCATGAGACATTTTTCTTTGTCATTTAGTGACGGCTTATAAAATGAGCTAGTTATAGTTATACTAATTTTGAAGAAAAAAAGTACAAACTAAATTGTGATATTTCTGAACTTATATTACTAATTTTACTTTTCTCTATGCATTCTTTCCTTTGCAATATAATTTTCCTTTATACAATGCTGAGAAGAATAACACATATATAATGTATACAATTACATAAGATGTATGAGGAAACCTAAGAGAATATAAAGTGATGAGTTCCTCCAAAAGGATGCAACATTTCTAAATAGAAAATAGTATGAAGGCTTCATTAGTGTAATATATTTTTACTACTAATTAGAATGATTTCTCACCAGAACTGTTTAATAAAAAGTAAATTGATAGTAAAAATCATTCGCTATGATTCTTAAGAAAACAAGTTGTAATCTAGTTATCAGCATTTTCTTTTTCAATTTTAGATCATAATTAACTCCATGCTTACAATATTCTCTTTTACCTAGGCTCTATTACCAAAGAGACATTTAAAGTGCTACATTTTCTAAGACACGCTGTTTTCTTCCAATTAAAAATTTTCCTTTTACTTTTTATTTGACATATGTTTCTCTGATATTTTTGCCATTGTTATTTGTAGATTTGCCTCTAATTTTGCTTCGCTCATACATAGAATTCTCTATATTTTGGATTAGAAGGGCCTCTTGTGATTAGGGTACCATATAAAATAAATACAAATTCATTTTTAAATTCTCATGTTCTGGCACCTTATAAAGAATCTGTACTTACTAGATTATGCAACTATAAAAGGGATTCATGCCATTTTGTAGTGTAATAAAGATTAATACTTGTAAAATAACTAACAGAGTTTTCACTATATAACGTAATATTGTTAACTTTTACCTGTAATAATCTTTATCATAGAGGTTATGTCTGAATAGCTTTTTATCCTGTGAAGGTATAATATGGGGAGTGTCTTGAATCTAGAATATTACTGAAGAAAAATTGTGGTAACCCCACAAATAACAAGGTAACAGTTAAGAAAATAGAAGAATATAGATCAAACTCAACTTTAAAAGGTTGGACAGCAATTATAACTGACCTAGTTCTTCCGTGGTGAAAAGAATGGAAGTTTTCCTCTAGCGCCAAGATTTGGAGATTAAAATGCGAAGTTAGAAAGGGAGAAATGTGCTTGTTGGTATGGTCACAAATGTTAATTAAATAAATACACCTCAATTGCTATTAGTATCAGGGAACAAAGTAATCTTACTTTCTTCCTTAAAGGGATAATAATAAAGGAAATATATTACTTGATTTCTGGAGAATTTTTGAGAATTCTGTGGATATGAAACAACAGAATTGATCAAAAGCAGTATCTTTCCTTTGTATTATTGAGAAAGGATCCTTAGCTGTGAAACTCACAGGAGAAGTACATCTTATAATAATATCTTAAAACATATATCAAAAGAGTTCTGGAATGAATATGTGAATATGGGGAAGACATTGCCAGAGCTGTTCATGAAACCATGTGAAACCCTTTTAATCATGTGAGCATTTTATGTCTAAGTTAAGCAGTCATGATTATGCAATTGAAAATTCTGACAAAAGTGTCGAAGATGATGAGTCCTGTCCTTTAGAATGCATGGCATCTTCTTTATGAAGATGAGTCTACAGAAATGGCAATGTGTTATATAAGAATGTGCTATTTCTGAATTGCTAGTGGAATTGGCTACAATAGAAAAGGAACTTTTATATTCTTAATTGATAATACCTACTAGTGCAAAAGCCATTAAGGAAAGACTAACAGTGAGAGAAAAATATTTCATTGGTCATCATAAATTATAATTTAGTAGATACTTTTTTTTAGAAAATATCAGATGAAACAATATGGCTCCTTATAGACTTAGAATTATGAGCTTTACTGTGTTTTCATTTCTTTATTCTAAAGTGAAAATAGAGGCTGCTGAGACAAAAAGCAAAGATATATTTTTTTCTCTCTGAAGTTATTTTGCAGGTAGTAAAATGAGAGAAGAGTGAAATTGTAAAAGAGCCCGCAGTGGCATAAAAAGCATTAGAATTAAAAAAACAAAAAAACAAAAAACAAGAGCAAGCAGTCTGAGTGATTGTGCCACTGACACTTGTAAAGCAGAGAATTCCAGAGTTCTCTGGATATACAATACTTGAAGAGATCTGTTAAAATAATACCGCTAATAATAAAGAAGGAATTACATTATGTTATATGGATACAGTGTGTGTGTGTGTGTGTGTGTGTGTGTGTGTGTGTGTGTGTGTGTGTGTGTTGGTGGGGCACAGAAAGAGACCGAATATGGAGAGAAACACAGAGAGAGAACATATTTTGGAAACATGGACCGAAAATGGCCAACAAAGTGGTGGCAGTTAATTATGCCCAATAATCAGCAGGGCAGCAAGCCACACTTACTGAACTGTTAACTTAGGCACAAAACTTCCTTGAATTACAAATAATATGCTTCACCAAAGAAATAGAATCTTCCTAGCTATCCTTTCCACTCACAAAAGGTCCTACATGGCACATTAGTCTACAAACTTCGTTCCACGTGCCATTGTGCAACATTAAGCCATATGCCAATATCTTCATAATGATTTGGTTCTGTGTCTCAGTTTGCACACAGAATCACGCTCCCAGTGCATTCTTCTGGGCATGAAGGGAAGGCAAATCTAAAAGATTTCCTCCCTCATCATGTCTTTCTTCAGCCATCCCCCCACACCCTTTTCTTCTTAAAGTAACAATATCCATCCCCCCACCTCCCCTGACACAAACACAACCCAGGAAGGCAAACAGGCTTTTGGCTTCTGCTGATGATTACAGGAATAATTTATTTTCAAATGGAAGTTAATCTGATAGAAGTAGTCAAATTTTCCCTGAGCTCAGGCAGAAGCAAACTTCTTCATGGCAAGTGTACTGATTCCATTCACTATTATTGTGATGGAGAAGACAAATTATCCAATTACTAAACATACAGCTCTAGGCAATACAAAATAACATCCTGAGTTACTTCAGTTTAGAACAAGTTCCCTAAAACAAACAATATTGGATTACAAATAAAGATGAGTCATATTTGTTTGGTAGTACTTATGGATATTGCAATTCTGAATAAAGAGCCTTGTATAATGTTAGAAATACTTATATGAATGGCCTTAACACATTAGGTAGTAAAAATGATATTCAAGTGTTAAAGGGTAAGCACATCCTTAAAAATTCTCATGAAATAAAATACTGAAGATTTTATTCGAGCTCATTTGTACTCATTAGAAACAAATTTTACTTCCTTCTCTTCCACACAGCATTTTAAAATAAAATATTATAGATATGCAAATACATACTAAGGTTAATCAGCAGCCATTATAGCCAAGTACTTTATTTTTTGTCATGAAATTCAAATGATTATTTTATTACTCCATGAGGAAAGCAAAAGACAATAAAATTTTGGCAAGAAGACAAATATTTAAATAGTATCAGTCAAATTTTGAAAGGGACATTTTACCTTTAATAATTGATCTGGGAAATTTGGGCCCTGTGAAGAAAAAGGATAATGAAAAGAGCTAAAAATTTAAGTACTCCTGAATTAGTGAACAACAGAAAATGATCATTTCAGCTAAAGATCTAATCCCTTGTTTTACTCAAAGCCCTATTTCCTTCTCCTTCATGATACATCATAATCACAATATATTCTATATTATATCCTAAACACCTGCCCCCAAGTGATCTGATTTATAATATGTAATTGTTAATTTAAGCAAAGTTCATCACAGTTATTCAGCAGAAAGGCCCAACATTGCCTTCCCTGACAGTGGCCAAGATAAACTATAAAACATGTCATTGTGGGGGCTGATTGTTTGGTGTAGTGGTAGAGTATTTGCCTAGCATGCACAAAGGCCTGAGTTCGTTTCCTTGGTACCATATACATAGAAAAGCCAGAAGTGGTGCTGTTTCTCAAGTAGCAGAACACTAGCTTTGAGGAAAAAGCCCAAGGACAGTTCTCAGGGTCTGAGTTCAAGCCCCAGGACTAGCAAACAACAACAACAACACATTTCATTGTGGCAGTGTTGAAAAAGAACTTTGCATGTTTAAGAAATCATCCCAAGGGGCTGGGAGTTTGGCCTAGTGGTTAAAGTGCTTCCCTAGCATGCATGAAGACCCGGGTTCGATTCCTCGGTACCACATACATAGAAAAAGCCGGAAGTGGTGCTGAGGCTCAAGTGGTAGAGCTCCAGCCTTGAGAAAGTCCAAGGACAGTGTTCAGGCCCTGAGCTCAAGCCCAGGACTGGCAAAAAAAAAAATCATCCCAAAATATTACTAAAAGGTAAACAAAATAATTTTGGTGGAACTTCATATGGAAGAACAAAGACCTTTTGCTTGCTATAATTCTGCACCTATGGACATGTATAGACTTGTGCTGAACATGCAGAAGACAAGGATGGAGCCACATGAGGGTATGGCACAGAGTGAGAGAACCAGGCCACATCATTCGAAACACGCTTCAGTGAGGTGGTACAAATGAAAACAAAGTAAACTCAGAACCACAAGCAAATGAATGTGTCTGAGAGGAGAAAGACTGAATGGAGAAAGGCTGAGTATTTGGCCTAATGTCAGAGTGCTTGCTTAGCATGCACAAAGACCCGGTTTGATTCTTCTGTACCATATACACAGAAAAAGCCAGAAATGGTGCTGTGGCTCAAGTGGTAAAGTCTAACCCTGAGAAAGCCCAAGGACACTGCCCAGGAACTGAGTGCAAGCCCCAGAACCAGCAAAAAAAAAAAAAAAAAAAAAAGACTCAATGGAAGCGTTAGTAATAGGGGAATCTTAGTCAGAAATATCTGTTGGATTACTTTTTATGTAATTTAATTTTACAAAAATGATTTTTCCAATCTGCCTTCAATATTAGCTCTTGTACATTCTCCTCATGAGACATTGATGAGTTATGAAACTTGTCAAGTCCCAAATTCTTTAAATGTAAACAAAGGGAAAAATATGGATCAGTGTCAGAAGTTTGACGATAAAATCTGGATATTTAACTCATGGGAAATCACTTAGCAGTGCTTGGTATAGAGCAGGCTTAGAAATAGATTTGTAAGGCTAGGTGCAATGGCTCAGGCTGTAATTCTAACTACTCAGGAGGCTGAGATCTGAGGATCAAGGTTCAAAGCCAGCCCAGGCATAAAAGGATCTGAGATTTTATTCCAATTAACCTCTAGAAATTTGGAAATGGTGATTAGCTCATGGGTAGGATAGAATCCTTGAGCTGAAGAGCTCAGGGCCAGTGCCCAGGGTCAGTTCAAGCCCCTTGACACATTAAAAAAAAGGTTTTTAAGTAGTATGACTACTAGGGAATTCTAAATATTGTAACAAAGCCTAACTGATATGTTCAGTTTCATTAAAGAGATTGTCCCTGATTTTGATCAGGGATATGTGGTTATAAGGAAATAAATAAATGTAACCCCGCAGAACAAAAGCGAATCTTATTGCTTTTATCTCCACCAACTCTCATACATTTGCTTTGCTTTGGCTCTTATAAAAATATATTTTACTAATGTCAACAAAGCCAAAAAAAAACGACTGTTTTTATTTCTATACCTTACAGTAATTTATGGAATTAACAGGGACAAGGAAATTATCTCATTTGCAATGAACTTTTAATGATCCTTCTCCCCAGTGAACTTCCTACATTTATGTAGTTCCAAATATATTTACTAGGGCCTGGCCATGTAATTTGCTTTGGTCAGTAATTATTCATAAACATGATTCCAGTAGATGCCTGATAAGCATTACCAATTTAGGACATGCTCTCTTCCAACAGTTTTTTATAGTACCTAATATTTGTTATCTCTGTAAAAAAGGAAACTAACCTGGAAAGATCCTGAAGGATAAAATTTCACAGAAATAACATCATGGAATGGACAAACAGTCCATACTTCTAGGTGAATGTATCTGCATGCATGACTGCCTCCAACATTTAGGTCCACACCTAAATGCTAACATAACCCAGTTAACACCCAATGTTATATGCAACGATACATGCTAGGCTCAAGTAGTTGTTTCCTAGTAAGATATGCAAATGGAAACCTATTATTTTCAACAATTTAATGGAGTATCATGGCAATCATCTGACTCTCTTCCATCCTTGAGATGTAAAGCTTTGTTCTTTAGTATGATGACAATTTACATAGCAGGTTGAGTTTATAAATACTTGGAAGTTAAGAGGGTAAGGGGGAAAACAACTAAGAGTAGGTGAAATAAGTAAAGGAAAGAAAGATGTTCACCTGAGCCAGTTCTTAACACTTAGAATGCTTTGGGTGGTGGCACAATTTTTTTTTCTGAAAGATCCCATACAAAATAGTGTTATAATCATCTCATTAATGCAACATGACAGATCAAAACGAGTTCCATGACCTCCCTTCATTACTCTCTCCCTTCCTCTCTCTCTTCTTTCCTTCCTTCCTTGCTTCTTTTCTTCCTTCCTTCCTTCTTTCTCTCCTTCCTTCCCGCTTTCTTTTCTTCCTTCCTCTGTCTTTCCTTCCTTCCCTTCTTCCTTCTTTTCTTTCTACCTTTCTCTCTCCCTTCCTCCCTCCTTCTCTTCTCACCTTCTTCACCAATTAGCATAATAAGTTTATTCTTTTTAACTACATCTTCTTGCATTTAATTATATATTGCGTATGCTAATATATTTGGGTAGGATAATTACATATTTGGTTGGATAATCAGTGGCTAGGAACAAAAATATCCAGCTCAATCTTAGTAAAGAATATCTATTGTCTTTTGAAACTGAAAAATTTAGAGCTTGTGTGGACTTTAAGCACTATTCCATTTGGGTTCAGATATCATTTGTTTTTGATGTCTCAGCTGGCTTTCATCTTCATGACTGACAACAGACAACCAACTGCTAAAGAGTGACAGTGCAAAAACCATGAGCATAGTTCTAATTACAGTTAGCTTGAGTTCCCTACTTAGGTCAATCAGTAACTAGTCACTTGACCTTGAATATGTATTTAACCTCTTTCTACTTATGTTCACACACATGAAATTATCAGAATATCCACAAAATATCTCTTTTTTCCATATATTTTTATTGTAATTAATAAAAGGGTTACATTATATTCGCCAGATAGAAGGTGCATTACTTCACATACATTGATACCCTTTCTCATGTCTTGGTCCCCATTTCCCTCCCCCCACTCCCTCCCCGAATCTTGTTTTCTCCCCTTTCCTATCCAATTTCAAATAATCAAATACACATATATCCAATATATCAGATAACAAAGTGAAATACTGTAACAATATGAGATAACCAAGGGACAGCAAAAGAGATGAGAGAAAATATAATACATTAAGGACAATAATCACTCATTATATGGCTTTTGTTTCTGTATCTAGAGGTCCTTTCATTTAGCATCATACTGTATGGCCTTATGTATCTAGATTTGCAAGAGCACAAAATATCTCTTTAAGAATCAAATAAGCGGGGCCGGAAGTTTGGCCTAGTGGTAGAGTGCTTGCCTAGCATGCATGAAGACCCGGGTTCTATTCCTCGGTACCACATACATAGAAAAAAGCCGGAAGTGGTGCTGAGGCTCAAGTGGTAGAGCTCTAGCCTTGAGAAAGTCCAAGGACAGTGCTTCGGACCTGAGCTTAAGCCAGGACTGGCAAAAAAAAAAAAAAGAATCAAATAAGCAAGATCAGATAGTATGGTAAAATATAAATATATTTATATATAATATAAAATATTAAATATATGCCATATAGTAAGAGTGTTATTTGTTCTGTTCTTATTACCTATAAAAATAATTGGCTTGCATTGGTCATCTCCAAATCTACAACTCTGGAAAGGAGAATTGACCAGTTTTTACTAGCTGAGGACCACTTGAAAATCTTCCACCCCAAACTGTATTTACTTTACTGAGAGTGGAAATAGATCTTAGCAAATGAACCACAATGTTTCTTACCTATTTACAGCCTGAAGGACAAGAAAACACCACTTCATGTAAATTGGGGAGAAGTAGATGAATAAAGGAGTATCAAAGAAAGTTCTAAGTCTTCATCTATTTGTATTTGTTATGAAATATATACTTCAAATCCAGCATCCAAGAGTGCTTGTGGAGCCACTGGCTGGGGTTATATATGGAAAAATAGATCTATGTGTGGATTATTTAACAATCACCAATCTTGATATTGGATTGTTTGATGGTTGTGTGCTGAGAAGATATTATTCAGGATTATTGAAATCTAGCTGTGACCAAAGGTAACAAGTGTTTGGAATATCCTCTAAAATAGGGCTGAGTATTTCAACCAGTGCCAAACTGAGCCAGATTCTATGAGTTTTTAATAAGATGTAGGTACTTGTAGGATACCAGATTCAATTGCAAGAGGGATAAACAAGAAACATGCTTAATACAAATTATAACATCCCTTAAGGAAACAGAAGAGGCAAAACAAAATTGTCTGAAAAAATAAAGATGTCATGTTTTTCCTTCTGAACCTCAGAGAAACTCACTGATAAATATTGTATCCGTATCAATAAAAAAGTATAGTTTGTTAGTATATTTCTACTTTGTTGCCCTTAAAATTGCAAGCAAATGAGATGAAAATTTCCACTAATACATTGTATTCACTTCATTGTACTCATTCATATACTGGGAAAATAAAACCTTATGACAGATATTTTTTATGCAACTCCATGTCCTGAGGTGATAATTCCTGATTCAGAAAGACTTTATGTTTAAGTTTAGGAAGAAACTTAATTTAATAACCATTTTAGATTTCTCAGGAAATTTAATTAACTAATTTTACTGTGATTGTCTATGAGGTTAAAACAGAGTAAGGAATTTTACAAAAAAAAATCTACCCTTCAAAGTATTATGAATAAATTCCAGATTTTTATTTTGAAATAAAATATGATAGTAGGAACTTTTCATCTTCTTTATTTGCTAATGACCTAAATAGAAATAAATAGGACTAAATAGAAATGCCCAAAATTGTTTCAACTGAATGTTGGTAAGGATTTTATGTTTATATAGTACTATTAAAGTTCGTCCATTTTCAAAATGGTATAAAAGTAATCTTCATAGCATGTCGAGAAATACATATTGGAAGACATATGCAAACAAACCTACAACTAGAAGCATGTAGAAAGAGAGGATGTGGATTGTCAATCCTTCTGGAAAGCCTCTCTGTGGTAAGTGCATGGGGCCATTCATGTGCACATTCTCCATTTCCACATGGATTTTGATTTGGAGATGAGGGATGGAGGGCAGGAAACTTTACAATTTAAAGAGTAAAGATAAATACATTCAATGTGTAATTTGCAAATGTAAATATCTCTGATATCAGCCCAATAGTAAAAATTCAGGAAAATATTAAAATTCATGTTCTTTATCTTAAGCTAGATACAGAGGGCAAGGAGCATTGCCTCTTCCTCTTTGTGCATGCATAAAGTCCTGGGTTGGATTCCTTAGTACCCCATATACAGAAAAAGCTGGAAGTGGCTTTGTGGTTCAAGTGGTCGAGTACTAGCCTTGAGAAAGCCCAAGGACAATGCCTAGGCCCTGAGTTCAAGCATCAGGACTGGCAAAAATTAAAGTGTGTGTTTGTACACTTCAGATGGAACATAAATATTTTTTTCTGCCTGTATCTACTGTTCTCGGTACTATACAATGTGA
The DNA here is from genome assembly GCF_031878675.1 of Megascapheus bottae. Classification (NCBI taxonomy): domain Eukaryota; kingdom Metazoa; phylum Chordata; class Mammalia; order Rodentia; family Geomyidae; genus Megascapheus; species Megascapheus bottae. The sequence continues at coordinate 23,675,664 of NC_143528.1, read as the reverse complement.
CATGCATCCTCTCTTTACACCATCTGTTTGATCTCCATAATAAGCCTCTATTTTGGCAGCTGCTACTATAATTGCTAGAAATCACAAATATAATCTGATGAGCTGAGAAATATCTTTCATGGAGAATTAATTGTTAAATGTGCCCACATCAATGGCCCTGCAACCTATTTCTAGGATATTGTTTCACAAATTTTATATTTATCCACCTACAGAAAGAGAAATATCACAACATCGGACGTAAACAGAATTAATTTCAGGAGATAATTTGACTTTCTTTTGGTATTATACTAGGAGTGCTTTATATATTTAGGAAAATAAAATATCAAAATATTTCCAATCAACAAAATAATTCTAAAGTAATTACACATATAGATTGATGGTACTTTTTGCATCACAATGAACACTTTTGAAATCATTATTTTTGAAATAAGTAGAACATTTTCAAATGAGGTTATTGCTCTGAATGGTTTTCTTAGCAAAAACACAGCTTAAGAATTATCACAAAGGCTGAAGCTCAAGTGGTAGAGTACTAGCCTTGAGAAAGTCCAAGGACAGTGCTCAAGCCCTGAGCTCAAGCCCAGGACTGGCAAAAAAAAAAAAAAAAAAGAATTATCACCAAGTCTGTCTGATAAATTTCACCAGTCAAGAATCTTTGTCCTCATTCTGTCCTACTAAAAGATGTGGTTCAGAAAAGAATTTAATTGAATGATTCTTAGCTCAGTTCTTATAGCACCTAATAAAATATAATGCCTCTATTTCTATTTATTGAAATGTGGTATAATCTAAAAGATAATTTTGAGAATTACCCCACATATAGCTTACTGATCACTTTATATATATATATTGGCTCTTATTCTCCATACAAGAACCTTCTAAGAAAGGTCCTATCACCTCATAACTTAGAGCATATAAAGAACCAAAGGCTTAATTGATATTAAGTTCACACAATAGCAAAGGAACCAAGAAGTCCTGCTTCAAATAATACATGCTCAATTAATATATCATTACATGTATAATTCATATGTACAAAGATTCATTTATTCAAATATGTACATTTTTGATAAGGGAAACTTTGTTAAGACCAATCATAACAGGTTTAGAGATTAATGGCATAATTTTCTATACTAATAAAAAGGAATGTCATGTACAAAATTTTAATTTGGGAATTCCAGAAGCAGGGACATAAAATTTCAAGCATTCTTGAGGCCTGAGCTCTTCTAAGATCACTGGAGAAAAATATGAGGACTCAAAGTTTCTCAGCATTTAGGCTGTAAAGGCTGGGGGAGGCATGGTATATACATCAACAAATCAAGATATTCATGAATATCTATGGACTACAAGTTTCTGTGCTTCTCTGTTGATTGGACAACTGATTGGCTTCAACAAAGTGAACCATCATGCCTCTTGAACTGATATTTCTTCTCTTTTTTCACTGCACCTATCTGATCAAGAAAATGTACACTCATCACAAGATTCATGCTGTCTCTTAAGCTCTATGATATCCAGGAAAGAAGTAATGATGATGCCTTATCAACATGGAGAATTGTTTAGCATTGAAGGAAGAATCTAAAATATTCAAAGATATTAAAGAGTTCTAGTGCCTCAGCTCCATGGATTGAAAATCCACCATTAGTATACAAATGATATCAGTGGATACACCCATCTGATATCTGTGTAAAAGTTTTAAAATATAATTCAGTCTATTATCTGAATTTTTATATGCTTTAAAAGTGATCCTCATAAGGGCTGGGAGTTTGGTCTAGTGGTAGAGTGCTTGCCTAACATAAATGAAGCCCTGGGTTCGATTCCTCGGTACCACATACATAGAAAAAGCCAGAAGTGGTTCTGTGGCTCAAGTGGTAGAGCACTAACCTTGAGAAAGTCCAAGGACAATACTCAGGCCCTGAATTCAAGGCCCAGGATTGGAAAAGTATCGTGATATTCACTTGCTCAGTCAGGCTTCTTATATCTCTTAAAATGATGGCTTCCATTTCTATTCATCTATCTGGAATATTTTTTTTCTTTTTGTATTATAGAACATTAATAGAGTGTGCAAATATACATGTCAATCTCTGTATGTGTATGTATGTATGTATGTATACATATACATATAACTTTCTTCAGATATATGCCCAGAAATGCCATAACTATCTTGTTAAATATTCATCATTTTTTCAAGAAACTCCATAATTATTTCCATAGTGGCTGCATTGATTTAAATTACCACCACCAGTGTATGAGGATTCTGCCTGTTTACCCTCACCAGCATTCATTAAGTTTATTCTCTCTCTCTCTCTCTCTCTTTCTTTCTCTCTCTCTCTCTCTCTCTCTCTCTCTCTCTCTCTCTCTCTCTCTCTCTCTCTCTCTCTCTCTCTCTCTCTCTCTCTCTAACACACACACACACACCCCACACACACAATCTAATCTTAAAAAAATGAATGGCTCTAAGTACATGACAAAATTGTGAATAAATCCAATTAAGTGAGCCAGACCCAAGGAAACATAGGCTTTATGTTTTGTCTCATTTGTAATAAGTAGTATATGTCTAGGATTGTCCTAGCAAAGGATCATAATAGCTCAACAGATATGTACATATGACCATATAAAATGATGCTAATCAAAATGAACTCCAAGATATGGAAACAATAGGATTTTCTTTTTGTTTGAATGTACTGTGTGAATTTCTTTCTTTTTTTTCATTTCATTTTTTTTCCTTTTCCAAAAAGGGAAAAAATGTTGTCACTTTTTAAAATTTATTTTGGTACCCTGTATCTTGTATATACATTTATTTGATTTGGGGAAGAGAAGGGGAATAACCAATGGTGAGACAAGAGACAAATCGTGAGCCAATGAAGCAGAGCTACTCACTGATAATATGGTGGAAATTAACTTCACAATGTGTTGGGGCATGATGAGTGGAGGGGGAGGGAGAAAGGCAGAAAAACTAGAGAGTGAAAACAATGTTTGATAAGAAATGTTCTCACTTATGTAACTGTAACCTGTCTGTGCATCACGTTTACAATAAAATAAATGAATGGTAAGGTTATAAAACAAGTTTCATACAGCAGTGCATACCATCAGGAAAGGGAGGGTGAAAAGTGAGAGGCTACAAGAGAGTGACAAACATGGTAAAAATATTGTAGACACATGTGTGAAAACAATACAGTAATCCTGTGAGCATTGCTCTAGGAAGGGGGCATTGGCCGAAAGGGAATAATGGAAGAGATGGATTTGATTGGAGTACAATGTATATGTATATGAAAATATCACAACATAATTCCTTCAGTACACTATAAGAAGCATGGGGGAAAATTGATCTTGAGAACGTATGAATTAAGTAACCAAATTGAATTACTCATGTTTAAAAAAAATCTTGTATAGTCAGAATTTAAAAACAAATTATTCAAGTTTTGTTTCACTCGCTTGTTAGAGTAATTATGTAAATGAATGTAAATATGAATAAAATAGATTCAATTGACTTCACATTATCTTTTCGATTTCTGGGCCTCTGGATGGAGTGTCTGCAGTTCCATAAAGTGAACACGAGATGGCAGGGCTCATTGTCATATGCTACCAAAATATCCAGTAATTGTTTTCATTCTGGAATTTTCATTACACAAAATTCAACATATATCTAGAATTTATTTATGATTTAAATTAGAAATCCCATGTTGTTATTCAATAACAGTCTAAAGTCTTTGGGGAGTAAAAATAGAAAAGAAATGAAAAAAACCAAGTCAAATTTTACTCGGAATATAAAACATGTTCTTCTTTAATCATACCAAGGTTATAATTTATAATTCTCTTTATTCTCTCTTCTAGATTTACCAAATGCTTGGTCCAAATTAAATATACTAAGTATTTTAAACAATATATAATTATTATTTTAAAATAATATTTTTGAGTCTAAAATTTTACACTATCTATTGATTAATGAAAACACGTTGAAATGTGTCCTGTTTAAAAAAGTAAATTAGGGTTCTGATCATGGCCTAGTGGTAGAGTGTCTACTTAGCATTCCCGAAGCCCTATGTTCGATTCCATGGAATCACATACACAGAAAAAGCTGGAATTGGTACTGTGACTCAAGTGGTAGAGTGTGAACATTGAGAAAGCCCAAGTACAGTGCTCAGGCCCTGAGTTCAAGCCCCAGGGCTGGCAAAAAAAGAAAAATAATTAATACAAAATAAATTATTAAAGTGTGGAAAATGGTAACCACATTGTTTCTAATGATTTAGTACCTATAAACATTCATATGTTTAAAATAAGATATTATGTTCAACTGTAAGTGTGGTAACTTATGACATAAAGTCATTCTATGCAACTGTATGAATTGTATTTTCAAATATTTTCTATTCAGACTTTCATAGATGATCAAACAATAATACAACTTAAATGTATAGACAGCTCCATGTGTGTATATATATATTTATATTTGCTAATATTGTTAGGATAAATGGAAATAAATGACTATCTTACAAATATTGAGAATAATATAAAGTACAGCAAAAAGAAAAAATGAAAAATAAAGTCTGTATTTTGAATCTGTAGTCCTGTAAATCATAAATACTATAACAGTTACATTATAATTGAGCTCTCATAATTCAAAAATAAGATCTTCCAAATTTGGCATATTATTTCACAGATCAAAACAGAAAATTATCCTGCACAAAGAGATAACAGTTACAACTTCTTCTCCAACATTTATTCAGAAGATTCAAAATAAATATACATAAGCTAGAAAACTAATTATTGCCTCTGTATAATTTTATTTTTGATTTTTTGAGATAGGGTCAATCTATCTAAGAACTCAAAATATGTCTACCTCAGCCACTAAAGTGGTCAAATTACAGGTGTCTACCACAGCTCTGGGCTCATTTATATAATATTAATTCACACTTGCTGCCCAGTGAAGAGGCAAAATGATGAACCCTTAAACATTTACTGTCCTACTTGTTCTCATGTAATAAATTGTTTGATGCTTGCAATTGCTTAGGAATGGGTTTCATCATTATTATAATGCCTTCTTTGCAGGTGGAAACATAATCATCAGATCATATTAAAATATGCTCAGAAGTTTGAGTTGTAGATTCAGAATTTGGATAGTCTGGCTCCAGTGTCTACAACATTGTCATATTTTATAAACATCAATAAAATGAAATGAGTTCTCTTTCTGTAAAACAACAGGATTTTCAATTATTTAATTTACTTTAAAAAATTTAGCTAATTTACCCTAACCAAATCATATAGCCACAAGCAATTGTGAAATATAATAGATAATACATAAAAAACAAAAGCCTAAAAGCTTATGTATGTCATAGAAAATTGTGAAATTGAGTTAAGTGTGCATGCTTCAATTGCACAGATCTTTAATTAGGAACTCTAAGAGACTGTTGGCAAGGTTTTAGTTCGGTTTAATATTTTATATTAAATAAAACAATCATCTTATTTGTAGAGGTGATTTGATTCCCATCCTTTGTTTCTATCATTATTCAGAGTTTCTAGCACAGCAGCCTTCTGTATGTGTGTGTTATAAAGACAGTTTTGCAACAACAAAAAAAGATTGTTTGCGGAAACACCATCTGGCCTTCCCATTTATAATATATCAAATGAGACTGCCCAAGGTGTGAGGAAAATCTTAATTTCACATTTATTCAGGTCATACTGGTTGGGGAGTTTTCAAACATAGCTCAAATGACACCATTAAAATGTTTATGTTTGTATATATGGCTTCCACACTTTTTACTTTTCAAATTATTCTCAAATATTTTGTGACTTTTATTCCCTTACCTTTAATTAGTTACAATACGTTACTCTTAAAGGCGTAACATTAACTATCCCATTACCCATAGACCTTTATAACCTTTAGAAAAACAAATATTTTAAAAATCAAATACCAATGGATAGACTTCGTAGACTTGGAATTCCTTTTCCTAGTGAAATTCAACATTTCACTAATATACAACTATCAGAAAATATTTGAAAATGCAGTTTACCTAAAACATGTTAAAACCATAGACTAAACATTAATATTTTGAAAAATTATGTTATGGATGAATATTTATGCACAAACTTTAAGCTTGAGCTAAAATTGATAATCCAGGGTTTTAAGGAAATTAGGAAATGCTAAATAGAACTTATAAGATAGATAAGTATTTCATTGTATTGAGTATTCTACTTTATTAAAATAACATCTGAGAATTGTTAATACATTACAGAATTTAAATCATCTTAATTTTATATAATAACTTATGGTATCCAGAAGTAATGATGTTTAATAATAATATAGAACGTTGGTATTCTGAAAATAATGTGTCATATCATCATTGTGCTATCAAATACCTGAATGAAACACAAAGGCAGAGAGAAAAGATGTTTGGAGAAATTTTCAAGTTGAAAACAGGAACATTGCTAATTTTCACAAAAATAAATGTTTTTCAAAGTATTGTGTTTCTTAAGGTGGGCTCTTAAATTTAACTCAAAAGAAATCTCAGTGATAATCCAGTATGTCAGAGTATGAAGATAATCAAAATATGAAATCTTTATAATTCAGTGTATACTGTCTACTTATAAAATTATTATCATTGATTTATGAAGCCACACAATTCATTGACAATAATTAATAGTTAAACTAAATATGATTCTGAAAAGAAATAAGATATAAGTGAGAAATGCATCAATTGTCTTGAGGTTGTTTGATTCTGTATATGTATGCTTTAGAATGTGTGCCCTCAAGGATGCTTGTTGGAGTAGATAAAATTCCTAGACTGCTTCCATTTCTGGTCATAGGCAAAGCAATTCTGGAAGGAAGGCAGGTTAGTATTATTCAGGGTTGGACACACACATCAGTCAAGGTCCAAATTCCAGCTTTAATTTGAAATATATATGCAATATGTGAAATGCTAGAAACACATTTGATAAAAATAGCAACACAAGGTCAATATTGTTTTAACTTTTTTATTATGTGATGGAGTCATACCTCTTGATTACTGCATATTAAAAATACAGGCTTATGTTCAGAAAACTTCTTTCCTAAATCACTTTGGAAATGGCAACAAAGTATATAATTAATTTCAAATTTATTTTGGAAATAAAATGAAAAGACAATTTATCTTCATAATTTTCCAACACTATATAGAAATAAGTTTACAAACTTTAGTACATTTTTCATACATGGACACTAATCACAATAAAAATATTGATAATAAACTAAGTGAACTACAATTACATTAGAAATGTGAATATTTGATATTTTCCTTATAATACAAAATCCTATATATTAGCTGAAATTGATTATTTTTTTATTATTTGTGAATTTAAAATGCTAATGGAAGAATTTTAGTCATTACACACCATGTTTTTAGTTTCATAACTAAATATCCTAGTATTTTAGTCTAATATTTTTATCATTTCTAAAGCATTAAACTTACACATTAAATAGTTTATCAAAGTTCTATTGACTTAAATATCAAAGTAAAGAAAAAGGGAAAGAATAATCATCTCCTTTCATAAATATCACTAATTAAATTTAAATGAAACTTCCATACAAAAATTCAGGCTAATGTGAACCTGAATGAAACGCAAAATTTTATCACAAGGTACTATACAAAAGTGAATTCATAAGAGCAAAAATGAAACAATTATTGACATGAATATTTTCTTTTTGAAATAACCTACTTGTAGATGTATTTGAAATATAAACTTCCACTTTTAAAATTATACATAGTTTTTCTCCTACTGATCAGCTTTATTGCTAACCTGAGCAACTTACTGTTGGATCAGTGACAAACAGCAAAAATAATACATACGGCTCATAATAATAACGATCTTGTTGTGATTAAATAAAATTGTTATGAAAGCTAATCAAATCAAATTTACTGAAAAATTAACTTTTTTCATATTTTTATTGTAATTAATAACGGTTACATTATACTTGCCAGATAGGAGGTGCATTGATTCATATACATTGATACCCTTTCTCATATCTTGGTTCCCAATTCCCTGCCCCCCACCCCACCCCTCATCTTGTTTTCCCTCCTTCCCTAACCAATTTCAAATAACCAAATACAATTATATCCAATATATCAGATAACAAAATGAGATACTGTAACAATATGAGATAACCAAGAGACAGCAAAAGAGATGAGAGATAACATAGTACATTAAGGACAACAATCATTCATTAGATGGCTTTTGTTTCTATATCCTAGAGGTCCTTTCATTTTGCGTCATACTATGTGTCCTTATGTATCTAGATTTTGCTCTGTTGCAAATCTCTGCTAGGAGAGCCCATGGTTTCTACTGATTATGACAAATGAGGGAAACCATGGAGCCTATGTTCCTTTGAGTCTGGCTTAGTTCACTTAATATGATTTTTTCTAAGTCTTTCCATTTCCTAATAAAAGGAGCGATGTCGTTTTTTCTGACAGCAGCATAGAATTCCATTGTGTACAAGTATCACATCTTCTTGATCCATTCATCAACTGAGGGACATCTAGGTTGGTTCCATATCTTTGCTATGGTGAATAGTGCTGCAATGAACATCGTTGTGCTAGTGGATTTAGTATGTCCTTGTTTCTGGACAATTGGGTAAATGCCTAGTAGTAGAACTGCTGGATCACAGGGGAGCTCTATATTTAGTCTTTTGAAGAACTGCCATACTGCTTTCCATAGTGTTTGAATGAGTTTGCACTCCCACCAACAGTGTAGTAGTGATCCCTCCTGGCCACATCCCCTCCAGTATCTGTTGTTATTAGTTTTCTTGATCCTGGCCATTCTAACTGGAGTGAGGTGGAATCTTAGAGTTGTTTTGATTTGCATTTCTCTTATGACCAGAGATGTTGAGCATTTCTTCATGTGTCTTTAGGCCATTTTTGTTTCTTCTTCAGAGAAGACTCTCTTTAAGTCTTTGGCTCATCTTTTAATGGGATGGTTGTTACTTTGGAGATTAGTTTGGAGTGATTCAATTTTTTGAGCTGTTGATGTATTTTATATATGAGGCCTTTGCCCGTTGTATGGTTGGTGAAGACCTCCCATTCTGTAGGCTTCTTAATTAATTTACTAGCTATGTCCTTTGCCATACAAAAGCTCTGCAGTTTAATGCAGTCCCACTTTTCCACATCGTGAAAATGACAATCTTGCCAAGATCTATTTACAAATTCAACACAATACCCATCAATATCCCAATGTCATTCTTTAAAGAAATAGAAGAGGCAATCCAAAATTTCATATGGAATAATAAAAGACTCCGTATAGCAAAAACACTTCTTAGCAGAAACAACAGTGCAGGAGGAATTTTAATACCAAACTTTAAACTCTATTACAGAGCTATAATTATCAAAACAGCTTGGCACTGGCACAAGAACAGGCCTGAAGACCAATGTAATAGAACTGAGGACCCAGATATTAAACCACAGACCTATGACCACCTAATCTTTGACAAGGGAGCCAAAAAAAAAAATAGAATGGAACAAAGACAACCTCTTGAACAAGTGGTACTGGCAGAACTGGTTAAGTACCTGCAGAAAATTAAAGTTGGATCCTTCTTTGTTACCCTGCACTAGAATTTACTCCAAAAGGATCCAAGACCTCGAGGTAAAAGCCGACACATTGAAAACTTTACAAGAAGGAATAGGAGATACACTAGGCCTCCTTGGGAGAGGCTAAAACTTTCTTAATAAGGAGCAAGAATCACAACAAATCAGAGAAAAATTAACTTTTTTGAAATTTTAGATGTGTTTATAACAAATTCCTTTTTAAAATAAAGCCTAGGCATGTTCTTTATCCCCTTCAACCTATTACATGGACAATGTGGTCTGTTATTATAGATATGATTGTGAAATGTGAGATAACGTTAACATTTCACTGCAGGATGTATTTGTGTAAGGTATTGCACAACATGAGGTGGACAGTTTTTAAACATACTTAACATTGTTATTCTTAGAGTTAAATTGACCACTCTCTGTAGAATATTGCAGATAGTTTCATATTTTTCTTCTTCTTTGTTTGTTAGAAAAATAATGTCTTTGCCTACCAAATCTTTGCACTTTCTTTTCACTTGCCTAAAATGCTTGCAAGATCAGATCTGATATCCCTCAGCTCTATCCTCTTACATGCATTGCATGAACCGTTGGTCTCTCATTCTTCCCTTCCCATCTTAAACCCAGGTCACAGAGCTTGCCTTCCCTAGACCTACCAGGTGAAAGATGTATATATTTTAACACACATGTAAATTTCAAGTATACAATACATGACTTTTATATGTTATATATAATATCTGTAATACATTAATTTTCTTTCAATTTTTATTAAAAATTTCAATTTAGTAGGATATTCTACTGTACTGAGATCTGTTAGGCTGGAGCAAAAGCTATTGCCCCCCAAAATCATTTTTCCCGGAGGGACCAGGGAACTAGAGCTCTTTCACTACTTGGATGTTGGATAAGGAGAGAAATGAAAAGATGGGCAATCTAGTCATAGGCACCTATACAGAGAAACGATAAAAACAAATTCTACTACAATGGAAAGGAGATGGACAAGAAGAGAGGATGGGAAAGAGGGAATAGGGAGGTGAAGAGGCAGAGGGAGAGGGATGAGGAAATGGGAAGGAGAGGAAGAGTAGAAGAGAGTGAGAGAAGGGGGAGGGTAATTGGATGGGTAAGGAAAGAGGGGGTGCAGAGCAGAGGAAGGGCTGGAAAAAGGAATGGGAGGTAGAGAAGGAGGGGGAGAGAAATTTTTGCTAGACTGAAGAAAGAGGTGAGGGAGACCAAGCCTCTGAGAAAAAAGGAAACCGATTATAGTTTAGAAAGGATCTTTCACATAGTTTTTTAAATAAGTTTTATTGTGATTAATAAAAGGGTTACATTATATTCACCAGATAGAAGGTGCATAACTTCACAAACATTGACATCCCTTCTCATAACATGGTCCCTGTTTCCCTCCTTTCCTCCCCCTGCTTATCTTGATTTTCCCCTTCCCTATCCAATTTCCAGTAACCAATTAAGCACATATAAAATATATCAGAAAATAAGGTGAAATACTGTCACAATATGAGATAACCTAGGGATGGCAAAAGAGATGAGCGATAACAGAGTACCTTAAGGACAACAATCACTCATTATATGGCTTTTGTTTCCATATCCTGGAGGTTCTTACATTTAGTGTCATACTATTTGGCCTAATGTCTGTAGATTTTGTTCTATTGTGAATCTCTGCTAGGAGAGCCAAAGGTTTCTACTGATTATGACAAATGAGGGAGACTATTGGGCCTATGTTCCTTTGAGTCTGACTTACTTCACTTAATAAGATTTTTTCTGAGTCTTTCCATTTCCTTACAAATGGGGCGATGTCGTTCTTTCCCACAGCAGCATAGTTTTATGGGACTTAGTCACCCCATTTTCCTTGTGAAGGAAAAAGGAAAGTGATAAACCACTTTCTCCTTACTTCTCCAACTGGTTCCAGCCTCAGCAGATTATTGGTCTTCTGTCCTCTACGTAGTAAGCCTTTTGAATGTTCAGATTATACTGTATCTGTTTTGTCATACTGCAAAAGTTTATTTATGCACCTTGTCCATATATGATGGATATTATACTATTATAATGCTACTTCTTTTGTCCCTATTTTACAGGACAGATTTCATGCTCAGTTTTTTTTTATTATTTGTCGATCATATTACAAATTTTCAGATAAGCTTTCTTAATGATTTGCTTACATTAAATCAGCTTCAAGACAGTATTTTAAACCTTCAAGCTCAGGAACAGCTCTTAGGCCCAGACCTCAAGCCCAATGACCCTCCAAAAATGCATTATATTTCTTAGAACTTTTATTTTGCAGTCCTTGAAAGAAGTTTCACTAGATTTGTGAGGTTTCCTTCCTAGTAAACCTGTTCTATCAGCTAAACTGTACCTGAAATAAAAAGAATAAATAAAACTCTAATTTCCCCATTCTGCCCTTCTCTTTGATTGAGGTACCCTTTGGTAGGTACCGTGCTACAGCTTCATACTCTGCCCTTGGCTTGCTGTAGTTCTCCACAAAGCTTGTGAGCACTGTGGCAGGGGCTTGGTCTCCCTCCCAGGTGATCAAATGTCCACAAGAGGAATTCTTCAGGACAATCCATCTTCAGATCTGCCAGGGGTAACTCAGTCAGCATCACATGAAAACAAAAATGCTGTGACTCATATGGAATTCTTTTCTATGCACCCATCCTCCCCACTTCTAAAATTGGTATACTTCTGAATTCAATTCCAGTTACAAGTTCAAATTCCTGGGACATGTTTTCTCCTGCTTTCTTCCACAGGGATCCTTTTATTCCATACAATATTAATATACACAAAAATGTAAATCCAGTATTATTTCATTTTTTGCCTTTATCAGAGTTCATCTCTGTAAAAAAAACTGCAGCATTTGTATAATTCTCAAAGTTCAGTCACATTATGAAAGGCAACATTTCTTGCATTGTCTTGAATCTTAATATGATAAGAAAAGGGCAGAATAGGAAATGAAAATTATGCCTGCCATCACCTGTCAAAGATAAAATTTTTTCTATCATATAAAATCAATTTTGAACTTTTTAAAATGTATTTATTTCATTTCATATTGTCACATTACAATGTGTTTGTTCCATAGCCATTATATATCATGACATTTACTTAATTTACCTGCTTTGGAAGTGGCCATTATAGCCATACATAAATTTTACTTCCCTACATGTATGACATGGTTGATAGAAACCTTTGAGAACAAAATATTGTCTAATTTTATATATTCTGAGAATATATCCCTGTAAATGAACTATCTCAACATTTTGTGAATTCTTTATTTGAAGGCATTTGGAATGTGAAGAGAAATTATATTTCAGAAAAAAATTCTAAGTACTTATCTCAACCTGTAACTCCACTATTTGCAACAGTGGTTTGTAAGAACTGTTTAAAATATTTGCTAGTAAAGATTGGATGAGTGAAAGGGGAACCATACCATTCCATTACTTGATTTTCAGTTCTTCAACTAATAATGAAGGATATTTTCCATGATTTTTATTCCCCAATTGTCTACTAATTTTTGTATATTCACTTGAGTAGTAATAATTCATACCATATCTGATATCAAGAACTCTGCTTAGCTGAGTACAGTGGCTTGTGCCTATAATCCTAGCTACTCAGGAGACTGTGATCAAGAATTGCGTTTCAAAGCCAACCCAGGCATTAAAGTCAGTGAGATTCTCATAACCAGTTAACCAGTAGAATACCAGAAGTGGCCCTGTGGCTCAAGGAGTAGGGGGTGGCCTTGAGATGAAGAGCTCAGAGGGACAGTACCCAGGCCCAGAGTTCAAGACTGACAAAAACAAAACAAAAAAATAAATAAAAAAATTCTGCTTAAAGCTTTCATGCACTCATTTATTTAAGTTTTACTAATGGCGTGTGTGTGTGTGTGTGTGTGAGCGAGCGAGAGAGACAGAGACACAGAGAGAGATACAGAGAGAGACACAGAGAGAGATACAGAGAGAGACAGAAAGGGAGAGAGAGACAGAGAGAGAGAGAGAGAGAGAGAGAGAGAGAGAGAGAGAGAGAGAGAGAGAGAGAGAGAGAGAGAGAGAGAGAGAGAGTGTCCAGGAGTTTGAAGGTCTAAGTTCTTCCAAGCTAGTGCTTTATCATGTGAGTCATAGTTTCACTTACAGATATTTTGGATAATTGGAAAAGTATCTGGCTGTACAGGCTGATTTGAAAAGAGATCCTAAGATCTCAGTCTCCTAATGCTAGGTAGTATTAAATGTGTGAGCCACCCGCTCTCTGTCTAATAGATGATTTTTTGATAAATAAAATACATCCTAGAAACTTCCATTTCTTTGTTCTATTTATTGAATACTGAAGTGCAGGGTATCTTTGAAATCCATAACACCTCCTCGCAATCTTACTCAAAAATATATCTGACATGGCTGTTATTGTAAAAGCAAGTCACACGAGTCTATTTGAGTTTCAAAATTTCTTCCCTTTATTCTGTACAATATGAGTGTACATTTTTCCATACCAAGTTTAAAGCTCACACAAAAAAAATGATTGTTTCTAAGACCCAAGACAATTCTGGTAGCAACTGTGCCTAGGTAGAATTTTCACATCATTTTCAGTGGTGACAACCTGTATGAAAGTTGCCACCGAACATAAAGAGCTGCCCTGCTTCACACTGGCACACAGTAGGCGTATTTCACAAAAAACTAAATAAGACATCAGCATAAAAATGTCAGATTCAGGTTTTATTTTGTGCGTAGGACACTGCTTGCTCTCTCTCTTGAGAGAGAGCCACAGCACCACTTCTGACTTTCTGGTGATTATTTGGAGATAAGAGTCTTGCTGATCTGAGTGCCCTTTCGTATACTTTAGTGGCTCTGAACCTTGATCCTCAGATCTCAGCCACCAGAGTAGCTAGGATTAGAGAAATGAGCTACCACGCCCAGCTTACTGCTCCCCCTCTTGTTGAATGTCATCTGCACTTTTTCCATTGCCTTTCCTTTTGGACATATAATTATTAATTTCATGACCATTAAGTAGTTGTCCAAAAGGGTTAACATTCAACAAATCAATTTATGAATACAACTGATAAGTATCCTAATAAATCTCAAAACTTTCATCAATCTCCCCTATTTCACTGAACCCAAATCCTTCCTTCCTTCATTTTTCTTCTAATATATTTGGGCATGCATAAATATTATGGGTGCTGTTCACCCCTGTTTTGTGGCAGTTACTGGGCTACTGTCCTACTCCTGGGCCTGGGCATTATATTGATCTCTTCAGCTCAAGGCTACTGCCCTCACCTTGAGCCACAGCCCCACTTAAGTTTTTTAGACATTAAGTGAGAGAAAAGTCTCATGACTTAAATGTCCTGCCTGGCTTTGAACCTCGGTCCTCAGAATTCAGCCTCCTGAGTAGCTAAGTTTACAGGTGAGAATCATCGGGCCAGGCTCCCTTACCTTTTCTTTACTCATCTTTTCCTCTTTCTTTTTCCTCCCCACCACATCTTTCAAGTGTTAGTTTCCCAGGGTTTGTTTTACTGGGCTCTGAGTTGATTTTCTCAGACACTACACCATTTGAAGTCTCCCCTGTGAATGGTACACTTTCTTTAATAGGTTTGCTTGTATTTGCATACAGCCCCATCTGTGTTTACTGTGTGTTTATAAGTTAGATCTGGCTTTCATATATGAGAGGAAAGCATGCATCCTTTGTCTCTCTGATGGCAGTTTTTATGGTACATAAAACAGGAAGCTTGTGCACCATGGACATGATTTCAAAGAATAACAAATAAGGATTTGCATCTAAATGAACTTCAATATACAGAAATGTGGAAAGGAGAGAGAAATGGTAACACATACATACATACATACATACATATATACATAATCTATAGATATAGAGATGAAAGAGATAGTTATTTATAACTTTATAGAGAGGTAGACAGATGTTGATTAATAGCTCTATATTCCTCATATTCATACAGGAGAGATGGAGATGAGAGATTATATGTATGTTTCCTTTTGCAACATTGAGTTTTGAACTCAAAACCCTGAACTTTCCTGCTTAAGAGGATTCTCTGTTACTTGAGCCCCAGCCTTATTGTTCTTTAAAATTTACATATACGTGACTTGTTTCCTATTTTTGCAAGGCCAGCCTTACACCCTGTATTTGGCATGTCAATGACTTATTGAAACTAGGTGACCTCTATCCCTCTTCTTCCAAACCTCCAGCAACCAAGAAACTACAAATATAGAGAAGTGAGCTAATACATCCTAACAAAAAAATATTTCTAAAAAAATTTAGGGTTCCAAAGGCCTTGGTCTAAATGGGGATAGAGAAGTATCAAATGGTCCTAGATTAAGAGGTGTATTTCATGCCTGGAACTGGTCCAGTTTTGTGATCCTCTCTTTCTACTGTCTACATAAGACCCTTCTGATGAACCATCTGATCTTTTCTCTTAGAGATGGCATAGAATGTTCTTCTAGCAAGAGAAGATGATAGGACGTTTCTAAATCTACAAACCTATCAATGCCAGAGATAGCTTTACTGTTATAGTGGCTGCTCTTTACAAACCATGAACATAGTGACATGTGAAGGAATTAATGAGGTGCATTTATAACAAGAAAGCACTTTCCCACTGTAAGTCAGTAATAACCATACTGAGTATTGTTATTGAATCCCCTGTGCTAGAAAGACAAGATCAAACAGGGAATATGTACTCAGATATTTGTGATAATTCAACAATGTCTACAAGTTGGAACTAAATCAAACATCTTTCAATAAGCAAATGATTAAACAATCTGTGGCCCAGCCCTCTCATGAAATGCTGTTCTGGGATTTAAAAATGAATTATGAGTATGTGCAACAATCTGTATGAATCTCTATAGAATTATGCTTAATAGAAAATGTCAATCCTCCATAAAATTACATACAGTAGGATTCTACCCATGTAGCATTTTTGAGATGAAAAAAATACAAAATAGAGAGACATTAGTGGATGCTGAGAAATGAAGGACTTGAATGTGGTCCCAAAAGAATCATATGAGAAGGCTGAGCTGTATCCCTGGAAGGCTATGAATATGATATTATTCACAAAAGAATCTTTGCATATACCATAAAGTATATGGAACATTCTAGGCTATCTTGGTAAGCCCTACATCCAATGATAAATATTTTTCCAGAGGCAGAATGGATACTAAAGGCATGAAAGAGAAGGCCACGCAAAGAGAGGACGAAATAAACATGTTAGAACTAGACATTAACAGGAAGCAATCTGAAGTTGGATGGGAGAGAAAAGGACTCTTCCAGAACCAGTGGAGTGAGCAAGGGCACTGGTGATGCCTTGATTTCACACCCTTGGCCTCCAAAAATGTGAGAGTATATATTAATCAGGCTATGCAAATATCTAAGGGAAACTATTAAAATTTATTCCATGGGGATGTTCTTTGTTTTGGAGATATTCTATATGTCCAGCTTGTCTATATCCATATGTGTTTGGGATACTTCATAATTGTTCAGTGCAATATTAACAATGTACAAAATATGCACACCTCCATGTGACTCTACAATCAGTAAAAATAACATTTTAGTGAAAGAAGCACATGTAGCTAGAATCTTGGTTGAACAGTCTGCGTGAGTTGATAGCATATATTGTATACTAAAACTATATACTAAAGAGTATATATTGTATACTACATGATTGTCTAAAAACTCATTCCTAATGATTACAAAACTGAGTTAGCACCTTTTCCTTTAACTATTACCTGGAATTCACAATCTTTTAGCAAAGTAGTGTAAGAAGAGAACATGTAAGTTAAGCAAGTAGGGTTTGTAGCTACTCCTACTTAATCTTTATAGATCTGCTAGAAAGATGAGCACATATTGTATCAATTTCCTTAAAAAAGAGAAACTATCAGAGCTTATAAACATCCAAGTAAAATAAGATAAAAAATACAAACAAGAGGGTAAAAATACCATAAGAAGCATACCTGTCAGTGTCCTATACATGGGATAAAGTCAGACTGCCACTTTTACTAGAAAACAAACATATAAATGTAAAAGATATTAGGAAGTATTATTTAGTCAAGATTCATGTGTCAAAACTTAGAGCTTAAAAATTTTCTCAATTAAATATGTCATGTAGTCACAGTTTAAAACATTCCTTCTAAAACATATGCAGTGCAATTTCAAAAGTAATTATTTCAATTCAAGAAGAGAAATTCTTCTAAATATTTAAATGTCAAATACATCAGTAATAGTTTCTCTTCATATTTTTCAGACTTTTTGTTCTGGAATAAAGACAAAATCTGCACAACTTTCGTATGTAATATTTGATATAAACCTTAATAATGTGTGTGGTTGAAAGGCATAATCAAGAACAGACAATGTACTTTTAAATTACACCCCAAAAAGGAAATGCCAGGCTAATTTCATCTTCAAATGCATCATTTAAATACCAAAAAGTTAGGATCAAAGATACTTCAAATTAATATATTTTAAATAGAACTATAAAAAGTACCTCATACAATTTGGGAAAGTTGGCATCAGTACAGAAATAAAATTCAAGAGTTCTAACTTTAAAAATGTGAAGCAATTTTCTGTGGAAGTGTAATCGTCAGCTCTTCTGGTTTTCAATGCATTACTCTGGAGTATATTGATGAGGACATCCATAAACTTGATAATAGGCAGAAAAATTTTATATGTTGTAAGACAATACCTAATGAAAACAAAAATCAAACGCCATTCAGACTATTTTAAAAGAAAAAAATGGGATAAACATTTTAATAAAACTTTGAAAGAATATTATCAGACTAAAGAGATTTTTTTCAATATCAAGGTCTTAGGATAGGATTATATTTTAGAGGAGATGGAATAAAAACGCACAAAGTAAAAGTAACAGATAATATTTGTAGTAACAGCCGTATTAGTAGCATTATTTTCAGTGACTATTTTATTCTAAGTTCCATGTTGCACACCTTATGTGCCCACCTTCTATGACTTCAAAACTACAGTGGAAAATGTACTTAACTGAGATTAAATTATATGCTGAGAAATGGAGAGTAAGATTCCTGAGTTCAGTTCTGGTCTTATACAACCAAGCCCAGAGTGATTTCTTCATCCTGTTATCCTTTTTTTCACTTAGTAACAATATAAAATCAGATCAGTTTAGTAAGCTGGATTCATAATGAATTTGTGATATATTTGATAAACATTAAATGCAAATAACATAAACATAAGTAGGAAATCGTCAGTTTTGTGGAGGAAAATGCATGGAGACCGATGCTTACAATTTAACTAGATTTGTAATGGGTTAAATAGAAGGCAAAGATGTTCTGCAGCAAGGATATGAATTATTAATTCAGTATTAGGAACAGATATTAAGATTTAGGAGGAAAGTTTTGTGTTAAAGGCACCCTCTGATCCAAAAGTACAGTATCACTGAGAATTCAATAAAAAACCAGTGCAGATGGTACTGTGCTTTAAGACAGAAAGGAAAACTGAAATAGAAAGACCAGGGCTTAAACAAAACAGTCCCGGTTGGTGTACTAAGAAATTCAAACTAGTACCTTTTGCATGAGTGGAAACCATAAGAAAATTGACTCAATAACTTCAGTATAAAAATCAATCTCAGACTATGTAAGTATGGGCCAGGAATGAAGAATCAAATTTAGTTATTAGAGCAGATCAAAGGTGTCAACTGTCTGCCTGATCAGTTAATGAGAATACATACTTGCTTTTCTGTTCGGTGAACTCATTCATTTTATTCAACAGAATTTGATCTAGTAAGTAATACTCAGTATATTAAGGTGAAGGTAGGTTTGCTTTTTAGAAATGGTGTTTGAAAGTTTAATTAAGATATGTTAGAGACTTATGGAACATTCAGTTGAATGTTGTTTGACAAGAAACAGTATTTATAGCTTACATGAAAACAGATTATGAAATAAATCTTTTGATACCTACATGTCCGTGGCAAAACCAATACAATGTTTCTATTAGGATAAGTGTGGAGATAAGAAGGAGGAAGGAGACTGCTAAAGAGAATATTTGATTAATGGCTTTCTTTAATGATCTCTGCAAAATATTTTTAAAAAAGAAAAAAAAATAAAGAGAGAGAAAGACTTTGGGACAAATTGTGCAGGGAAACCATTTCCAGATGTTACTTCATGGTTATTATGCATCTTGGTCGATATGATTCATTCCATTATTCTCCCCTCCAAGCAACTCTTAACCCTACCGTTCCCTGACAGCAGTTTGCTTCTTCATCCTGTGTGTCTTTGTAGTATTATTTAGGGAACATTTATTAGACTAAAAGTTAAATATTTTCCTCTAAATTAGCTAATATTCATAATATTCTACCATATAAAATTTCATATTCTTGTAATTTGACATGAAACAAAGAAACCAGAATTGAGGAATGACAGCTAATGATGGATCTAGTGACATCTGTACACTAAAGCTGTTTTTTTATACCTTTGGTACTAAAATTACTCAAAAAAATATTCATACAAATCATTCATACTCATGAAATAAGCATACATGCAAGCATTACATTGACATTTGTGAGTGGAGACCTTCAATTTACTGAAAACTCAGTTCACTTTTTATTAATTTCTTTAAATTCTCAGATGGTACATGATAAGTTCTTGAAAATCGCTCTCTTACTTAATATTGAACTCTTTGCCGTAAAAGGGAGAATTTGCAGTTCTTAAATATTCATGAGGCAGGATAGTTTCACAACAAATCAAATTTAATTAAATGATGCATTTCCTCCACTTACAAACGGTTTATTAAAGGTTTATTTGCTCATGCAAATTAAAGTGTTAGAGTAAAAATCCACATGAAACTTGGCACTAACAATTAAAAAAATATATTGAAAGATTTCTCGCCTCACTGCAGTACCTTGCTATGTTTAAACTGCTCAGCTTGTCATTTAGAATCTTTAATGAAACCAGGGAGGAGGCTATTTATTTGCATAATAGGACATAATTTGCTGTGGTGAGGTTTTAATTATTTATAGGCTGTCTGAAATATTTAAAATGGCATCACTAAGGAGCGTGAAGTGTTAGATAATGCCTTCATTTCAGGTTTCCTGCCGTTCCTTTTATGGGTCAAGCGATTTATTTCTAATTAGCATACCAGGCTAGTGGCTTTAAAAACATAAGGAAAACAAATTGGTTTCAGACTGTTTGCAACTTGAGTAGTTGGAGATGGCCAAGGGTCACTGACAGAGACTGAGTGGAGTTAAAAGTTGGAGCCAGAAGTCCATAGAGCACATGGAAATCACTGACTCGACAAAACGATCCATTCATTTGTGCATACTGCTTACTGCATGTATTCATTTCTCTTTGGGGGAATAGTAAGTTTTGGCTAATGGATTTTATGTTAATTGTTGCTTAAATATTTTCTACTATTAACATACTTCTTACTGGAAATGATGTTGGAGCAACAGAAAATATTTCGTTTCTTTGGATGAGAGCTGAAATCATTGTTTTATTCACAAGAAAATGTAGCCGTTTTAGGGCAAACGGAAACAAATGAGGACATGCAACATGATATTATTTAAATAGAGGAATCAGAACGTATAATTAAAATACAATAGCATTAAGCTATCCTTGAACTGTACAAAAATATGTATCTTATAACAAGTTCTAAATAAGTGAGCATTTCTAAATCCCTTTTGTTGTTTTATGTACATTCAAGATTAAAAGACAAAAAGTTTCCTTAAATGCCATGCAGAAGTTCTTTAGTTTCACAGTAAATGAGTATACATGTTGATTACTCCTACACCATACACAATAGTTTTCTTCAATGCAAGTTAATAACTGCTGTACTTTAAATATTGTGAGATAGCTAGGAGAAATACATTTGGTACACGGGTTGATTGCATTTCTGTGATGATCTTAATATGAATATCATGGTGCAGTGAGAATTCCAGTGGAGGAAGGGTAGATTTGTCAAACATTCCCTCATCTTTCACCTTCTGGCTTTCAAACATGGATAGAAAGATTGCTGCCAGATGTCAAGAAATAGCTTTTGGGTATTTCAGATGATGTTTTCTGTGCCCTTTTAAGTAGGAGACAGATGCTCTGTTCAGAGAGAGGAGTTTTACAATTATCATCCACATAGCCCAGGTGAGTGGTCAGGGTATAAGGAATCCAGAATCACATGAAGAGTGCTCGGCGTCATTTCACTATGAAGGTATGAAACATTTGCCTTAATTTCTATTATGATTCCTCATGGTATAGTCATAAACAACTATAGAAAAGATCACTTTTTTAAATATCTACTTGATGCAGAGGATGGTAATTAGAAAATAAATCATAATGAAATATTTAAAAGACCTGGCCTCAAAATAAAAAAATGTATAACTTAAGAAGAAATGTATAAAAATTAATATTATAGTTTGTTTAATCTAAGTGAATTTACTTAATCATCTCTTTATGAGTTTCAAATACATACACTCGAGTACACAGTAAGATTAGATTTGTATTGTCTACAAATAAAGCTCAATGATAGAATTGATCAGCATCAAATGTGTGAGACACGGTGTGGGAATCACTAAGTAGCTTAAGAAAAATGGTGGAATTCACCTTTCAGACATGCGTAAGTATGTATTATTCACTGAATACCCAATATCCAATTCTTTCTATTACAATTAAAATATAGATTAAATATAATGTATTATTTTCATTAAAATGGGTCTTGATATTTTCAATTGAAAGCAAAATGATAGTAATAGTAGCTGTGACCTAGACTTTGTATTCTATGTAGGAAAGTAATTTAAAAGTTACAGTATTTCCTTTTTAATTTTCTTTTGTAACTCTTTGAGCACTGCTATTTCTTCATTAAATTGGCTTCTTTACACTAGGCAAAGTGAGTACCACCACAACCGCTGTGGATTTAAAGACACGTTTTAGATTCATAGGTAAATTGAACATGAAGTATCCTGAGTTCTTCTGTATCTCCTTTTAAAATACAATCTCCAGTGCTATAAAATGCTCTTGAAAATCACAAGTACCTGATGTGAGTCTTTACTGACACTGCTAATTGTCATACTACTATAGTTAGCCTGATAATTTAGATAAAAGCCTTGCACTTCTGCTCTGATTGGCCTTCGACTTCTAATTATTACAAGATTACAAGCTTGTGTTACCACACTTGGCTTCTACTAGGTTATTTTCTTCAGATCTTTTTGTGTACTTTCCAGTCAGGTTGTTTATTTTGTTTGCTTTTTTTTTCCTTTTAGTTTTGAAACTTCATTACAAAGTTTGTGTGTGAATTGTTTTCGATAATATAGTAGTTATATAAAACCCCACGGTTCTTGTTATCTCTCATCTCTTCTGCTGTCCCTTGGTTGTCTCATATTGTTACGGTATTTTACCTTGTTATCTGATATATTGTATACATGTTTATTTGGTTATTTGAAATCGGATAGGGAAGTGGGGAAAGCAAGATGAGGGATGGGGGTTGGGGGGGGAAATGGGGAACAAGATATGAGAAAGGGTATCAATGATTGTGAAGTAATGCACCTTCTATCTGGTGAATATAATGTAGCCCTTTTATTAATTACAATAAAAATATATGAAAAATGTGAAATAGTTGCTTTGCCTGTAAAGAAATCTTGTCCAGAGTGTCATGCCTTATTTTCTGAGTCATACCTACCACTACACAGTAAGGATGCATCCAGCAAGTATGAGATAAGAAATAACCCCAAAAGTATTGGTTAGATATAAAGCTTTTTCATTACACTTGGATAGGTAAATACATTTAATTTAGAGATTATAGGCAGAAGAGAATTGTTATAGTAAACTGTTAATAAATAAAATTGTTGTGACCGGGTTTCATCGGGGGACCTTTGACTAAAATTGAGTTAAACCAGCAGTTTTAGGGCAAAAAAAATAGGCTTAGCACAAGATGTGAAATCTAAAGGGCTTAGTCAAAGCTGCTGTGTAATTCAATTCATGGGACCTGGAATAAATTCTATTTTCTTTTAAAAATAATAGGACTCCTAAAATTTCTTAAAAAATAGATATAATATCTTGCAGATTATACTATAAACTCCCACCAAGAAAGTGAGAAAGTAAAGCTTGTATCTTAAAGTGAAAATAAGTACACTAAATCTGAATGTATATGAATGTCAGTTGACAGACATGGTATATGTGTAATGTATGTGTGTGTGTGTGTGTGTGTGTGTATAATGTGTGTGTGCATTTTTATTTCACAAAGGGATAAAGGTTCTATGTAGTTCATCAAAACTAGAGATGACCTATTAATGGCAGTGTAAATAATTAACTTTCTTGGGCTAAAAACATAACTTTATTTTTTCTTATTTTTTTATAGTTGTACCACCTTTACTTTACTTATATTGTATGCAAGATGAGTCTAAGTCTCTCAAACTCATTTTTCTATCTCCTCTTTGTATGACAGAGTATTCAAGAATATGGAAGCTTTTATTAAAACCTGGCCAGTGGGGCCGGGATTTTGGCCAAGTGGTAGAGTGCTTGCCCAGCATGCACAAAGACCTGGGTTTGATTCCTTGGCACCACATACATAGAAAAAAGCCAGAAGTGGTGCTGAGGCTCAAGTGGTAGAATTCTAGCCTTGAGAAAGTCCAAGGACAGTGCTCAGGCCAAACTCAGGACTGGACAACAAACAAACAAACAAAAACTGACCAGTTTCTTATTTAGTGTTTAGATTATGGATCACTTTGGGCACAAATAAATATCATTATTAAGCACAAACTGAACTTCTTCCTTATGATTTTGTTCTCTTCAATATGACATCCAGGAATCTTTCTTATATATTGATTTACTCCATCAGGTACATAGCCAAGACCAGCAGGGCTGAGCTGTAAGGTATTTTAGCATTTTAATAATAGTAGTCTATTTTAAGAAAAATAATATGTTTTAGTATTCTGAGGAAACTCCATACTAATTTCCATAATAGTTACACTTATTTATATTCTCACCCACAGTGTATAAGGTTATATAAATTTTTTCTTACATCCTTATCAACTTGTAGTTTCTGAGTTTTTTCTCTCTCTTTTTCTATAATAGACCTTCCAATTATGATGAAATACATAAATTCAGTGTTTGAAAAGTGTAAAATGATCTTCTATTTGCACAATTTCAGACCATTATGAATTGCATTTTTCCTAGTTACGTCCTATTCTTAGATTGCATTATATTATTTATATTTTATATTTTTGTGTAATAACATTCATTTTTAAACTCATCTGCTTTTTTTCCATTTCAGATCCTTATATTAACATATAAGGAAAACATAAAAAATATTTTATTTATGCCTATTTATTTACTGTGATATGGTATTCCAAATTTTATATTCTATGGATATGTTTCTGTAGAAATAGAAATTTTTTTTTGCCAGTCCTGGGGCTTAAACTCAGGGCCGGACCACAATCCTTGGGCTTTACTCACGGCTAGTGTTCTACCACTTGAGCCACAGCATAGCACCACTCCCAGTTCCTCCATTTATTTATTACCTTGAATGAAGCACCGCCACCTTGAGCACAAGATTCTTCATAAGATAATTACACTTCCAGTTCAATAAACAGCACCAGAAAACTATTTTACATTTCTTTTTATTGCCATTTATTTCACACAAAAATCTTGAAGAGTATTTTTATGAAATAAAAATAACCACAAAAACAAATAAAAAGAATGTCTTCTGATTCTAAATGAAAACATATATTTACATAATAAATTGAATTGAATTATTTTCCATTGCGAAACCATCTATTATTGATTTGATCCTATATATTTTGTGACATGACTTCTAATCTTTTAATTTAGTTTCATTTGCATGTTCAGAAGTAAACATATTCTCAAGTTTTCATTTTTTAAATCAACGTTACAGTAGATCATAAAACAAATTGGAAAGCATTCAATTTTTATTCTAAGTTAAGAATCATTGTAAATACAACAGAATTTTAGCTCTTACAAGAATTATCTCGATTTCTTTGAGCTCAATGTCTTACTCAGTCATCTTCTAAATGTCTCCTCTGCTAACAGAGTTACTCAAACGTCCTACTTCCTCTTGTTTCACTACAGCAAACTGAAAGTGCACTAATCAATTTTCTCTAAGATTTTGAATGTGATGCTATCAAGGGGTATAAAGCATTGTATTTATATAATTTACTTTTTACTTATAAAATCATCTAGCTTTCTACTTATTGGAATGTGTCTTCCCTTTGCACCTCTATTACTATCAGTAATGAATCTACTTATTTCCCTCTGTCTAAGGCTGGCAAAGCAGTACATTTTACAGGCACATTTTAGGCCTTAATACTTTAAAAAAATTACTCTTATTTCTTTAATTTCCCGTTGAACCTTACTAATTGCTCCATTATTTTTATTTCATTAATCTATTGTAATTGCTTCTCTATTTGCTTGTATTTGCACTCACTTCTATTTTTTCCATCTTTCTTCTTTAATAGAGAAAATATTCAGGATCATCAATATCTCAGAATAACTTCCACAGTGTCTCATCAGTTTGGGTGGAAGTATTGGCCTTTTCATTACTTTCCAGCTAGTGATTTCCTTTTGATCCTAGGGCAATTTAATCTCGTGGCTGTTTTGATTTCCATCTAGAGATGTTGGTTTGCATGTCACCTACTTTTTTAAAAAATGCTGTATTTTTCTTGGAGGCAAACTATGTCATGGAATGGTATAAACGTTCATAAAGATAAGAACTAACATACATGCATTAACTATTAACATTTTATGTTTTAAATTAAATATCTAAACCATTAATTTTTCCAGACTATTTATACTTGAATTTCCCCCAAATATAGGTTCTCTCTGTAATAGTTTCACACATAGATGATAAATTACAGATAAAAATGGTAAATGTATATCATTGCTTTTTTTCCTAAGTAAGGATCGTGGTATTTGTTTATGTTTGCTTGTACCTACATGTTATCTTTGCTGTGATCTGTCTATTTTCAAATTTCCTTTATCACTTTTTTGTTTAATTCTTAGTGCACATATTAATTTACCTTCTCTAATATAACAATCTAATGTATTTTTAAAAAATCATAGGTTGTATTGGGTTCTCCTCTTCTTGTTTATTTGCCCCTATAGTATTGTTTCCTTATGCCAAAATTCAGTTTTATTATCCTGCGTTTCTGACATCTGATTCCATCCCTTTTACTAAGTGTCAAGATTGGCAGTGTGGAGAAAGATGCCTATCTAGATGTGGTGTTCTGCTCAGAGTGTATATCATAAAATAAGAAAAAAGACAATAATGATAGGGAGCAGCTACAGATATAGAATGATGGAAGGTACTTGGTAGAACTTTTGTTCATAAGATGGGTAATGAAAATCAGTGACTTGGTCTTTGAAGACAAATCAACCGGATAATGAATGGTTCTATCATTTTTCCTGCTGTGGATCACTACTGAATGTTTATGCATTTCGCACTCTGTGGTAATTCCTTTTCTTTTCCTTATTACAATCTTATGTCCTTAAGACTAGGAATGTAGCTCAGTGGTAGAGTGCTTGCATAGCATGCCAGAAGCCCTATATTCCATTCCTCAGTCCCACATAAAGAGAAAAAAAAAAGAAAGAAACTTATTTGTCCACTGATGATTTGTATTTTTTTCAGAAGTAAGTTTATCACTGTTAGGAAAAGAAAACTCAGAACACATGTTTGGCTCTTCTCAATTCTCAGTGTCATTGCTCAGAGTAAGAGCCATACATGTCCATCATTTTCATTATCCTTGCAGTAAGTAAGACAGTGCAGAGAAAAACTGTGGATTTAATAATATTAAGGCATCACTAGTAACATGGCTATACATGGATACAAGAAGAATGACACTGACACTTACTGTGATTTCTTGTCTCGCAGTCTGGGAGATGAATGAGAACAGGAGTATTAATGTACCGAACAAAGCAACTTAATGCATAAATAATATTATTTATTGGGGCCGGAAGTTTGGCCTAGTGGTAGAGTGCTTGCCTAGCATGCACGAAGACCCGGGTTCAACTCCTCGGTACCACATACATAGAAAAAAGCCGGAAGTGGTGCTGAGGCTCAATTGGTAGAGCTCTAGCCCTGAGAAAGTCTAAAGACAGCGCTCAGACCCTGAGCTCAAGCCCAGGAGTGGCAAAAAAAATATTATTTCTTATTTCATAAGTAATTTTTTACCTGTCCTGGGGCTTAAGCTCAGGGAATGAGTAGTGCCTTTTTGAGCCTGATGCTTTACCACTTCTGGCTTTTTCTGTGTATGTGGTACCGAGTAATCAAACCCAGGCCTTCTAGCATGCTAGACAAGCACTCTACCATTATTCCACCCTCCTGCCTTCTTCATAAATAAAATTTTAATTTTGACACCAATGAGAATGAGAAATCACAGTATAATTTTTTCTGAAGGGTAATTTTAATTAGGAAAATAGTATCATGTTCTATTCCTCACTGTCCCTTGACTCTGCAAATATGTTTTCAAAGGAGGGCACAGATGTTTGAAGCTATAGCTACATGTCATATCTTGGTATGTGTATACAAAAAATGATGGACAGAAAATGTAAGTATTGCTGTTAATTGTAAATTTGTCAGTCAATTTCTAAAATTGTGAGTGATTTCTAGCAGATTTTTGTATGTCAAAACAGGAAACTGTGACATCAAGGACTCATGTAATTCTTTAGAAATGAGTAGTGATTTAAATAACTGCTTGAAAAGTAATCCATATTTATTATAAGCCCAATTAAGTTAATTGCATTAATTCTGAGAATGAACACTTGAGTTTTCCAGTCTTAATGCTTTTTTGTGATTGTTCCTTTGTTATTCACAATAGTAATTAAAGTGTCATTTTTAAGAACATTATCTGATTTCAGATATCATTATCTTATAAACTACATTAGATGCCTGTGACTACTTGTAGTCTCTACTTTTCCCTAGACCTCTGACGACTCTAGCAAAACCTGACCAAAACTTAACTCCGATTATCCAACTTTCACCATCTGATATATCACTGTCAAATATTGATAATTTACTCCTTCTAACACCACCTCAGTTATAGCACCTCCACCTCCAAATTGTTTGCCTCCAATGTGGCTTTACTGTCAAATTTATCATGAGGACTAATGAATTAGTAATTAGTAAATGGGGAAAGAGGTGAATCTCAAATGATGCTCATGAGGGAATTATGGAAATGGACAGAAAAATTGCCCATTCCACCAGCAAGTAAAAAACAGTAAATATTGAAACAATCAACAAAACAGGAAGTTATAGGAATGATATTCTCTTTAAAAAAGAGATTATCAAACATTTTAAAAGAAGATTTGAAATGGGAAAAATAAGAAGTTCCAAGCAAACAAAAGAAAAAGCAGAACATGGAAAATAGATAAGAAAAAGAAGAAAATTAGTCTATTGATTTATTTAGTAACTAATGAATAAATTTATGCTGAAAGAAATAAGTTCTTAGATTGATAAGGACCAGGTGTCTAGTATAATAAATGGAAAATTCATTTTACTATGATATAATATTTGAAAAATTCCGACTTTCAGCCACAGAGAGAAAACTGACAGTGTTTCCAGAGGGAAATAAAAAATAGAGTCCATAGAAAGGATTAAGTTTCTAGCTGTCACTTATCATACCACTCAGCAGCATTAGTGTCTCAGTGATGATAGAGAAAATGTGTTAACACAAGGTAAAACAATTTGCAACCTGAAATTCTATGCCCTGCCAAATTATAAATAAAGTGCAAAACAGAAAGAAAACATTTTTAGGCAGATACATTACAAAAGATTACTTTCTCTGCATATTGTCTTAGGATATCACAGTAAAGTGTTGTCAAACAATCAAGAAAGGAAAGGGAAGGTTCAGATATGGGAGAGTAGCCTGTAATGGAGAAAGGAAGTGAAGTATTTTTCGTAATGATGCTGAGGTCAATTTCACATAAAATTAAAGGATGCACACAACACTACAGCATACCTTGAAACTATATCAGATGTGGAAGATATCACTAAACATAAATGAATGATTAATAATACTGTAAGTGATAAAAAATGGTAGCATTTTTCCAAATATGTTGTCCCCATTGCTTTATCAAAGTAGAAATCTGCTCTTCTATCATAGCATGTACACCATCTACACAGAATTAGCAAGAAGTGGAATAGAGACAGATATGAAGAATAAACAAAAAAGAACCAACAACAAAAAAGAAAAAAAGAATGGCTGGATGTGGTGGCTCATCCCTGTGATCCTAGCTACTCAGGAGGCAAAGATCTGAGGATCACAGTTCAAAGCCAGTGTGGGCACTAAAGAACATGAGACTCACCTTTAATTAATCACTAGAAAATGGGAAGTGGAGCTGTGGCACAAAGGTGGTAGCCTTGAGCTGAAGAGTGCAGGGACAGCCCCCCGCTCCAGCTTGTTAACTGGAAGATGGGAATTTATAAGCAGATAAATGCTTTCTGACTTGGTTGCTCCTTTTCGTCTCTCTCAATTGTTCTTGCTTTCCCTTTTCTCTCTCTCTTTTTCACTATCTCTTCTGCTCTAATCCATTTGGTTTCTAATGTTACTACATATTCTCTGAGAGTCTATATGGATCCCTGAAAGAAGCAAAAAGTTCAGACAATACATTAAGAAATGATGAGTATTGAGTGATACTAAGTTTGGTATTGAAGGTGGTAATATACCTAAAGTAAGTATTTTCCCTTCATAAGCCATTGAACACTTTAAAGTTTCAATAAAATTAAGATCCTTTGTAAATTTTCACTTTTTATCCCTCTCTGTGACATGTTTTTTAAGAACCCACTAGGGTCTTTGAAGCAAACCATCAAACTTGTTCTATCCTATAACTGATTGAAATTTGATTTAGTACCTAAAGAGAACTGTTTTAAACTTTATCTG
This sequence comes from Megascapheus bottae, assembly GCF_031878675.1. Classification (NCBI taxonomy): domain Eukaryota; kingdom Metazoa; phylum Chordata; class Mammalia; order Rodentia; family Geomyidae; genus Megascapheus; species Megascapheus bottae. The sequence continues at coordinate 23,645,289 of NC_143528.1, read as the reverse complement.
AACCATATGGTTGTTACAGCACTGGTCTGCTGTAATTCCCTTTTGAAAAGTCTAGTAGAATAGTTTTTTTTCGTTGATTTCTTGGTCTTCTCTGATTAGTAACAGCTTCAGGATATAAACAACTTCTTGAGAAGTAACATTGTTTTTAATTAAAGTTTATAATAAAATAGGAATGTGCTATTTCATTAATATATTTGTCTAAGATTATTTGTCAGTAAAATTGGAAACAAGAGGGCCGGGAGTTTGGCCTAGTAATGGACTCGAAGAGCTGAGTTCGATTCTTAGGTACTGCATACATAGAAGAGAAAGCCAGAAATGGTGCTGAGGCTCAAGTGGTAGATCTCTAGCCAAGAACAGTGCTCAGGACCTGAGCCAAGCCCAGGACTGGCCAAACAAACAAAACAGACAAAAAACATTGGAAACAAGCTAACCTTAGTATAAGCTTAGAGCGAAGGAATTCAGTGTTCTTAAATTTTCTAAACTCAAAAATCTGTACAGAATAAAGCACACCTTTTAAAATTTTTGTTACTATAATTACTAAGTCACAGTAATTATACAAATGATTTGATTCACTGTGTACATGGTATACCAGTCATATTCATCTGTGCCCTCTCATCCATCTTGGTTTCTATTTCATTTCTTGTCCAATTTAGCTCATCATTTTGTTGTTTTTAAGTTACATACACAAAAGTGAAAATGAATTTCCCTTATTGTAGTTGGTTTATTTACAAATACACACAAATTTTACTGACAGTTACTACTATTATTACTTCTACTATTGTTATTATTATTATTTCCCTTAAGCTCAAATATTTGTAGACCTCAAAAGAAAAAGAGGATATAGAATTAAATAGCAAGTTGTTCTCTACTATATATTTTATTATATAATTAAACTATAAATAGATTCCATTTATTATTTAATTTATATTTGGCAAGCACAAAATCTTATTCTTGTTGATTGTTTATTATATATAATGATGCAAAAACATGAAAGTATGTACTTTGTACTCTGACTTTATTTCCTACGGTGACATGCCCAAGAGAGTCAGAATCACATCACAAATTGCAGTCCCATTTTAGTTATAGGAGGATCCCATAGGACTATAGTAGCCATACAAAGTTATATCTGCAACAATAATATCATAAAACAGTTTGGAGCTAAAAGTTTCAATATGGTCTGAGAAGACGATATTGAAGTACAAACCTAAAGGACAAACAAATGTTTATATATGTCTGTAAAGCACTCGAATTAAAAAAAAGTAAGAAAAGGGTATCATTATTATGTAAAATATTTAAGACAAAAATGACAGTAAGTGTATTGCTTTATTTATAGGAAAGATTTAAACTTGTTTTTACAGTTGCAAAACTTGATGGATCATTGAATTTAAAGAAGCTTTTAAGTTAGGCAATTCAATATTACTCAAGAGAAAAAAAATCTATTTTCATCAAGTGTTGTGAATTACCAAACAAAAATTGAATGAGCCCACTGCATCTGTTGTTTGTATAACATATTCTTTACTTTTGGTCACTTAAAAATGAAAAATAAAGGTTATGGTTCATAATTATATAATAATTGAAATACTTAGAAAATGATGTTTACTATCACTTCCATACTTTAATTTTCCTTTGTGAAAGCTAAAAAATAAATCCACATCTTTCAATAGCATCTGATAAATTTATTTTCTCCTAGATAAATACTTTACACAGCTCAGTAAGTCCCTGTATTTTTTGTCATCATTTAAAATATTTGTGACTCTCTTCTAGATAGCTTACTGATTATCATGTACTTTGCTACATAAACTTCTTTGTGTCTTTAAACGTTATTGCAACCGTAACAGGCCTAGTAATATTTGCCTTGCTAGAAACTGAACTTGATTCTATTATTGTGAAATAAAATTCTGTTTGTATTGAAATTATTGGAAATTTTAAGCTAATTCTATTTGATTATTATTGATTATTGATTAATATTTAGTCTTTCTAACATTACTGAATTTGCTTTTTAACCAATATTTAGTTTGGTAGGATCTGTACATAATGTGTGACATTGGATTGGAGACATTTCTGTGTCAAATGTGGAACTGATGACCAAACAAATTCCTTTAATTTTCAACATGATTTCTAAAGTTTATTTCCCATGAAGTAGTTGTAGATCATATTATTGATCCTAAGCTGAAATTTTGTCATTGTTAGACCTCACAAGAATATGAGAATGTAGAGATAAAATAAAAAACCATGTTGTTCTCTATGGCATATTTTATTATCTGCAATTGATGTATGGTATATATCTATGCTTAGGCATTTGCAACTTTAGTTAAAAATTCATATTATCTGAAATTAAACTCAGAATTGATTTCACAAAGGTGACATTTTCCTTCTTGGAGTGGAGTTGGATGTGTCTGTTCAAATATGTTTTGAATAAGTAAATGAATTGATGGATAGCTGGAAGACTGGATGGATGAACAAAATTCTAAACTTTGATTAAACTTGAGGACCTTTAAAGAATACTTTTATTTATATACATATATGATATATATACATATGATATGTATCTTACATATGTATCATATACACATATGTATGTGTGTATATGATATATATGATTATATAATATAGCAATATAAAACTTTCAGTTTAAAATATGATGTATGTGTATATGATATATATGTGTATAGAATAGAGCAGTTTAAAATTTGCAGGGACAATTTAAAATGTGTCTCATCCAGAAATATGTTTGAGTGATGCAAAAATTCTAAACTGATCTCACTAGAAATATAATCACTAATTGGTTTATACTTTTAAGCCATCTGCAATTTAAATTAAATGGAAAAATATAGACTCCTCAAATTAATACTGCATTCATTATTATGAAGTTAACTTAATCATAAAATGTATTGTAGAATATAGCACTATATTACAAAAGAAAAAAATTAGAGCAAGTCTTCCATAAATATCATTATGTATTTTTATTTGTAGATAAATTTATTGTTTAAAGTGTAAGCTATATAAAATATAATTAATACAGTGAAGTGTCTACCATAACGATTTCTCTGTGGAGAAACAAAGAAACATCATACAGGTGTGGAGGAGAATTTCCCTTTATATGGGTCTCTAGTTCCATTTTGAAACTTCTGTGACTTTTGTTGAATAGTAGGGAAGAATTAAAAAAGACACATTTCTTTTAAATGAATAGCTTATTTTCCTTTACAATGTTCATATAAATCGTTAATAAATGGCACTTTAAACTTGTCATGGTATATTGTAAAAGTGTACTATATATTCTCAATCGAAATACATACCTGGTAAAGATATTTCGAAGTTGAGGGAAACAATATCTCTCTTTTTAGGTGCAATCTTCTTGATTTTTTTTGATTTTCTGACCAGAGTTCCTACTTTCATGTTCTGGAGTATATTTAAATTATTCTGTTCCTTATAAAAGAACAATATTTATTGGAAGAAGAATAATCTCTAAAACTAAACAAGTGTGTGGTATCAGCTATAAAATCTCCTGACCATAGTCTGTTGGACATAGGTCTCCTTTGATAAGTTTTTTATGTATCTCTTCTTATGGCTTTGCTAATATAAGGCATGGAAGATGGTACAGGAAGGGATGCATTCTTATGTAAACGACTCACAGACACTTTTTACAGACTATTTTTAATAAACCATAAAAGCATTCTTGAACTTACACACGTATGGGTACCAACACACATTCTCTCTCTCCCTACTCTCCCTCCTCTCTCTCCTTCATCTCTCTCTCTCTCTCTCTCTCTCTCTCTCTCTCTCTCTCTCTCTCTCTCTCTCTCTCTCTCTCTCTCTCTCTCTCTCGCTCACACACACACACACACACACACACCCCACCTTTTCTATTTTTTTCTCCAAAGAAATGATAATGCGATTTTGTTTTCCCTTTTCAATACATTTCCATATGCCAATTTTTAACGACTGAAAATTTCATCACTCTACATTTTCCCTGAGAACTATATATTTTTTTTTATTTTTTATTGTAAGTAGTAAAAGGGTTACCTGATAACTATATTTTGAAGGGCTCTGTGTGGCCACTTGTGCGTAACTTTACAATTTCTTTTCCTATTTCTTCTATTTTATTGAAACATGTTTTATTGGGTCATGTCTTTTATTCTGTTTCCTATATGTTCTGCTTTTTTTGTATATTGGTTACCTTTTATGCTTAATTAAATTTCATGTTAGATTTTCTTCTTTTTTGAAGTTGTGTTCACATTTTTTGTTTTTCTAAATTGGAATGCATATTTTCCAGTCCTTGATTCTTGTCCTACTCTTACTCTTAAAAACAAATACAGGCATTAGGTTCATCTAGACATTATCAGAGCCACATAATACTAAGAACGTTTAAAATGTGTTTTTCAGATTTTCTTGAATTTATCATTACATTTTGCATTTTAAATCTTCCTTAGGGTGGTAGAATTCTCTGATTTGACTGTACAAAGCCATTTATGTTCAAATTCATTTGAAATGTTAGTTTGACAGGAAGTAGGATTTTACATTCAAATAATTTTTTTGTCTCAGAAAACTGAAGACAGTTTGACATTATCTTCAGTGCCCAGTGGTGCTAGGGAAAAGTCTTATATTTCTGAAACTGATCTGATTATTTTCATTTGTCAGATTCCTGGCTGTAATTTTTGTGTTCTGCAATTCATATTCTTGATATTTCATTAGTATTCATTTTGTTTTGTAAACCATTTTTAAAATGTGTCTGCAAATATCTACTCATTATTGTTATACTGAGCATCCTCAGGTTGCTGTAATTAAGAATGTTATTGTTTCTTTTCTATTATGTATTTATAAAACAACTATAATTATAAGACTGTGGGCCTATGACTTGCCAGACATTTTTGAAGGCTGTTTTCCTCATTAATTCTGAAGATTGTTTTTCTCAATATTGTTTATATTTCCATTGTCGTCTGAATTTGGGGAATGAATCTTAAAGAACAATTTACTTTCTGTTTCGATTATCTGTTTCATACTCCATATCACTAAAGCAGAAAATATATAGATACATATATATAAAAATATGTAGATAATTATATATGTATAAAACTATTCCTAGAGAATAAAACATATTGATAGATATTAATCCTACTGAATAATAGATTTAGCAGCTTTTTCTTTTTGTGTTGTTCAATGTACTTTTTCTGTTAATGTATGACTGTTTTGTTTTTGTCTCTGTACATATAATTGCACACCTAGAAGGATATTATGATTGCAGTGCTTTGTTCTATTTAGTTTCTTTAACTGAATAACTTATACTTTTAAAATTTTTTACTGTAATGCATAGAGGGGTAACAGTTACATTTGCCAGATAGTAGGTGCATTACTTCTCATACATTGATACCTCTTCTCATGTTTTTTTTTCCCCATTTCCCTCCCTCCCTATCTAATCCCCTCTTCCCTTTCCTATGTAATCAAATATATATACAATATACCAGATAACAGAGTAACACAGTCAGGTATAGTAACAATATGAGATTAACCAAAGGGCAACAAAAGAGAAGAGAAATAACATAGTACATTAAGAACAACAGTCACACAAGATAAAACTATTGTTTTCATATCCTAGAGATGAGTAACTTATTCTTATACAATGGTACATAATAATGCATCTACCATGCTTATGCACCAAAGATATTTCTCTAGGTTGTTTGTTAATTAATTTCAGGCCAGTAGTGGATATTTAAAACACTGTAGCTGAAATTTTATTAAGAAATGTTTAATATTGCAAGACATTTCTCACATCCTGTTCCTTTTCCAAATTATCTTTTTATTTTGGACATTGATTCAGCTAAACAAAACAGATGTAGGAATTTTATCAAAGATCTTTATGGACATTATGAATTTAAGTGGATTTTCAGAAAACATTGTCAACAATTTACATCCCATTATCAGGTTTAGAATATCAATAATGATATTTGTATAGAATTAGAAATGTAACATGCATTTTAAAATATTTCCAGTTAATTGCCAAAGCCATCATTAGGTAATTTCAGGGTGTTCACTTTGTAGATTATAAAACTGAAACATGGAATGTTTATTTAATTTTCTTCAAATTTTAGAGACTAATATTACAGTACACCAATCCAAATTTTCTTGTTTTACACTGAAGATGTTCACACTGTCTGTATTTTACTCTCTTTCCTTCATCTCTGCCTTCAAAAATTTATTAAGTGCATTTTTCTCAATGTTTATATTTTCATAAATTAGAATTCAAACTATTTAAGAACAAATTTTATCTTTGATTTAATCACAATTCTATCCAATTTCCAGGAACATATTAGATAACTGATAAATAGTACTTATAATTAATGCGTATCAGAAGTGGTAAATATTTGCATTAAAAATAACATACTACTCAACTACCTTTGATCTCTTGGAAAGATTCATTCTGCTTTTAGCATTGTTTTTGCTGTGTCCATGTGTGGTGCATTCACTTTAATATATATTCATTATTTATGAATTCTAAAAGTGAGAAACAGTTCTACCTGCCACCTTAAAGATTATGCTGTGTCATTGTTCAAAATATTGCAAATAAAAGCAAAAATCAAAGCAAACACAAACTGATCTGATATGAATTATGGAGCACTGAAGGTCTTGCATTGTTTCTCTTAAGTCTTGAGGATGATAGATTCCTAACATGAGGCCCTTTGCAGATAGTGTTCACCAACCTGTGGTTAATGTCATGCAAACTTTTGTAACTTAGAATCATAGGCAATCTTTCCCCCATCTTATTATAAACATGTTTTAATGGAATTTCTCATGAAAGGATATGCCATCCCAACTTGATTGTGGTGCGAAGTGTTCGTGATTGTGATGTTCCAGTGTCCTAAGGAAAAAAACAAACATTAGATCAAGGCCAACCTAGGCAACATGCAAGATATAATGTAAAAAATAAAATGTCTAAGAAAAGAGAATGCTTCACCTTCCAATCCAGTAACTTTTTAAAGTTTCTGTAAAGACTATTCATTGTTGCAACTCTTTTCTAGAAGGCATGCTGTATATCGACCCTTCTGACCAATTCATTTCTAAATTGTAATAAATGTAAGCTCATCAGGGAATTAAGAATAATTTCCTACATTTTACATATTCATTAAAACATTTTTAATCTCTACAGATTGTCTACAGACTAATGCTTTAGTTGATTTTATTTGCTCTTTAACTTCCTAATACAGTTTTAAATTGCATAAAGATATATGCTCTTGATTATAATGTGGAGAATACTTTTGTTTACTTGACCTTATGCCAGGACGAAATTCACAAAGGGGCACAGCCAGTTCCACTGCTTCAGATTCCAAGAACAAGTCAATTAAAGATTTGTATGTGGAAATCGTTTTCTGCGCACCATATGGAAAGGTACTGAAATCTGCAAGATGAGGATCTAGAAGGTATTAACTTGATTAGGGTAACGCCACAGTCATAGAACAATGCTTTTTTCCCCTAAGAGCCTTCCCTTTCCTAAAAAAAAAAAAAAAAAAAAAAAAAAAACCTTGCTCCTCCATGTTTCCTTCCCTCCTCTCTGGCCATAGAACCAATCTCTTTTATATGTTATTGATGTTTATCTATTCAATCCCAGAAATGTACGCCATTTCCCATGCAAAGATGATGTCAGAAGTTCTCACAGAGGCCTAATGGGTGAACATGAGGCTAAATTGTCTTTGATGTTAAATAACTGAAACTATGAGCAAAGTCATTCTCATTTCTCTATAAAAGCACACAGTCTCAGATAGTTTGCTATTATAATGCAGTAGTACACCAAGACCAGCAAGAGGAATAGGATCTAATCCTGAGTTGAAAAATCTCACAGTAGAATGAGGAAGATTCACACTAAACCACAAAATGTGACACTTGGGGACATAGGGAACATTGTCCTGCATTGGCTGGGCTGCATGCATGGGTTCATCTCTCATTTCAATTTCAATTTACTACTCTCAAATAAAAGATAAAAAAGCATACAAAGAGAGACTACTGAAGATCACAAATGTAATAAAAATGGGACAAGAAAGGTGTATATAAGGAAAGATGGTGATGCAGAGTGATTATAGTGAAGATTAAGGTTACAGGATGTAAGGATAAAATCACATTGTGATGGGCCTTCAGCCTATCATATTTAAAATGTCATGGGTATTTTTACAAGCTCCCTGTTTGGAAATGTGTGCACATATATCTAAAACTATAATTATATATATATATATATTCCTTTCAAGTAAAAACAGTAGATGTTGAAATAAGGTTTGAAAGATAATGTTATGGTGGCAAAATTGTTTTATCAAGTGGTACAACTTATTGTCCAACTTGTAAACTCCAGTACATTCTCATATAGGTATTTCTTTTAGTTATTAGTAAAATAAACATCTTTATGTTAAATTCTGTATTCTGACATTTGAATAGCATTGTCATTTATTATTCTTATTACTATTTCCTTGATTGTTGTATGGGTTAGCTCTCATACTAGAGACTATTACTCATCAGGCCAATCTTCTCTCTTAGTGCTAATTATGTGGGTAAGTTATGCCTACCATGGAGTGTGCGCTTTTCTGAAACTTTCTCTGATGCTGCATTGCTGATCCCCTTTGATGGAATGACCTTGCAATCTGAGAATAGGCTTAGAGAAACGCATGCACTGTACTCTTAAACCTCAAAACTATATTATTAGCATAATGGCTCTATGGTTTCTGATTCTTTTCAAAACAGTAACAGCAATCATGATTTATGATTATAAGGAATCACTTCAACTGGAAAATAAATGCTTACAATTGCAGCCTCTTCATGATTACTGCATCTCATTTTGACTTAAAAAAAGTGATCATTAGATAATTTCTACAGTAGCAATCTCCCCCTCACTTGCCCTGTACCATTGAGAATCGATGATTTACCCATCTTTTGTATCCTTTTGATCTTGTATATTACTTTATATTCCCTGTGTTCTTCTTATCTTGCAGTTTATTAAAATTCAGTAACTTTAATAGAAGAGGTCAGGAACTTAACATGAACTTGCTGCTGTTCTGTTTGTAGTTATTCTTATCTGTGAACCCGCTGTTGGCTCTGATCTGAATGGATAAATAGCTGTTTTTCAATTCAATAGTAATTTTGCCTGAGCATTTTACTGTTTCTAATATTTATTTATGTACGCATATACGAATTGATTTCTTTTGAAGGGATGCAGGCCTTTACTGGACAGGTGAAAGGAAGGATGCTTAACTTTCTAGAAGTGAAACTTTCGTTGGACAACAGTAATTAGAGATCAGTGATCTGAAGAGCTAATTACCTATAATTAATGCTGAAGGTATTCTAGAAGTTTGCTCCATTTTAGTCTCAGAGTGATTATGACATGGAAAAATGTTCATTTTTCAACACATAAATTATCAGTAGTCTCATTAGGAAAAGTTTATAAAACTCAAATATCATCCAGTAATTACAAAGTTGGAAAACGTAATAAAAGCTGGAATTTATTTCAATTACAGTTCTTTTTCCATGTTAAAGCTATTTTAACCTTTAGCAGCATAGAATGATTATAGAATAGATCATTTTTAATGATTCATTATGTATGAGGTCATTTGACAATGCAATTAGGTTAGTGATGAAAATTTCTATTCTTTTGATCATTCTGTACCTATAATGAATGAAGATAGTTTTACATCTAATTTCCTGAAATTAGAAGAATAAAGATAGAAACATACTCTTGTTTTAAATAAGTCACAAAAGTATCTAGATTGCATTAGTCTGTTAGTTGTGCAGGGAGGATTGCAAAACTTTGCAGTATTTTCCTTTCATTCATTATTCATTCAACGAATTCATCAGGGCTGTGAGTCTATTCCCACTATCAACAAATGTTTCCAAAAAAATGTACTTTCGATTTTGGTCTGGAGATTAAAGAATAGGTTTTGCAAATTATCAAGTATGACATACATAAGTACTGTCTTCTCAGAACTGAGGTATGAAGCCCCATAAAAGCAGAGCAACATTTCTGAAACCTGTATAATAAATGTGCAGTAGTATAAAGTATTTTTTTTTCCTTTCAGGTTGTTGGTAGTGTGTTTTCTTTTGGGTTTGCCTTAATTTTCTTTGTTTCTTCATTGTTTATCTAGTTAACTCACATTGTATTTCTCCTTCCAAGCTTGTCTGTGAATACTAATCATTGAAGTATTATATTTTGATTTAAAATGATTTCAAAACAAGAACAACATGTACAGTCAATGAAATTTATGTAGGCTTTTATTCTCCAACCAATAAATAAATGCCAGACTCAACAGATGAAAAAAAAGATAAAATGAGTTCTAGTTCTAGATCCATTAAGGTTTGGTTAAAAATGAAAGATGGAAGACTACTGAAATGCATCATATATGATTGTGGAAATTAATTTCCTCAAGTTACTTGCTGGCTTTTGGCTGGTCACCAGAAGATCCAATTTTATTTTGGACTGAGTGATGTTTACCCCTAGAAACTGTAAAACAGATTTGTTTATAGATTAAGTTTATTGTCTAATTGCTCAGTTTGGAGCATCATGAATCACACTCAATATCTAATGAGGCATCTTTAATTAGCTTGTTATCAAAGGCATATAAATAATTTTCCAAAATACCATTCGAAAGATATCATAGTGGAGTTTGTTTTTTTTAAATACTTTATTGTAAATTTTATTGTAAAAGGGTTACATGATATTTGCCAGATAGAAGGTGCATTAATTCACATACATTGATACCCTTTCACATGTCTTGGTCCCCATTACGCCCCCCCACCCCCCCAACTTGGTTTCCCCCTCTTCCCTATCCGTTTTCAAATAACCAAATACAAATATAACCAATATATCAGATAACAAAGTGAGATACTGTAAAAATATGATCTAACGAAGGGACAGCAAAAGAGGTGAGAGATAACATAGTACATTAAGGACAACAATCATTCATTATATGGCTTTTGTTTTAGCATCCTAGAGGTCCTTTCAATTAGCTTCATACTATATGGCCTTATGTATCACGGTTTTGCTTTATTGCAAATCTCTGCTAGTAGAGCCCAAGGTTTCTACTGATTATGACAAATGAGGGAAACCATTGAGCCTAAGTTCCTTTGAGTCTGGCTTAGTTCACTTAGCATGATTTTTTTCTAAGTCTTTCCATTTCCCAACAAATGGAGCGATGTTGTTTTTTCTGACAGAAGCATAGGATTACATTGTGTACAAATACCACATCTTGTTGTTCCATTCATCAACTGAGGGACATCTAGGTTGGTTCCATATCTTTGCTATGGTGAATAATGCTGCAATGAACATTGTTGTGCTAGTGGATTTAGTATGCCCTTGTTTCTGGATGGTTGGGTAAATGCCAAGTAGTGGAATTGCTGGGTCATAGGGGAGCTCTATGTTTAGTCTTTTGAGGCACTGCCACACTGCTTTCCATAGTGGTTGAACGAGTTTGCACTCCCACCAACAGTGTAGTAGTGATCCCTCCTGGCCACATACCCCCAGCATCTGTTATTATTCGTTTTCCTGATCCTGGCCATTTTAACTGGAGTGAGGTGGAATCTTAGAGTTGTTTTGATTTGCATTTCTTTTATGACCAGAGATGTTGAGCATTTCTTCATGTGTCTATAGGCCATTTTTGTTTCTTCTTCAGAGAAGACTCTCTTTAAGTCTTTGGCCCATCTTTTAATGGGATGGTTGTTACTTTGGAGATTAGTTTTGGAGTGATTCAATTTTTTGAGCTGTTGATATATTTTAGATATGAGGCATTTGTCCGCTGTATAGTTGGTGAAGATCTTCTCCCATTATGTAGGCTTCTTAATTAATTTACTAGCTATGTCCTTTGCCATACAAAAGCTCTGCTGTTTAATGCAGTCCCACTTATCCGGGCTTTCTCTGATTTGTTGTCATTCTTGGTCCTTATTAAGAAAGTTACGAGCTGTGCCAAGGAGGCCTACTGTGTCTCCTATTCCTTCTTGTAAAGTTTTCAGTGTGTCAGCTTTTACCTCCAGGTCTTTGATCCATTTGGAGTTAATTCTAGTGCAGGGTGACAAAGAAGGAACCAACTTTAGTTTTCTGCAGGTGCTTAACCAGTTCTGCCAGCACAACTTGTTGAAGAGGCTATCTTTCTTCCATTCTATTTTTTTGGCTCCCTTGTCAAAGATAAGGTGGCCATAGGTCTGTGGTTTAATATCTGGGTCCTCAGTTCTATTCCATTGGTCTTCAGGCCTGTTCTTGTGTCAGTACCAACCTGTTTTGATAATTATAGCTCTGTAGTACAGTCTAAAGTTTGGTATTGAAATTCTTCCTGCTCTGTTCTTTCTACTAAGAAGTGTTTTTGCTATACAGGGTCTTTTATTATTCCATATGAAATTTTGGATTTCCTCTTCTACTGCTTTAAAAGAATGACATTGGGATATTGATGGGTATTGCGTTGAATTTGGAGATAGCCCTTGGCAAATTTGTCATTTTCACAATGTTGATTCTTCCAATCCAGGAGCATGGGAGGTTTTTCCATTTCCTTAGTTCTGCTTTAATTTCCTTTTTCAGGGTTTTAAAGTTTTCATTAAAAAGGTCCTTTACATTCTTAGTTAAGCTAATTCCTAGGTACTTTATTTTATTTGAGGCTATTGGAGTTTGTTTTATAAACACAGATGACATTTGCCAGTGCAGTGTCTCATGCCTGTAATCCTAGCTAATGAGGATGCTGAGAGCTGAGTATAAAGATTCATATCCAGCCCAGGCACAAAAGGACCTGGGACTCTTATCTCCAATTAACCTCTAGTAAATGGGAAGTAGGGCTTGGCTCAAGGGTAGGGCGGTAGTCTTGAGCTGTAGAACTCAGGGGCAGCTTCCACACACAGAGTCCAAGCCCCACAACCCACAAAAACAAACAAACAAACAAACACACACACACACACACACGACATTTCTCTAGATTTAATGACATTTTTTTGAAAAAATTATTGCTGTTTGTGTCTCTCTTTTTACACTAGCAAATAGAATAAAGATAAAAATAATCTTTGAGATAGGATGTACAAAACCCTGAATTGATCCCACACATCATTATAAATACAAAACAAAACAAAAATAAAAACACAGCAAGGTGGGCATGATTGACTCACCCCTGGAATTCCAGTCATTCTCAAGGCCGAGATCTGAGGATGGCAGTTTAAAGCCAGCCCAGTCACAAGTGTCCATAAGACTCTTATCTCTAATTATCCACTAGAAAACCAGCTCATGTGATTTAATGTCTCATAAGACAGAGTATTTTGTCATGTGCCAATGCAAAACACTGAAAGAAATAGAGGGAAACATAAGTAAATAAATAGATAAATAAGTAATATATCTGTATGTCTCTCTCTATATATGTATATAGAGTGGTGTTATAATTCCGTAAATCAATTGTTACTTGTTATATTTATATCTGTTTGTTTATTTATTCAAAATAGGGAAGGAAAGGAAGAAGGGGTGAGAGGAGAGAAAGGGGGACAAAATCATGAGAAGGGTATCAATGTTTGAGAAGTAATGCACCCACTACCTGATGAATATAACTGTAACCTCTCTATACATTATCCCAACAATAAAATACAAAAATAAATAATTCCAGGGTATGAGAGAGTGGCCTAGTGTTAGACTGTGTGACCTGCATACACGAAGCACTGGGTTCGATTCCCCAGAGCCATATACACAGAAAAAGGTGGAAGTGGTTCTATGGCTCAAGTGACAGAGTTGTAGCCTTGAGCGACAAATTGCCTATGGGCAATGCCCAGGCCCTGAGTTCAAGCCACAGGGCTGGCAAAAAATAAATAAAAGATAATAATAATTCCATAAGTCAGATAAAGACTACATTTCTTTTTTGACAATGAAACTCCTATCACTGTTCCTAATTTTTTAATACTCATCATTTTATAGCTACACCTTGGATTGAACCCAAGCTTCATCCATGGTTGGTATGTATATTCACATTTACCACATCTCACCCCCTAGTATAGAGAGAGTATTATCATGGCAATGCTATCTCTACAACATAATTCTTATTCACTTGAAATAAGTGTGAGCTATTTTGATGAGGATGTGAATATATAAATGAATCCTCTATTTACTATCTTCCCCCAAATACTTCTTTCTAATGTTTATTAAAATAATTATCTCCCTCCTTTGGAAAATGGATATGTGTACACATACAAGTAAAAATTCACAATACAAATGCAAAAATGTTGCCAATAATTTGACAGGTTTACTTCAGCCTACTTTGTAACTAAATTTGTCTTCACAGAACAAAGATATCATTTGAAATGATTAAGACTGGATGAATATTTCTCCAATAGCAAATAGTATTGCATATGAAATACAGCAAGCATTTTGATAATATTAACCTGAAAGACTTAATGTTTAGAAAATAGAAATCATTGTGCTTTTATAAATTCTTAGTTTCATTTTGTGGGTTAGTTTAAGCTTTGGTGCTCTCTGTAATGCAGAACATGTTTGAGCGTTTATTCCAAAGGCCAGTAATAATAATGCTGAAATGTCCGCCCTAAGCTTGTTCTGCTTGGCCAGTGATCTCTGTTTGAATCTATGTGAGCTCCCACAAATCTCTAAGCAAGCATCTCAGGAATACGAGCAGGAGCAAAGGTCACAGAATGATTTTTCTTTGGATAATGAAGAGTTACTGCATTGATACTTTAGTATTCTGTTTAGACTCCAAGATATTAATTTGTTTTGTACTTTTTTGTGAACAATTTTATTCTTTTAGACATCACAAATAATTACTCAATAAAGGATACAATTATATGTAAGACAGATGATAGTTTTCTAAAAGATCTGACAGACTCCAGTGGCAAAAAAGGTTAAAAAGTCATTTTTTTTAGAAATAGTAGAAGCTATTAATGTCTCCTTAAAAACAATATCTCCAAATCTTTTGACCAATGTTTATATGAAATCAGCAATACAATATTGTCGATCAGTGGATACAAAGCAAGTGATTGAGTGATTGATTATTTAGAAAAAAAATAATGAATCTGAATGGGCAGTGAATTAAGTTTCAACAAAAATTGCATTATGACATCTAAGGATTGGCTTTTATAGTATCTTCCTTTCCCATATGCATATTGAAATACAAAAATAAGTTAAATTAATGGTGCACAGGTTTGTAAACACTTAACCAATTTGTGCATATAGTTTTAAAATTTGAAGTGTCCTTGAAAGTGATTCATAATGGAAAACTATGCAAATCATTCCATACAAATGAAGGTAGGTTGTAAATATTAATATCAGGAAATCAATTGGCAACCTAATGCAATGTATTTTCTTAGTTGTCTAGAAGTGTTGTTGCTGTGAGCTATATTCTCTGAAAGAACACCTCAGCCTACAGATTATTAGGAGTTAAAATTCACTAGGTGATCAAAACTACTGATATATTTTTTTTACAAATGGTGCAATGTTAATCTTTCTAAAGAAGGGATAGAGTTCCATTGTATATATGTCTATATATACACATGCATATGTGTGTATATGTATATATGCATTATATCTAGATAGATTAAAAGGTAGATTGACACAGAAAACAGATAGTCAGGCAGACAGACATATAGATAGCCTTGTCTTACCCAGTTAGTGCTTATAGAGATACCCTTTCATTGCTATTCACTAGGGCACAATTTAGATCAGACAAGTTCCAGAGGAGCTAATAGTAGTGGAACAATCAAAATGTGTAAGTGCTCAGGCTCTGAGTTCAAGCCCCATGACAGGCAAAATTAAATACGTGTACTGATGCTATCACATGGTCCAAGCTACCATGGAAGTGAGCCAGCATCGCTGTATGCCTGATGACTTCCTTGGAAGTCCTGTTTCCTGGAGTATAATCACTCCTGTGGATGTGATGCTGTGCTACTGTGGAATGAAAGTTTCACATTGGGTACATTCAATGAGTGAACAAGAAGAATACACACACACACACACACACACACACACACACACACAGAGAGAGAGAGAGCTTTACAGAGGAAGAAATCCCACACACTAGAAATTTATTAATTTACACATTGGCAAACTGCAAGCATAGGCATCAAGATGAAAATGAATCCTGTGGATTTTTACATATAAGTGCAAATTAGGCAAGTGCTACTAGTTCTGTCATGTACGCTGGTGAAACAGATGGCATGAGGCTCTGTGATACATAAGGGATAAGAAATAGCACATTTTTTCTTCTAATATTAATGTGTTCACTCTCCTTATTGCTATCTTTAAACTATTTCTGTTGTAATTCAGGAGCTGGTTTTGTTCATTATTGTCAATCAAAACTTATGATGAATATTTTGAGGGTGGTGTTTGAGAACAAAAATTTCTCCGTATTCTCTTGTTTTTGAAAAGATCAGTCATTGAGAGCTGTCATTACTTTTCTATCATCACAAGGTAAAGGGATTTCAATGGTTCTCCCAGTTGAGGGAGATATTTAACATCTCAACTAAAAGTATTTCTTAAAAATTAGTCATAACACTTTTGATAACTAGCCTAATTTATTGTGAATTTGAGGGAAAAAAAAACAATCATGAGGAGAAATACTGTTTTGGTTAGAATTACTGCCTGATTAAGAAAGCAGGTTCAACTCTTGTTTTATCTACCTGTGCCTGATCACGTACTCTAGTTATAAAATTCCACATCATCAAAGGACCATGAATGGTAAAGGTATATTGTATTCTATTTGAAGACATGGGTATTAAATGTTTCACTACAAATTAGGTTATTGTAATCATTAGACATACATTGAAAGGAAGTACAGAGTATTCATTGGAAAAGGAGATCACAGAAGCCTTGTTTGGGGACTTTTGAGCAGAAAAAGATATGCAAGAATGATCTAGAGAACAATATGTGTATATCTTTTGGCTTTGGTAAACCAGGGATATTTATGGAAACAAAACAAGAGTTGTGTAACAATAAAACTTTTCGTAGGAATGGCCCACAGAATGATGCAGAGGTTTAAAACTTGAGGATTTTAGTTTCTGTTGTGCAATACAAAGTAAAGCCATGAAACATTTTAGCCCTATCTTAAGAAGTAAGATTAATGCTAGAAAATACCTTAGGATCATAGGTTTAACTTCACAGCTAAAACATCTGAGATATTTAGAAGGAGAAACTTTTTCACTAGGTCCCCATTCAAAGTTAGCAGAGGAGTTAGAAATCTTTTCTTTAGCTGAGATCTGAGAATCAAGGTTCAGAGCCAGCCTGGGCACAAAAGAACCTAAGACTCTTATTTTAAATATATTTTTATTGTAATTAATAAAAGGGTTACATGATATTTGGCAGATAGAAGGTGCATTAATTCACATTCATTGATACCCTTTCACATGTCTTGGTACCCATTACCCTCCCCTCCATCCCCCCCCCCTCCGTCTTGGTTTTCCCCCCTTCCCTATCCAATTTCAAATAACCAAATACAAATAAATTCAATATATCAGATAACAAAGTGAGATACTGTAACAATATGAGATAACCAAGGGACAGCAAAAGAGATGAGAGATAACCTAGTACATTAAGGACAACAATCATTCATTATATGGCTTTTGTTTCAATATCCTGGAGGTCTTTTCAATTAGCTTCATACTATATAGCCTTATGTATCAAGGTTTTGCTCTATTGCAGATCTCTGCTAGTAGAGCCCATGGTTTCTATTGATTATGACAAATGAGGGAAACCATTGAGCCTAAGTTCCTTTGAGTCCGGCTTACTTCACTTAATGATTAACCTCTCGAAAATGGGAGGCGGTGCTTGGCTCAATGGTAGAATAGTAGCCTTGAGCTGAAGAGAGCTGGGACAGTGCCCAGGTGAATGGAGTTCAAGCCATATGATTCATAAAAAAAGGAAAGAAAGAAGGAAAGAAAGAAAGAAAACAGAAAGAAAGAAAGAAAGAAAGAAAGAAAGAAAGAAAGAAAGAAAGAAAGAAAGAAAGAAAAAGGAAACCTTTTCTTTAAATTATCAAACTCCTCAGGGCATATTTATAGCTACAAGTCAAGAATCCCTACCACCTTCTTCTATGTAGTAACTTAAAAAGAGATTGAAACAACTTAAGAAAAGACTCATTTAATAAATGTTGCGGAAATTATTGGATTGGAAAATAATTAAAATGTCAACGAATACCCTTGAATTAAAACTCTATGTATATTAATGTTTTAAATCTATCTCTGCAAGTATCCATTTCTCCATATTATTTTCATACAATCATCATTGTTCTCCTTCCCCTGTATAAGTTATCTAATTTATGAGTAAGACAAAACTGTAGCTGACTCATGTGATTTTACATGTCAAGTTTAATGCAAATTGGATCAAAAGATTGCAGTAGCTTAGTTGAGGTAGGTGCTTATGAATCACCAACTCCTAGCGTTTTAAAATGTCCCAATATAACCAACATTAAATTCTTTATTTTGAGAGAGAGGTGGGGAAGGAAAGGAAGAGGAGGAAAGGAGGGGTTTCAAAGGGGAGGAGGTGGGGTTTGAGAAGGAATGGGAGGAAGAGAGTGAGGGAAAGAGAGAGAAGAGAAAATATTTTCTTACCCTTGTTGAACTAGAGATCAGGGTCTCATGCTCTAGTTCTGCCTCTTGAGTCATTTTTCCAGACTCATTTTTGCTGTCTAATTGGAAATTCATTCAGATGGACTTTTCTGACGATGATGTTCAGATCACAACCCTGCCTGTAGGTAAAATGACAGACGTGAACGATTAGCATACACTAAAATCTTTTGAAAGATTATGAACTTGGGCCCATCAATAACTGGATCCTGAATATGAAACTGTTGATCTCGCATTAACTATTTAATTTAGATTAACTATTTAATTAGCATTAACTAATTAATTTGGCTCTATGAGATCACTAGACTAATGAAACTAGAAAATATATTTCCTTTTCCATATATTTTTATTGTAATTAATAGAAGAGTTACATTATATTCACCAGATAGAAGGTGCATTACTTCACACACATTGATACCTTTTCTCATGTCACGGTCCCCATTTCCCTCCCCCCATCTCCACCCCTCATCTTGTTTTCCCCCTTCCTTATCCAATTTCAAATAACCAAATACGCATATATCCAATATATCAAATAACAAGGTGAAATACTATAACAATATGAAATAACCAAGGGACAGCAAAAGAGATGAGAGATAACATAGTACATTAAGGACAACAATCACTCATTATATGGCTTTTGTTTCTATTCATTTAGCATCATACTATATGGCCTTATGTATCTAGATTTTGTTCTATTGTAAATCTCTGCTAGGAGAGCCCAAGATTTCTACTGATTATGACAAATGAGGGAGACTATTGGGCCTATGTTCCTTTGAGTCTGGCTTACTTCACTTAATATGATTTTTTTCTAAGTGTTTCCATTTCCTTACAAATGGAGCAATGTCGTTCTTTCTGACAGCAGCATAGAATTCCATTGCGTATAAATCCCACATCTTGTTGATCCATTCATCAACTGAGGGACATCCGGGTTGGTTGCATATCTTTGCTATGGAAAATAGTGCTGCAATGAACATGTTCTTTTATCCAGAGTGACTAGAATCTATCAAAAATATTTAGATGATGAAATGCATGTGAGTCAGACCTTATTCTTACCTTTGCTCAGAGTACACAAAACTTCAACCGAAATTTTCATGCTTCCTGTTAAAGCAAATTTTGATCAATATCTTTGACAAGCCACTTGAAATAAGTACACAATTACAAAACTGCTTGTCAGGCATACTCATCTGTTTAGAGAAAGAAGATCATGTTCTTTATCTCCATTGATGCTCATTGCCCTGCAAGTGAGTTAGACTGAACCGCCAGGAAGTTCCATGTGTAATTCAAACTTTATGGAGAAGGGGACAATTGGCTGGAATAATTCCGAAGAGTCTATGATTCTAATTTTCTATAACTCCCATGATCCCAACTTCTGAAATCAGTATCCATCACTAAATAGACAAAAGTGGTGCCTATATTATAAAGCAAATGTGACCATGAGTTTCCACAAAAATATGCTTCTAGTCTCAACTTTCACACATTTCCTCCCAAAGTTTTTTTTTTTTAACTTTTCATCTGACATCTGCCGTTGTCCTGTGCTTTTCTTTCTTATATAATTCCTCTCTTGTTTTAGTATTTGGCTAACCTATTGTCAAAACTTTTCTTATCATCAAATCCTGTATAATGACACTCCAGGCTCTGAATTCTTAAGAAAGTGTTTTTTTACTTTTCTAATCTAAATAAGGTTTCTAAATTCATTTCTTAAGATAAGTTTCTTCTCTAAGTCCAATAACCTAATGAACCAAGACTGTGAATTCTACTTCTTTGTATTCAAATTATTAACCAGCAGAGACTTATTTTCCTTTGGAGATTACAGATTGAAAGATGTCAGTTTGTAAATATCTAACTAATTTTCAGAGTGTCTCTGTAACATTCTTTCAAAAAAAGAACTGCAGAAAACAGTGCTCCCTGATAAAATAAGGAGTTTGATAAAATAAAATAACAAGGTTTCTTATTGTTATGTACTTGGTCGTAAGTTCCACACAGACTAGGAAAGAAAGGGGAAAGTTTCCATGTTTGCATATTATCCAGCAATGTGAATACAAAACTATTCTTACAAACCCCCAGAAGAGAATTTTCTACATTTTTCCTATTTAAACTGCATGAAGTCTGTAAATTCACAAGTAAACATCCAGCTTGTTCTTTTGAGAGCAGCAACTCAGGGTTTAGTCTACCAAATCATACTACATATGCAAATATTGTTTGAATGCAATTTAGCTGCATATTAAGCAGTACAGAAATCTCAAGAGTAAAAGACTTAAAAATGTCTGCAGCATAACAATCATATAGGCAAATGTTTGATGTAAAGATGGGTGGGTGTACTAAAATAGGTCATGGTTAGATGTGTTCATCTATTTTATTCAAACCCTTATTTGGAATTGCACATTAAGATTTATTTATTTATTTATTTATTTATAAAGTTAGGCACCTGATGTTCATAACTGTAACCCCAACTATTCAGGAGGGCTGAGCTCTGGAGAGTGGGATTCATAGCCAGTCAGGGCAGAAATGTACATGCGAATCTTACCTTGCCTTAAAATACCTGAAATTAGAGCTAGAGCTAAAGTGGTGCGGTACTAGCCTCCAGTACTTCAGTAAGAGATAATGTCCAGGCTGAGTTCAAGCCCCATGAGTACCACTTTTATATAGTATGTGTGATTTCAGTTTCATATACATCATGAATTATTTCAGAGTCAATTTTACCTCAATATGTAGTATGAGTATGTTTAGTATGATGTTGGGATGAGGATTTATAGAATATCTAGGAGCAATAAAATAAACTCTGTCCTAATAAAAACCAGTCAAACAAAAGATTGCACTATCTCCTCTACTCAAATTCTATCTGACAAATTGTTTTTCTGAACTGTCGTAAGGTTCCCTAAGTATATGTTTCCATGCAGTTATGTTATTTTTAATGTTTTCTTCTTTTTATTTAGGGTCACAGTTAGTCTCACTCCATTGCAGTGTTTTTGGCTTACTAGAAATAAATAGAAATACTGACGATAGATCCTTTTGAAAAATGTTCTCAATTTATAAAATGAAATCAGTTATATAGTCCAGTGATCCTTCCTACTTAGGTATATATTTTGTTATTTAATTTTAAGTGCTAGCCGGGCTACTTGGCTCATGCCTGTAATCCTAGCTACTCAGGAGGCTGAGATATGAAGATCATGGTTCAAAGCCAGCCCTAGCACCAAAGGACCTGAGACTCTTATCTCCAGTTAACTTCTAGAAAATGGAAATGGCTTGGCTCAAGGGTAGGGCAGTAGCACTCAGGACAACACCCAAGCCCAGGGGTAGGGTGGCAGCCTTGAGCTGAAGAGGTCTGGGACAGAGCCCAGACACGCCAGAAAAAAAAAAAAATAAGTGCTACACTAATACAGGATTTACAGTACTTAATTGTTCTCAAAATACATGAGATCATATAAAGAGGTTGAAGTTGGAAATAAATTGTAGTGTAGTTTGAGATATTAGTGTCTCGAATATAACAGAACATCACACCTTTGAAAACCACAGGGAAAATCTTTGCCTTGTAACAGAACCTTGGCCTCTCTCCTGAGCTCACCCCCACCCACACCACTACGGTTGCCCATTGATGGACTCAGAATGGAAAAGTAATTTAGAGACCATGTATTTATTTCAATTTCCCTTTGCGAAAAGGTTAAAGTAAAGGTCCACATAGCATAACAGGCCAGATCTAACAATTGTAAGCACCCAGACTCCTGTTTAAACAAGTTATTTTTTCACCCACTGATATAACTGGCTTTTGTACCCTTATGATTTTCAAACAGACAAAACACCCTTTTTATTTGGTTTTATGTGAGTTAACAAGTATAAGTCCTCTTTCATTAGGTTTCATTTAAGTTAACAACTTTAAATTTCTGGCTGTGTCAAAGACCACGATTTATAACTATAGAAGAACACTCTCTGACGCTATATCCCATTGTATATTGAGTAGACAGAGGACAATTCTACAAATATAGATAACACAGACCCCCTAGTGGCAGGCGACTAAGCTACCATTGAGATCAAGCATTTTGCTACAATATAATCTCATGAATGTTAAATAACACAAATTATATATCACATTTCATTACATTTTTATATTCAATATTAATTTTTAATATTTTATATATGTGTTGTGATGAGGACATATCCTCAATTTAATGACAGAAAGCCCCATTAATTACAAGAAAATAACTATATTTTTATTGTATTCTGTGAAAATGGGAGGAACTAAAGATGTCCGTGTTTGACATATACACCTTTTATTCTCTATTATTTATGAAAAAGGTTTTATGATATCAGACATCACAGGAAGATAAAATTATACCTTAAAAATACTGATTTCTCTTGTATAGACTGAAATGAGAGACACATAGAGACAAGTATAGTGATTACTAAATAGACAAATTAGAGATTTTTCTGAAATAAGTTGTGAGGCACTTAAACCCATTTTCATTATACATAATTTTATTTGATACATAATCTGAAAATTTAGCTGCTCTTTTCATTTTTACTAAGATAACTAATAGCCATCTTTGTGACTTTTGAAAATATAACTGTCATATGATATATATTTGTATGACAAAGAAAATGCTTTCACAACTAAAACTATTAATTTCCACTACAAAAGAGTTAAATGAGGAATACAAAAAATATTAACCCATTGCAAAGATTTTTTACATTTGAGTCTCATAAATTCAATATTGAATAAATGCTGACTTATAGGGGCTCTGTCCCTAGCAAGTATAGAGACAGTATTTTTTTAGAGAGAGTATTTGCCCAAAATTATTTATACAAGATTCCAAAATATTTGTTGTCAATGTTTTGGTGAACAGATTTTAGTACTTTAAAGCACAAGTTCAAAAACGGAATATATATATTTATAAAATACTATTAATAAATTCACCATATTGCTAGATACAGTCCTTCAGATAATATTAATTTGAGGCCAGCCCAAGTAAAAATTTAGCTAAATCCCTTATAAACAGGTAAGTATGTATGGTGGTGCAAACTTGTCATCCTCGCTGTAAATAAAAGAATTTTTCTTCCAAAGTGGCCAAGAAAATCATGAGACTTAAAAAAAATCTAATAAAGACCAAGTCTGGGAGCATAGAAGTTACCTTCCCAGCAGTTGGAGGGTACTGTGATAAAACTCTTCCACCCAAAATAAATCAATATCAATTTTTGTATATAAATTTCTTTCATATAGTGAATGGCAGTCATTGCATTGTATTTTAAATAATATGATTCATTATTTAATAAGATGTTTCAAGGCAAATGAGCACAGATTAATTAGCTAAGAGAATTATACTTTTATTGAAATGTTCGTGAAATATAGGTTTGTAGAAAACTAAGAGTTTATAGAAATCCCCTATATTCTCTGTTTAGCTTTACCAAATGGTAACAGCATTATGACTGGCACCAACTATAATTAAACATTTGACTAAAACGCATGTGTTATTTTATCCACACAATTCAGCAATATTCTTTAGGTCTTCTCAGCTTTACCAGCACCCACTTGTGTGTCTGTATATTTATATGCTGCTGTAGAGTTCTCTCTCTCTCTCTCTCTCTCTCTCTCTCTCTCTCACACACACACACACACACACACACACGCATGATTTTCCACTAAAGTCGTAATAGAGACAGTACACATGGGTCCTGTATCAGTGGGGCTCTATTTGCAAAAAAAAAAAAAAAGTGTTCCATGAGCTGACTTTATCATTGTAGGTACATCACAAAGTGTAACTACATGAATGTAAGTAATGTAGCCTAGTATACACTGAAGGTATGGAATGGCTTTTTTATCTAACTTGCAAATCAGTTGACTATGTTACTGTCCTGAATGGTATAGGAATATCTAGTCTATCTGAGCATGTTTAAACTTGGAAGATGTAATAATATGGGATAAAAGATTCTTCTTTACAAAATGGCTCATCTGTACTGGATTTTTTTTCCTTTTTTTTGGAAATTTTATTCTTTTTTTTCTCCTGATTTTTTTTAAATTTCTTATGGTGATGTATAGAGGGGTTACAGTTACATATATACGGTAGTGAGTACATTACTTCTTGAACATTGTTACCCCTTCTCATGTTTTTGCCCCATTTTCCCTACCCCTCCTTCATCCAAGTTGTAAACTTCATTTCCAATATATTGTCTTGTGAATGTCACTATTGTATTATCATAGTCCATTTCTTAAAATACAAGCATACCATACAGCTGTACAAAATATTTTCTTTCTTATATCTTTATTCTATAAACATTTTTTCACTGTTTTCATTTTTCTCCACTACTTTATGAAGCTTTGGTTAAAACAAGAACATTAACATGATTCATTGCAGACTAAGCATTCACCACCATACAAACTGGAAGTTCTTCAAGGTGCTGATCCTTCAAAGCATTGTCTGGTAACATCAATGGCTCCTAAAATCACAAGCACCCATCAACAGAAGAAATGGTTGAGTCTCTTGATGAAATAAACCTCTTTTCAAAATTAAGTGAATGTGGAACTTGATTTACTTGGTTTATTTTTGCTTCCTTTTATTTATCTGAGATTTGATTATTATCAGTAATAAGTCATGAATAATTCTCTCTACTAATGAATACTTTCAGTCGTTGGTGCCATGTTTGGTAGTAATAGTAAATGGCGGGGCCGGGGGTTGGCTCTAGTGATGGAGTGCTTGCTTAGCATGCACAAAGACTCATGTTCGATACTTCAGTACCACATGCACAGAGAAAAAGCCCGAAGTAGTGCTGAAGCTCAAGTGGTAGATTTCTATCCTTGAGAAAGTCCAAGGACAGTACTCAGGCCCTGACCTCAAGAACAAGACTGGTTAAAAAAAAATGGCTGAGTTAAACAAAAAGCTTCTAATTAACTTTTCCCTGAGAATTTTCTTGGTATTTTTTTTTTTTGCTTGCCCTGTAGCCTTTTTATCCTCATCTTTCTTCTTTAGTAGATTCCTTTCTTAGATCCATTGTGAACCTAGGGATTGAGCATTTTCCAAAAGTGTGGCAAATTGCAGCAAATAAACTCTGCATAGTTGATGTGAATATCTAAATATATACTTTTCTTTTGGTGACTGCACATAGCATCAGAATGATCATATTAATATGCAGAAATACAATTATTATAATTACATTGTATTATCTTCTAGACTTTTTTGGTATGTTTCAGGGTTTTCTACATGAACTGGTCACCTGAAAAAAAATGTTTAGTTTCTTTCTAATTTGTTTCTTAGTGGTATAATTTTCCTTGACTTATTGCAATGGTTAAAATACATAATATAATATTTTGAATAAGAACAGTCACAGTAGACACTGTTGTCTCATTCTGTATTTTAGGAAAAATATTCAGATTTTCATGGCTATATGGCAATAGATGTAATTTTTGAAGTATGTTTTCAAACATATGCTTTTTTGTTTTCTCATGCTTTTATTTCCAAATATTATTTCTCATTTATTCAAGGCACAAATCGTTTTATTCAAAGTTAATTTTTGTTTACTGAAATCTGCTGAAGAATTCAGGTAGTATGTTCACTATGTATACTGACTCATAGGGAATTTCTTTTTAATTTTTCTTATCTTTCTCTCTCAACCTTCTTTTTCTCCTTTCATTTTTGTTCTTTATTTGTTCATTTGGAGTTGATACTTTCACGAGTTCTCTTACTTGAGGTTTGTGTTATTTGTCATATACTTCTCATGTTTTGATGGCCATATAATTCTGGAAACATATAATGAGTTGGAAAATGTTCCTTACTTTGAGATTTTTCTGTGTAATTACTATATTTCCTGTCTGTGAAACCCTTTGATGAAATAATTTTCAAATACTCTTTGATAGTGTTGATGCTTATAATGGTACTGAAATTAAACCCTTTGTGTTGGTTTGGTTTTGAGCTTGTGTCTTTTCAAAAAATTCATGTAATTTGCAAAACTGATTTTAAAAGAAATCAAGCTGTTCACAGCATTCCCTTTTCATCATTGTGGTTTGCAGGTCCAAGTCACTTTATCTCTTAGACTTTCTTAAACCAAACCAATTTTTGCCATTTATTTTGGCAACTAAAAAGTTTGTCATCTTTACTCTCTGACACAACTTTTATTAAAGATTCCTTCATTTGTTCTGGCTGTCTACTGTTTGTAAATATCCTTTATACATTCTTACTAATTCTTAGTATAAACTATTTTCTCCAACTAAATACTTAGCTTAGTTTTCATATCTTTAGATCCTCAGCTCTATAACCTACTTTTGTTTTTCTAGCTCTTCTCATAGTTACTTTTCATATTCTATAGTCTTTTTTTACTTCTTTTTTTTTTTTGCCAGTCCTGGGACTAGAACTCAGGGCTTGAACACTGTCCTTGGGCTTTCTCAAGGCTAGAGCTCTACCATTTGAGACACAGCACCACTTCTGTTTTTTTTCTACTTACATGATACCCAAAAATCAAACCTAGGTCTTCATGTATGCTAGGCAAGCACTCTACCATTAAGCTGAACTCCAGGGTCTTCTTTTGTTTCACTATTTGTACTATCCTTCACTATTTGTACTATCCTTCAGTATTTGTACTATCCTTCTGTTTCACTATTTGTACTTTCCTTCCTTTATTTAAACATATTTCAAACAAGATGACTTAAGATGGAAAAAAAATGGTCAAAAAAATGGCATTGATCAAGATGCATTGTACTTACAACCTTACTTTTGGAATTGGAACCTCTATATTCAACTACTTGATAAAAAGTAAAATAATATGACTTTACATAAAATTTGCTTAGGAAATAATTATATTGGCTCTCTATTTTACTCCTGTTTCTCCAAATTATTTTTTGCATTTTATTTTTATTTTTGAAAATGTATTTTATTATAAAGATGATATACAGAGGAGTTACAGTTACATATGTCAGGTAATGAGTACATTACTTGTCAAATATTTTTACCTCTTTTCTTGTTTTCCTCTCACTTTCCATCTCCTCCAACCCCATACCTCAAATTGTAAAGTTCATTTCCAAAATAATGTCTTGTGAGTGTCATTGTTACATTGATTCAATCTTCGTACTTTGTCTCATCATTTTATTTTATTTTTCCTCCTTACTTCTCCAAATCAATATAAAACTCACAAATTATTCTTTAGGACACACATTTAAGGGTATCTCTCTATTAAGAATTCAAGGACAAAAAAATCCCATCATAATGATTTACATAACTTTTTTATACATGATTTATAAGAATAAACCAGGAGATGGGCTATTTGGTATATATTCTTTTTGGTTATTAACCTTCTAGAAAACTTTAGTGTACACTTGCAAGCATACTATTTTCACCTGAATTGAATATAATATACCCATTTTCTTTGTTGGAAGAGTACAGGATAATGAAATTAGATCTATTTTACTTTTTTCTAGGTTACTTTTATTGATGTTTGTTTACACATTAATATTTTTACTATAGGCACCTTGTCAACAAAGGAAAAGTCACCATTCTACAAATGAGAAAGGCAGAATGTTTTGTGAACAAAGAGATACACTACTTTTGCATAAAGACATTGTCCATGACAGTTCACAGTTTGTATACCTTCTGTATTAAATTGAGGATTTTTTGAGTACAAAAATATCTAAATATATGTTCTATGTCATCTGCTTCAGTGTAGAGGAATATGCATGAAAATCTCTTGTGAATTTAATTGAAAATTTTAAATCCCATTCTCCACCAAAGGACCTGACTCAGAGGGTCTCAGAAGGGTTTGCATTTTAACAAGCACCCCTTATAGTTCTGATGCAGGTGGTTGGCAAACTCTGATACCATTTAAGTAGTCCCCAGCGATCACACCTGCACTCAATTTAACTTGCAAATTTGAAGTACATACTACAAAACTTTGCAAGACACTACAAAAGATAGCAAAGAATTGAAGTCCTGATCAGTTTTCATAAGGAGTTTCCTGTGAAATAGTAGAGACCTGTTTTCTGTAAACTATCTGAAAATAAATGTGAGAGGAACAATTAGTCAAACTAGCTCACTTTTAATTTTAGCAATTTCCACTATTTTAAGTAATTTCAGTTAATATTGATCAATTATACAATTACTGCTGAAAAATAAGCACTATGAATGTGTGTAAATATCTATTTCCATCATTGCATTTCTTGAAAGTAGCAAAATGCTTTATCATTTGGAGGAATACAACACAGAATTATATGATGAATATCTTCCAACATCTAGTGTGATCTGTATCCACATTAAAAACTGATATGTGTTAATGGGTAAACCTAAAAAGAAAAAGAAGAAAGAGAAAGAAAGGAAATAACAAGAAAGAAAAATACTTAAAGGAGGAAGTAGTTTGACTGGACTGGAAAAATCTCAAGAAACAGAAATGAAGAAAATGGCTTTCTACTTAAGAGAATAATATATGAAGAATTGTAGAAACCACACAGTAAAAATGTCTCTAGTGATTGTTAAGCGGTTCCTTGGGCCGAAGGCAAATTTCAAATTGTATACCACCTGCCTAGGAAGCACAAATACATGCACTCACAGAGACTGGAGGGGTGAGGGGAGCATCCTACTATTCATTTATTTTGTTTTTAAAAGGAAATCATTTCTTTCTTTCTTTCTTTCTTTCTTTCTTTCTTTCTTTCTTTCTCTCTTCCTTTCTTTCTGCTAGTCCTCAAGATTGAACTTCTTTTTGCCCAAGGCTAATGCTCTACCACTGGAGCCACAGTGCCACCTTTGGCTATTTCTGTGTACTGAGTAATGGAACCAAGGGCTTCGTGCATACTAGGCAAGCATTCTACCACTAGGGCACACTCCTTGCTCCAGGAAATCAATTCTTCTACATGACAAATTTTTAGAGGTATATTCTTTTTTTAAATTTTATTTTTCATATATTTTATTATAATTAATAGAAGGGTTACATAATATTTGCCAGATAAAAGGCTCATTAATTCTTTCAGCTAAAAACCTGAAACTATCCTGAGCTTTCTAAAGACTGAAGGTTCATTGTGGTAGTGATAATTGATGTTTGTTTTCTATTATTGTTGTTATTGAATCTTAGATTTTCATCTTTCCATTTCCTGCACTGCTGAATAGATAGCACCATTTATATTTCAATTCATTTCTAAATCTATATAACACTTTAATAGTTTTCAATGTCTTTCACAACAAAAAAAAGCTACATACTTTCCAAAATAAATTTTTCATGGATTTTTCTTCCTATCCTTTCTTTGGTGTAAAAGACACATTGAAGAATTATAATGTGCTTGAAGTTGGCAAAAATGATAGGAAGGAAAGAGGCTTACGATCTGATAGAAACTTAATGACACAATACACATAGCTAAGAGAGATAATAACAAAGGAGTAAAAATTATATTTATGTGTACATATCAATGATGATACATTTTAAAGGAGAAAAAAATATTTTTAGCAGGCTAAGGTCTTATAAAAAGGAATAATGATCTGAAGTTTTAAAAAGATAAAAAATACATGTAGAATGAGAAATGTTTCTGTCATTGAGAACAATTAGAAAGAATATTCTTCCCTGTAGACATCAGCATGAGAGAAGATCAAAACCAGACAAGATAAAACCCTTGGGGATCTAACAGTCAAAAAACCCACTTTACAATGTCCTATTTCCTGGAACGAAGAGGACTTTCTTCTATAATATACCCTTAGTCATTTGAAAAACTTAATGATCCATGAAATGAGGATTCTTATTTCAATAGGTAGGTTACTCCACAGACTTTCAAAAGATCTGAGGTTGAGGCCAAAACTCCAATTACATGCCTATATTTCTAAGATAACTGTTCTTCTTATCAAACTATCTTTTCTGTTTTCTATTGTCTTTGCTGTGAATAATTAAACACAGTTTTTAGAAGGATAAAGCAGAATGACTAACATTATTTTGCTTTATTTCACCTCCCACTCCCTCCCTCCCTTGCTCCCTCCCTCCCTCCCTCCCCCCCTCTCTCTGTCCCTCCCTCCCTCCCTCCCTCCTTCTCTCTCTCCCTGTGATCTATCTTTATTTGTCTCTCACTAAATATTTTTTAGAGGAATTGGTAGGTCATGCTGTGCATAAATGCTAGAATATACACCTAAACGTTCAATTATTTGTTTCAAATAACTAATTTTAAGACATCTGTAGGTCGTTAACAAGGCTAATAAATGTATTTTGTTTTTGTTATTTATTTTCTTAGTGTCAGTACTTGGGATTGAATTCAGGGCCTGGTCATTGTCCCTAAGCATTTTATTGCTCAAGACTAGCACTATATCACTTGAGCCACAGGGCTGCTTCTGACTTTCTGACAGTCAGAGATAGTCTCATTGGCTTTCTGTCCTAGTCGGCTTCTAATTAACATCCTTAGATTTTAGCTCCTTGAATGGCTAGGCTTAGAGATGTGAGCCACATGTCCTGGTTTACCAAATTAAGTGATTATAAAATTATTTGAGTTGATTTTTAATATATACACAAAAAGTACACACGCATGCACATATGCACACATGGGTATGTATATCTCTCACATTTTTATTTCTATTTTATCATCAATATTTCTACAATATGATATGTGTATAGAATTTATACTATTTCTAAGTATAATGTGTACTATTCATAGTAATTCTGTACCTAAAGATTAACATATTTAATCAATACCTTCAATGTTTGGAAGGTACATATTTCACAATGATGCATAAATGGAAACAACCAATGCAAGGATAAGCATTATCTTCTTGTAATTACTCAATGTGAGAAAAGTTACATTAGTTATATCAATAAGAATTTATATTGGAAAAGCCAAATATTTATTCCAAAGACAGAAGTAAAAGATTTGTCAACGGACAAAGGCCTCATATCTAAAATATATCAACAACTCAAAAAATTGAATCACTCCAAAACTAAAAGTAACAACCATCCCATTAAAAAATGGGCCAAAGACTTAAAGAGTCTTCTCTGAAGAAGAAACAAAAATGGCCTATAGACACATGAAGAAATGCTCCACATCTCTGGTCATAAAAGAAATGCAAATCAAAACAACTCTAAGATTCCACCTCACTCCAATTAGAATGGCCAGGATCAGGAAAAAGATCAGGATGACAGATGCTGGAGGGGATGTGGCCAGGAGGGATCACTACTACACTGTTGGTGGGAGTGCAAACTCGTTCAACCACTATGGAAAGCAGTATGGCAGTGCCTCAAAAGGCTAAACATAGAGCTCCCCTATGACCCAGCAATTCCACTACTTGGCATTTACCCAACCATCCAGAAATTAGGGCATACTAAATCCACTACCACAACATGTTCATTGCAGCATTATTCACCATAGCAAAAATATGGAACCAACCTACATGTCCCTCAGTTGATGAGTGGATCAACAAGTTGTGGTATTTGTACACAATGGAATTCTATGCTGCTGTCAGAAAGAATGACATCGCTCCATTTGTTAGGAAATGGAAAGGCTTAGAAAAAATCATATTAAGTGAAGTAAGCCAGACTCAAAGGAACTTAGGCTCAATGGTTTCCCTCATTTGTCATAACCAGTAGAAACCTTGGGCAATACTAGCAGAGATCTGCAATAGAACAAAACCTTGATATATAAGGCCATATAGTATGAAGCTAATTGAAAGGATCTCCAGGATACTGAAACAAAAGCCATGTAATGAATGATTGTTGTCCTTAATGTACTATGTTATCTTTCATCTCCTTTGCTGTTTCTTGGGTATCTCATATTGTTGCAGTATCTCAGTTTGTTATCTGATATATTGAATTTATTGGTATTTGGTTATTTGAAATTTGATAGGGAAGGGGTAAAACCAAGACAGCAGGTGGGTGGTGGGTGGGGGGGAGGGTGATGGGTACCAAAACATGTGAAAGGGTATCAATGTATGTGAATTAATGCACCTTCCATCTGGCAAATATCATGTAACCCTTTTATTAATTACAATAAAAAATTATAAAAAAAGAAGTAAAAGATTTGTGGGATTGATGGTCCATAGCAGATTCCCAAGAAAAGGAGTCTAGAAGCATTCCAAGTTTTCTAGACTTGATAACTACTTAGAATATCTAAATTATATAAATTAATAGATGAAGTGAGAATGTGAAATTGAGTGAAGAAATGATTCTGCCATTCTGATACACAATATTTTTCTGTAGTGAGTAAATAAGTTGGATGTAGATACTTAAAATATTTCTTACACAGTAAGTTATGGTCTCTGTAAAAGAAAATCTAAAAAATATTAAGATACTTCTCTGTAGACTATAATAATTGATAAACCCAAAGATAAATTTTGCATATTATTATAGTTTCTACTAAAGAGACACTATACACACACATACACACATATGAATGCACACATACATACACCAAAGGAGTACATAGATGCTGCTATGCTAAAGTAGATCTTATATTAGTTGATGCACTTAAAAGTATATCTCTTATCAGACTGCTACATATTGTTAAATATTTTTAACTAATACCGAATATCCCTCAGTTTAAAGATTCCGAAACTTCGGAAAGGTATGTTTCACATGGCTCTTGGGAACTCCAGCAGTTGATAATTAAGTGGCTCCCATATTCTAGACCTATTTCTTTCCAAAGATTGGTGTAGTTTAACCATCGTATTGCTACTTCCCTTTAATAATAGTTTCTGCAGTCTTTGACACGGAGAACTTCAGTTTGGTCTGCCTTCTAGTCATGTTGAATTCTCAGAGAATTGAAATTCTGGTGCCTTCTTAAGAAGTTTTAACCAACTCCTCATCGATGATTTTGTTTTCCTACACCTTTATTTTTCTTAAAATTACAACAAAGAAAAGATGGAAATAGAAAAGCAATACCAAAAATCACATTTTCTATTGCCAATGTAAGTTTACCTAAAGTATCTTCTCATATAGAGAGTGAGACGTTCTGCTATTGTTTCTATTGTTAATATTTCATTGGACCTATTTTATATATTTTAACACTATACTAAATTCTAAATTTTCAAACACGTTTTTTTCTTTAATTTTTAAGTAAGGAAAGGGGGTGGGTAGAAAGGGGTGGGTAAGAACGTTGAAAGGGGTGACACTGATAAAGATGCATTGTATTTATAAACTATTATATTAAATACCAATTCCTCTGTATAATTATTTAAATGTAATCAAAATAATTTATCTGTAAATACATACATTTATATATTTAATACAAATAGAATCTTACTATGATGCAACATACTTATAAGGAAAATGTATTTTTAATTCCAACCTAAAATTTTTAAAAATCATAAATATTTGATTAAAATAATGAACAGCATATGGAAGAGTATTATGACTATGGATTCTACAGATGTTGTTAACATTCTATTATATTCTTCAAAGCATGGTTACAATAATTTGAGGTTAATTGGATGAGCATAGTGACATATTTGTTCATTATTTTCTTTTCTATTTAACATTCTACACCAAATGAAATGATATGTTTACAAACATACATCCAGAAAAATCTCTAATATTACTATATTACAATTAGGGGGTGTTTCAATTACTTTTTTATCACTGTTTATCAAAATACCTGATATAATTTAAGGAAGGATCAGATTAATTCCATGACAGTAGGAAGATACAGTGGAGAATTTCCCATTATCCTATTCAGGAAACATAAGAAAAAGTGGCAGGGAGAAGCAGAGATATCATAGTTTCAAAAACTGCCCACTTCCCAGTGTTTCTAAAGCTTCTCAAAATAGCACTGTCAACTGTGAAACAAGTGTTTCAAAACATTAACCCTGAAAAACATTTAATCAGTTGCTTCAGTTCCAAACCAATGTTCTATATCTACCTGCTTCATCTGTGTTTAAGAAAAATATAACACTGTTATTCATGAAACTATCTTATTATAACTTGGAAAAATCTGATAGAAGCTCAATTTGTGAACAGTTTTGATAAATATATATTTGAAATGAATGTATTAAAATTAAAGATTTATATCAATCACCCAATACATTTAATAAAAAAGCACAAATATTTTCTATGCATCAATCAATGGTGAACTTTTGTTTACTTCAGACAAAAATGGGAAATAATTATGGCAGCTAGTTCAGTTCACTGGGTTTCCAGCATTCTGTGACTGTGAGTGTGTGCGTGTGCGTGCGTGTGTGTGTGTGTGTGTGTGTGTGTGTGTGTGTGTGTGTGTGTGTGTGGTGATTCTGGGGCTCAAATTCAGTCCCTGAGCAATGTTTCTGAACTTCTTTAGTGCAATGCTAGTGCTCTGCCATTTGAGCCAACTTCCACTTTTGACTTTTATTGTTGGTTTGTTAGAGATAAGAATCTCACACACTTAACTGCCCAGGCTAGCTTTGAAACATGATCCTCATATCTCAGCCTTCTGAGCAGCTTGAATTATCATTGTGAGACCACTTATGTTCTTTTCTTTTATTGGAGAGAGTGGTACTTTTTCAGCTTTCTCTTGAAAACTCAATAAACTTTTTTATTAAAGAATTTATTAACATTGATTTTTACATCATATTTCAAATGATGTGTTTAACAAACAAGTATTCAAGAAGGGAATCTCTATATACAATCACTGGCACATAGATTTTAGAACACAATCAAAATTAGGCTGAGGGTTTCTATGTCACAGGTACATATTAATCTATGTAGTAAAACATTGTCTATAGAGTAATAAGTTTTTATGTGTATGTAGTTGTATTTATATTTCTAGTACCATGGCCATAGCATTGGGTATGCAACTATTGAGTCTTCACTCTTGTACTGTTTGGATCTAATAGCCACATATTAAGAATATCTTTGGTCTTGATTTGTCTCACTCAATATGATTCGCTCTAGATTCATCCACTTTCTTGCAAATGTCATTATTTTATCTTGTCTGTTGTCTATGTAGAATTCTATTGTATATATATACCACATTTTCTGTATCCATTCATCTGCAGCAGGGCATCTGGATTATTTCCATGGCCTGCCTCAAAGGTAATTATAAAAACCCATTATCATTTCTTCCTTTTCATTAAACTTTTGATTTGAAGAAGAAATGTTAATATAATAACTTCACATGACTAATACTAAGAAAAATTGGGGGTAAAATTACTGAATATTTTGGCTTAATTCAGAAGGGTAGCTTTTTGATATGGCTGTAGATGTTGGAGCTTGCCATACATAATCTAAAGCTTTATGTGATTTGACCTAAAGGATTTTTAAAAATTTATTTCATTTCCCAATGTGAAACAATGACTAAGATACCCTAAAATAATTCTAAGTTTTTTTATAAAGAGTATAATTTAAAATTGTCTTTATAATTCTTAATGACATAATTGAATGTATAAACAAGGTTATATCCTGTGCCAATAAATAACATATATCTTTTCAACAAAAATCTAAAAAGACACAAGAGACACAAAGATTTCTAAAGATCCCCTCTTTGGTACTAATAATGTAAAGGACATTTTAAAAAATAAAATAAAACAAGACCATCACCAACAGCATTTCATTAGTAAATAGAAATCTTAACGTGAAAGCATGTGTAAGATTTATGATACAAAATTTAAAACCTTAATATAGTTCTCATTTCACAGGAGAAATATTTGTAACACTATGTACTTCTCAAGTGGCTTAATTAATATTGAAGTAATGTATCTTTCTAATAATTTGTCTCTGAATGGCAATAGGTGGATATTTTTCCAGGATTGTGATGAATTAGAGCTTATAATGTGAAAAATTATATAGATCACTTTATATTTCATTATGAATTGGATAATTCTCCATCATGAAAGTCAGCCTCATTTGTTGGAATGCAATGCCATCACTTAATGTATTTAATAATGTCTCTCAAAGAAAGAAATTACTCACAAGGGAGACTCTGAAGAATAAGATCAATGGACTTATATTAGTGTAAATTATCACTGATTAATGAACACATTTGGGACTTTGAAATTATTTAGAATATTTTTACTTACTGACAGTTTTGTAAGTTTAAGTGAAGTGTGTCAAACATTGAAGATATAAATTGCAGTAACTTGTTTATAGCTGATAAGTTACAATTTCAAGGCGAAAACTTGGAATTACTACATATCATATGAGGAATATTAAATGCATATCATATTAAATGCATATCATATTAAATGCATATCATATCAAATACATATTATATAAGGAATATTAAATGCAGGGGGTCAGGAGGATGGAAGAGTGCTTGCCTAGAATGCATGAATCCCTGGGTTAGATTGCTCAGTGCCACCATATACAAAGAAAAAATCCAGAAGTATTGCTGTGGCTCAAGTGGTAGAGAAATCATCTTGAAAAAGTTCAAAGACAGAGCTCAGGCCCTGAGTTCAAGCCCCAGGAATGGAAAAAAAAAGTTATGTATGTTCCATTAACTTTGATAAGGAGAAAGGTCTTAATGAAAAGAATTTCTTGCCCCATTTTACACATAATTTTTTGCAAAGTCTGCTACTCAATTGAAGTTAATTAGTATTTTGAAGTTAAAACTAATATTTAACTGTATTACTCAAATGCAATCTAAATATCAAAATGTATTATGCATTTAGTTCTACCCATATAAAATTTCAATTTTAGTTAAATAGTTATTAAATGGAGGGGTAAATTAATATTAGTGCCTCCAATGCTCATGAGAAGAATATAATTTTCCTCATTAATTGCTTTACATTGAGAAAGGTACTTGAATCTAGAACATGGAAAGACACAGAAGGTAGATAAGAGCAGTGTAAAAAGTTGAGTGTCTTTTTTACTTTACAATAAACTAATTAGACAATTCTATTTCATAAATAAAGTGTGTAATTCCTTAATTGAGAATGTCTCCAGAAAAGATTACTTAATTTGGCACTTCCAGTTGATTTTTATCAAAATTTTCTTTCTTATGGGGGAAGGGGTGTTATGGGGCTTAAACTCTGTGCCTGTGCCCTGTTCTGGACCTATTCAGTTCAAAGCTACCCCCGTACCCACTTCCCATTTTCTAGTGATTAATTGGAGATAAAGCTTTTAGTGCCCTGGATGGCTTTGAACTGAGATTCGCATATCTCAGTCTCCTGAGTAGCTAGGATTACAGATGTGAGCCATCACGATCAGCTTTCATCAAATCTTTCTAATAATTCAAATGGTCTCATACCTGATTAATAAAATTTTTCTTTGCTGTTTTTTATCTCAAAAGCCTTAAGTATTTTTTCCCATGGAGTCAGAAAATGCATTCTACTTCCTTTGCACGGAAGTTCAACAACAGTTTCACTTTTTTCACAATCTTGTTATAACTTTGGCAAACAAGAGAAAAAACTTTCCTCTAGTATACCACAGACTGAATAGCAAAGAAAATCTCTATTTCTCGAAGCCTTCTGTAAAAGTGTAAATGGTTAATTTACTATTCTGTGGAGAATATATTCCGGATATTATTAAAATGCATATAAATGTAATTTTGTTTTCTGTTCCCTGACTTCTAAATGCCCTTTCATAAGTGTTCATTACTTTTTTGACAGTAATTTTCTGACCCTTTCATCTAGAATGTCTAGTAAATTCCCAACCTCTCTCGAAATACCAGCTAACAGTTCCTTCTTTAAAAACAGTTCTGCCTTTACAAACTGTTTTAAATCTCCATGTATATATCATGTTTACATGATTGCTTTATCCTTGCTCATCCTGTGTTGTACATGATCTGCCTCATATATTGTGATTCTCCCCCAAAGAAGATTCTTCCACTTGTCTTTATACAGGACATTCCACTAGATTAGTCAACAGGTAAGAAGTTATTCAAATATGCTGAGGATTAAATGAGTAGTCAAATGACATCACATTTCAAGTTTTTAAGTTCCATTTTGTCATATTCTGTTAATACTTATGTTCTTTCTATCTTGTACCTTGCTGAAAAGAATGTTTGAGAAAGCAATTTTCTAAATGTAAAGTTGCAGTTTTATTTGATTGCTATTATAACAAGTCAACTTTGAAATAGATTGTCTCATAAAATCAGTCAGAGCATTTACCTGTAAGGAATGTAAGAACTTAGAATGATTCAAGGAAGCTGTCCAACAGATGTTTTCTGATTGGTAGAAAAGCCTCTGGGAGACTTAAGTTTGAAACAAAAAGTCTCTGTCTGGCTCCATTCTGTACATAATGGAAGGGTTTTTTAAGAAGGATTAGAATGGATATTTATATCAATGTATAATTAAAGACTCTTAATTCATATGAACAGGAAGTGGAGAAAGAAAAAAATATGAGAACAATAAAAAGTCATATGCATTCATTATTTCTCAGTAGTTTTATCCTAAAGTTAGTTATAATTATTTTCAAATCAAAGGTTATTACCCAGAAACATGCATTTTATGAGAGATAAGTACAATATTTTATTTTAGTATCAGCTAAATTGAAGATATAGAAATAAAATTTTATATTTCTTGATAGAGCTTTTGGATTCTATGTACAAAGTATCAGAATACATTAAAATGGCATTCACATAACTGAGATTAAATGGTATTAGATAAAGCACTGATTTATAGTCATTAAAGATTTAGCAGAAATTAAATTTTTTATCATTTTATTAACCATGTGCAATTTTTCAATCCACAGTATATAGATAATTTATGTAGTCTAGTACTGAAAATGTGGAGAACAAAGACAATTAGCTCATAAAATAGTTTTCACTGTTTATCTTTAGATGTTTTGATGTGTTTACTTTTTCTTTTTAATGATGATAATTGAAAGGAAATAGCAGTTCTCCAAATTTATACACAATGAGAGCTCAGATCTCTAGAACATATCAACATTCACCAGGGAACTATTTGCTTTTAAACACATGAACTCTAGAAGAGTTAATATTAACTCAGTAACAACTACATTGCACTGTTTTAGAGATCAGTTTATTGCTCAGCTATTGCCTTTTTCCAAACGTACGAATTGTCTCACATAGTTTGCACCCAGTCTCTCTGAGGTTCACATTTAATCACTAATTACACTAGAGAAAGCACAATGAACACAATTCCATTCATGTGAAAAGTTCACAGCCCTTGATGTTAGAGGTGCTCTTTCTTACTTGAAGCCCCTTGTCTTGTCATCCATGCCTTGAGGAACATATACAGCATAAAAAAAAATGACATACAAAACAAGAGGCAAGGAAGAAAAAGAAAGGAGAGTCTTAAGTACGGGAAGAAAAGGGAAAATGAGTTTAAATTATTCTGTCAGATATCAAGAAGTTCTGTGATGGAAAACTGGTGATTCTAATCACAACAGCATATGATAAATTGGAATTGCCAAATGCACAAGTTTAGCACACAGAATTACTATAAGCCTGATGTTTCTCTTTTTATAGTTCTGTTATAGTTGTGCTTAACACTGGATAGTCTTTGAGCATGCAATACCAGTAAAAAAATTGTGGCATTATTATTTTCAATGTTTCAAAATCTGCCACTGATATAGTCACTTATGGATTGATATCAGATGTAAGACTTTTTTCCTAGGAAAAATGTGAAATGAAATTTCATCAAAATTATGGTGCTCTGTTTCTAAAAATATTCTATAACACTGAAGAACTGTGATTCTCGCAGTTATTCTTAGCCCTAAGGTGAAAAAATGTTATTCTTAACCATAAAAGCTTATTTGCCTAACTATTATTGCAGGGTTGAGTCAATGTCACTTAACCTTAAGTTAATATGTACATGCCTGAAAGTTTTGTGATATTAAGGGGTTATTGCTAGTATTGCTGATTTGTCTGAGTAAAATATAAATAAGTCTCAAATGTAATTATTGAAGGAATATCATTTTGTAAGAAATATTGAAAACATCAGATTTCCTTTGTATCCTACAAAGCTAATAAGACAACATCAAGATTTTTATTCAGCTTTACTTAGTAAAAGCTAATAGATAAAAATATTGGATTTCATGGTCATTTACATGTGAGAATACAATTACTTTAATTTTCATTGATAATAGGAAATATGAATTTCGATTTAGGCCATCACTTGTAAGAAGAATAGCCTTAAAATGCATCACTTCATACTAATTTTAAGAATAAAATTCCTAAATGTTAGTATATGACCAAAAAAATAATTACAAAGATACAATAATGAACTTATTTTAAGTAGACTTGTGTTGGGTTAGGTACAATTCATTTTGTCACTATTTATTGAATCTTGCTTCATGAAAGGAAGCATGTAAAATACATACTTTTCTCAAAGTAGAAATCAATAGAAATTAAATTATTGCTGTAACCATGTCATACATAAATTTACTTTGTATGCCAAAATCTAACGACTATATTGAAATAAAGTCATTTTACTTATTTAGAAAATATCCATTGAGCAGTGAATCAAGCACTACGAATGCAACTACGAAGAAGAGAACACTTCTCTGACTGAGCTTACATATTATTAGAAATGACCAACTGTGACTAAAACAATGCGTGAGACAATCAGCTGCTAAGGATATTAGGTTAATTTTGGCTGATGGTTTCAGAGAATTTTGTTCATCATTCCTTGATCCTGTCGCCTTTAGTCTTGTGGCAGCACAGTACATCTTAGAATATGCGGTGAAGAAAGCGATGCACTTCAGAGAAGCAAAAGAAAGAAAAAGAAGGAAAGAAGGAAGGAAAGAAAAAAGAAAGAAAGAAAGAAGGAAGGAAGGAAGGAAGGAAGGAAGGAAGGAAGGAAGGAAGGAAGGAAGGAAGGAAGGGAGGAAGGAAGGAAGGAAGGAAGGAAGGAGAAATGTTTGTATTTGTGCCCTGATAGTCCCTTCAAAGGTACTCCTAGGGTGACCTAACTTCCCAACTCTGGGCTGTATTTGTCAAGGCCCCATATTGTGCAGTTAGTGCCCCATGTCAGCAAACAACTGAAAACATGGGTCCCCAGGACACACATCCAAACCAAAGAAACTGTAGTTTTCAAATGGCACGCTAATGACAATTGTAACTACACATTTTAATGCAGGAAAATGCATTCTTCATAGATGTAAGATTAAGTTGAAAAGTTAATCAGCTGTAGATGTGTATTTTTATAATAAAATATAACTATATGTCCTTGTAATAAAGTTCCTCGGGACTGCACAATGATTGATAAACAGTATGCTAGGTTATATGGTTCCCTGAAAACACAGATGTTTCTTGCACATGTGTCTGTTTGAGCCCTGTATTTGCACTAAAGAAATCATAGATTCCAAAAGCAAAATTGCTTGGATACTGGTGGCTTAGGATGATGATTTTTAACCCTAACTATGCAGGGGGATGAGATTTGAGGATTGCACTTGAAAGCCTCTGCAGGAAAGCCCCAAGACTCCATCCAATTAAGCATACAGCTGGAAATTGAGTTCTAATGGTAGAATGATGTCCTAGTATTAGTAGGAGAAAATTTTTAACTTGGACATGCTGGTTTAAAGCAATAATTAAAGAACAAAATAAAAAGCCTGCGAAACAACTAATTCACTTTTCACAGATTAATTTTTCAGGATATTTACATTAAAAAAATCACAATTTTATATTATAATTATCATTTAATAATTATCAAAGGTAAACTATTTTATTTATTTACATAAATATTTTATTTATACAAACATGTAAAAAAATGCTAACTGACCTCTGAGCTGTAACATTTTTGGTAAATGAAATTAAAGTGATAAATCCTTACTGTTTAAAGAAATAAGCAGAAGGATTGATTTGATTTTAAAATCAATACCAATATTTAACAATAAATTTATTAGATCACAACATAGTGTTTAAATTATAAATGATTCCCTTATTTTTTTGCTCTTTTAGTGCTGTTGACTAGTTTATTTATTATCTACAATCCTTTTTTACTTTGCAATTTATTTTATTTTTATTGTTATTGTTAAGTAGTTTGACAAATGATTACAATTCCATAAGTCAGGTTATGCCTTAAAAGTTTTTCGGTCAGTGTTGCCTCTACCTTTATTTTCCACTCATTTTTTTCCCTGCCTGTTCCCCCAAATATTAGGTAGCCTGAAGAGGTCGACAGCTTGCATAGCCATGCAGATTTCACGTCCTATATAAAGGGCATATTGTGAAATAAAACACCCCATCTTTTGCCAGTCTATGTGGATTTTTGCAAGAAGTGTGCACCCTTACCCAAGTCATTACTCTCTTCATCTTAGGTGTCACCTGTTGATGTTAAAATCTGTCTGACTGCTGATCTCTTTTCAGCATGGCAGGAAACCCTTCTTCTTGTGATGGGGCATCTGTTGAGGGAAATTCTATTCTACTTCATGAACTTATTTTCCATGCTAATACTTTGGGGAGGAGTGTCTGGTTAATAAATGTACACAGAGTTGCAATACAAAGGCTGCATTTCAGATTATTTTAAATTAAAATCAAATGTATCAAATGTTTAAAGACAAAGTGTCCTTTTCAGAATTACTGAAAAAAAAAAAGACTGTGACCCGGAAGTTGCTATCAAGTACTGGGTTTTGTGCTTTCAGTTTCAAATTAGGAAAACAATTCAAAGCAGAAAAGTGATTAAAGAAAAGGCTGAGCTTTTCCCCACCAATTCAATAAATCAGTGAGGCAATTTGTAGATGACATTGTAAAATAGATAAATTCCTCAAGAAATAAAATCTTCATAAAGCAACAAGTATACAGAAATGTAGACAGCAAAACAGTAAATAACAAAAATACAGTTATAAGGGAATGTGTCTAATCATGGATTTCGGGGCTAAATGTATTTGAACTGGAGCTGCAAAAAAAGCAGAAGGGCTAACCAATGAAACAACTGATACTACAGTATTTGTTTTTTCACACAAATAAAAATGGGTAGAAATAAAATTCTTACTCTCAAATCCAATTGAATAGAAATTCAAATTAATTATACTTCTAAGTGTATACTACAATATGTTTGTATCTGAAGAAAAGCGTTTTTGCTAAATATAAAGTTTTAGTGTTTTGGAAGAGTAATAGGATCAAATGTAAATTATTAATTCAAACAATGAAATATTTCTTATATGTACATTTCCCCTAAAAAAGACCCTAAAATTCATACACTATGTTGTGAAGGTGAAAGCAAAAAGATTAAATGAGTAAGTGAAAAATTACAGCCCTTGAATAAGTAAATGAAGCTGAAAAAATAGTAGTCATTTTTAAAGGTTAACTTCTATTTGCTACTAATATTTTGAATTTTCATAAAATTGTTTCTCTTGTCAAAATAGTTCTAGACTAGTTTCACTTTAGCAGAGACACAATAAATTTAAAGAATTTCTAACAGACTTTGTAATAGTCAATAAAATCCACACCAATCAAAAAAATAAAAAGAATTTTGTTTTCTTGATCATATGGATATTTTTTTCTTCAACTATGAAGGAAATTGAGTAGACTGTCTCTTATTTCCCTCCTGGGTACGAGTTGCTATAATATTTGTGTTTAATAAAAGACTTGTTATCTTTCATAAGGAAACAGTATCTAATTCATCAAACAGTATATACTGTGATTCTCAGCTGAAGCATATATCAGAGAATGAATGGTTGGTAATAAAATAAAATGATACAAAGGGGGAAATGGCAGAGTGGCCCAGAGAGGAACACATTGAATAAATGATTTATCCCAGTTTTATGTTTTGCTCAGCTGTTTACGCCCTGATATAAATATCCTGG
Organism: Megascapheus bottae; assembly: GCF_031878675.1. Lineage (NCBI taxonomy): Eukaryota > Metazoa > Chordata > Mammalia > Rodentia > Geomyidae > Megascapheus > Megascapheus bottae. The sequence continues at coordinate 23,601,201 of NC_143528.1, read as the reverse complement.
GTACACTAGTTTTTCACTCTGTTTTACACCCACAGTAGATACAATTCAACTGAGGGTGATAATAATTGATTTTCTTTTACTACATGTGTAATCGAGTACTAACCATATCCCCAAGCTCTTATTGTAAATATAGATAATTTAGACAAGAAGGTAGAAAATGTATGATTACTGTTTCCTATGATCTCTCTTATGAAAATGCAACTGATCTTCACCATCATTAAATAGTAAATATTTGGTGGGATCTCCTGTTAGTATGCAAAATATGCTAGGGAAAATTTCAGATTATGATTCTTATTTGACATAGGAACACATTTTTAAAGCTCTTTCCATCAGGTCAAAAATAAGCACCAAAAACACACACTACATTTTATTCCTCATTTTTCCTTTTACCACCTGAATTTCCTTTTCTAAGTTAAGTGTGTTATTTGAAAATTCAAAGTTATTTATTTATGTTCAGGCCTCTTGACTAACACTGTGTCTCTGAGAAGAGGGATCTAATCCTTCATCTATATTTCTTTCTAGTGAGATTTATTCTATAAAAATTTAGGCTTTATAACTAACAATTTTTAAAAGTACAGAATCATCAACCTATTAATTTTCCTGTTTCATTTCCTATTGAAAAATTTGTTCTGCATATGAGTTCTCAAGGAGCAGTGAACAGGAAAAACAGCTAGATATTTTCCTTCAGCGAGATCATGTCAAGATAATAATGGTCAGCAAAGTCTAATATCATAAATTAAATGTGACAAACATGGATTCAGATGTACCAGGGAAAGATATCATGTTGGATGATGGAATGTAGAGGAAAAGCTGCTATACGCACTAAAATCCTGTAGACATGCTAGCACCAGCATAAATATGCCTTCACAGCCTGCGATAGAAATAGGAAGATGTGTTTGTCCAATATCTTTATTCAATAAATGACAGAAATATAATATATGGAGATTTAAACATCTAGACCAAGAAGAATTAGGAAGATTGGCCAAGTTGGGAGAATAAGGAAGCAAGAGGAGAGCATATGGCTAATTGTTTGGATTAGGATATAAGGACACCTAAAGCACAGAAGGAGCAGACTAAAGAAGTGTACTGACCTATTTATGGAAAATGGGACACTGGTGATTGTTCCTAATGAAAAAACTGCAACAAAGATCGATAAATTTAGGAGAGAAATTGGATTTTGGTTTTAATTGAGTAATTTTGAACTTTAAATAAAGCCAACATGAGGTTAGAAAGGCCATTGTTACATACACAATTATTTATGTTTAAAATATTCAATATCAAATTATTTGATGAATTTTCAGTGAAAAGTAAAATGCACTTCATAATATAATACTCTTTTACAACTGAGAGTGACTCACTAACAAATAAAAAGAGCTTCAAAAATTAGATTATGCTGCATATATCTATCTGTGCTTTTCCAAATTAGTATTGGTATTATTTTAAATGAACGCTTCAGCATCACTATTTCAGTAAATATAAATGCCAAACATTATCATCAGTTTAAAAGGCACAGCCCTCATCTAGAGATTCATTAAACAAACTTCAAATGAACAAAATTTTCTGTGATAAATAGAAACATTTATGAAATTTCAAGATATTACTATTTATGTTGAAGGAAACAAAAATTACCTGTAGCTGTGCTTTATAGGTTACAGTATTACATTGGAATGCAAATAAAAATAGGTCTATAAATTCAGCTTGCACATTATAATTTAACTAGGGAAGTTGTCTTAATATATTCACCCATAGTATTTATTAAGATGAGAAAATATCATGTTGATTTTATTCATTGGAAATATGCCCTAGTTACAAAAATTTCTTTTCCTCAATTATATAACAGAAATTGCACCAATTAGACAAAGTTTATAGCCAATTTTGCTTCAATAAATTTGCACACACTTGTCCAGAATGATTATCATCTAACTATATCATAGCTAGAAATACTGATCCTACAAGATGAGTTAAGAAATTATCTCCATTAGTCTTTCCTACATGTAAAAGAAACTCTTTAATTACCATTATACCATATACAGTAATGACTTTGCAAAGAAAAGAAAGAAGGCAAAATTCCATCTAATATGTTGTCTATAGATCTCTATAGAAATCTTCTTATTAATGATAATGAGCTTTGAAATGAGATTTTACAATTTATCATCTTTACAAGAGTATTTTTGATATGACCCAGTTATAAGACTTATTCTCAAAGAGTAGTATGTAAGTTTGAGTATAGGTATTAGACCATTTTGTTATTGCTGAATGACAATGTGTGAGTGTGTAGCATCTTACACGTTTTACTATCTTGGATGTCATTTGAAAACTGTCACTTGTCTAAGGGCTTTATATGGTGGTATGGTCATTTTTTTCTTAATAGTTTTAGCCAAATTGTAGCATTCATTTGAAATGTGATACTGTGCTCCAAAGAACAATGTTTGAAAGTATGTAATTGAACTAAGAGTATTGTCATTCTTGCAATGATGATTTTTAAAATAGTGTTGAATATAGTATAAAGACTTCTTTGGAAATAAGACTGCACCTGCCTTAATCTCTGTTGTTGGACTTCCATTTTGAGTTTTACCATGTTCAAATGCTTGCTCTCTCTCTCTATTCAAATGACATCCCCTTAATGCTCTTGTTGTCATCTTCAGTTCAAAACTTGTTTCCATTTTAAATTAAAACCAGTCAGGGATACGAGAAAGATGAAAGACAAAGTTAGTAGGAAAGACCAAAATCATCTTTGAGCTGCCTTCTATTTATTGACATGGATTTTCTTGTTTCTTTATTGGTTGATCAGGACCCACCAATACACTGTCTGAAGAATGGATTTTTAATAATTTTATCCCTTTATTGATATTTTATTTATGATACTGCAATAAATCTGGACCTTTTCCAGTTTAAAACATATCACCATTTTCTTCAATATCCACTATATAATGATCATCCTGTATGAGGAAATTTCTAGACAATGGCATGAAAAAAACATTGTTAAAACAGATGGCTGTCATATAATGAGTGATTGCTGTCCTTAATGCACCTTCTATCTGGTGAATATAATATAACCCTTTTATTAATTACAATAAAAAAGTAAAAAAGGGATGGCTATACAATAATTGAGATATAGTATATTCATAAACTGATAAAATGGCAACTCCTTTTCACATCACCATAAAGATAATAATAAAGAAAATCTTTCCAGATATTCTTTTCTCTTGAGATCACTTATTTTAGAACAAATAAGTTCACTAATTTTCTTTATTTCTAAAGTAAGTTTTAGATTCTTAATGTCTTATTCCAAGTGCCTCATCATTGCTTTTACTTGACATAGGCAGATTAATTCAAGACACTTCCATGAAAAAAGTAGAAGTGTATAATGTTTCCTTAAGCTTTTCCTGATATCATTTTATTGTCTATAGAAATTATTTCTTTGCTTTTGTATGGCAAAGGACATAGCCAGTAAATTAATTAGGAAGCCTACAGAGTGGGAGAAGATCTTCACCAACCATACAACAGACAAAGGCCTCATATCTAAAATATAACAACAGCTCAAAAAATTGAATCACTCCTAAACTAATCTCCAAAGTAACAACCATCCCATTAAAAGATGGGCCAAAGACTTAAAGAGAGTCTTCTCTGAAGAAGAAACAAAAATGGACTATAGACACATGAAGAAATGCTCAACATCTCTGGTCATAAAAGAAATGCAAATCAAAACAACTCTAAGATTCCACCTCACTCCAGTTAGAATCACCAGGATCAGGAAAACTAATAACAGCAGATGCTGGAAGGGATGTGGCCAGTAGGGATCACTACTACACTGTTGGTAGGAGTGCAATCTTGTTCAACCACTATGGAAAGCAGTGTGGCAGTGTCTCAAAAAACTAAACATAGAGCTCCCCTATGACCCAGCAATTCCACTACTAGGCATTTACCCAATTGTCCAGAAACAAGGAAATACTAAATCCACTTGCACAACAATGTTCATTGCAGCACTATTTACCACAGCAAAGATATGGAACCAATCCAGATGTCCCTTAGCTGATGAACAAGATGTGGTATTTGTACACAATGGAATTCTATGCGGCTGTCAGAAAGAATGACATCGCCCCATTTGTTAGGAAATGGAAAGACTTAGAAAAAAATCATATTAAGTGAAGAAAGCCAGACTCAAAGGAACATAGGCACAATGGTTTCCCTCATTTGTAATAATCAGTAGAAACCTTGGATTCTCCTAGCAGAGATTTGCAACAGAGCAAAACCTAGATACATAAGGCCATATAGGATGACACTAAATGAAAGGACCTCTAGGATATAGGAACAAAAGCCATCTAATGAGTGATTGTTGTCCTTAATGTACTATGTTATCTCTCATCTCTTGCTGTCCCTTGGTTATCTCATATTTTTACAGTATCTCACTTTGTTATCTGATATATTGGATATATTTGTATTTGGTTATTTGAAATTGGATAGGGAAAGGGGGAAAACAAGATGAGGGGTGGGAGTGGGGGGGGAGGGAAATGGGGACCAAGACATGAGAAAGTGTATCAATGTATGTGAATTAATGCACCTTCTATCTGGCAAATATAATGTAACCCTTCTATTAATCACAATAAAAATACATGAAAAAAAGAATTCCTCGTATATTCTATAAATCTAAGAAGAGTGAGGGAGGGGGTAAGTAGGGGAAAGATGAGTGAGAATGTTGAAAGGGATGACATGGATCAAGATGTAATAAACTTCTTTGTTAAATGGCAACTATTTTGTACAACTACTGAATATAATAAAAATGATTCTTTTTAAAAGAAAAAAAGTAATTATTTCTTTAGGCATTTAGTTGCTTATGTCATTCATTATATTACTATTTAAACATTTCATGAGCCATTTTGGAAAGACAAGAAAACATAATTAGAATTTGAGATATATTTAAATCCCAAACTTGTTACTGATTGTCTAGGGAAACATTAGATAAGATATATACCTACTTCCTTTTCCATAGTTCATCATTTATTAAGCAAGTTGAATAGCATCTACTTTGTATAGCTTATATGAATTATATGCAATAAACATAAATCACACGGTACATTGCCTGACAAATGGTTGCATTTAGTAAATGGTAGTTAGAGCAGTGACTGAAGTTCTTATTATGATTACCATACTTTTCATTATGCAAATAAGTAGAGGACTAAGCCTGTTTTAGTTGTAGTTTATGTCCTATGAACATTACAATGTGAGTAGCCACATGCTAGGGAATGAATGACTACATAAATAAAGTATATACAGGAGCTTTATAAATCTAGTTTAGCAAGAGAGTGAATACATTAGTATATTTCCAGAGGTTTCTCAATATGAGTCCTTCTTAGAATCAGTTCCCCTGAGGAGATTTCCCATTGACCTTGATCTAAATAGTCTGAAATGCTTATCAAGGGTCTTTGTTTTATGAGATTTTGATGTCTTCCAGGTAAGTTTGATTTACTAGAAGTTTTAGAGAAATTGTCAGTTATTTAGGTATTTCCATACCCAGTTTTTATTACATAACACCGCCTAACGCAATTAATACTTTTTGTGTACCCAAATATGAGCACTGTAATCATTATGGTTACTGTGGAATAATTTAGCCAGAGAACTGAGAAATGATCAATTTTCTTCTGTCTATACACTACCAAAAACAATATTTTCAAAATATCTCCACATCTCCATAAAGCTTTTTTTAAAAAAAAATTACACTTTAAACTTAATGAAACTTGGCATCACATCAAGGGAGTAATCATGCAATTCTTAATTGCAAACCATCTGGAAATAGTTCAGCTTTTTCTCCTTCATGCCTATAGTTTTGAAAAGATCTCTAGGTAGGAAAATGTTCCTGGAGAAATCTTATAAACCTTTCCACTTTCAATTGTGGATTCCTTGATTTAGAAGATAATCTTTCATGATTTATAAGAAAATCTTGCGTGACCATAAACAGGTGTAGTGGAGAAATTCCTCTCAAAAGCGGTTCACTAAACAGAAGAGTGGAGATCATGGTGAGAAGGTGATGATATATTTCAACAATGACTTGTTTATATTGTGGGCAACCTAAAACGATGAAAGTCTTGCAAAATTGTCCTAAAAATGGAAGTGAGGTGAGCTGGGCTTCATATTTCTTCCCATATTTGACTAGTCATTGGATATGATTTGTGAAAAAAGTAGAATGACCTGCACAATGCCACTCTTTGCAGCTGAGAGAAATTTCTGGAATTGGCTGCTGGGATAATATCAATATATCTGGTAACTTAAAGTCCTTTCCTGTGGAAGAACTATTCCAGTGGTGAATATTACATACAATTATACTAGATTTCTCAAGTCAAGACATACTGTAGCTGTAAATATCTTGCTTAATTTGAATGCAGTCAACATATAACAGCATCCTGGTGTTGAAATTCTATTAGATGTCTAATCATGCAAAGAAATCTATACTCTTATAATGTAGTTTCATTACTAAAGGCATATTTAAATCCTTTAGATATTTTAGCATCCCTTATTCCTTTTTTCAAGTCATTCAAGCTTCGGTTACTTCTAAGTTTGGAAACTATTTCTATGTTTAAATATAATACTTGGCTAGACATTTAATGTATTCAGTGTTTACTTTTCAGAAGAAGATACAGCTCCAATTCTAGTTCTTTATTTCCATCCTACTAGTCAAACTTTTGCATTTTCATTGAGAACAAGTTTGTCTTTCAGTAAACAGTATGGGCTTGCCAGTTATTGAAATAGCAAGTTCTTTGCCTTTACTTTCATCTGTTTCTGTGCTGATGATTTAAGATAGGGATAAAATACATATTATTGCTATGAAGCAAATTTATTCTACTGGTAAAGTTTCAAAAAAAACTATAAGGGCAAACTTTTGGATCTGTTTCATAGCATTAATTAGATTCAATGATTAAGGAAATTCCTTTTCTCTAATGTCCTAACTCATCACACAGCTTGAAAAAGAGTTTAGAAGAACTTGCTGATTCCTTTGTGTCACAGCAGGTGGAAGTAACATTGTGTTTACATGGTCTCTGCCTCTGTGTCATAGAACAAAGGGAGGCAAATACATAGATCATGTAATAACAAGAGACAACAAGATCTTCTATATTAATATTAGTTGATTGAAAGGATCCCGTTGATAAAATAGGCTAATGATAACTCAATTTATGTAATAAAATATATGTGGGTTAGAAAAACAGGCCTGTCTTTCTTGAATATCCCTCAGTTTTTTCAGAACAAATCTCTCTTAAATGAAAATCAACGCCCTTTCATTGCAGCCTAAAAAAAGGTTGGAAATTATCAATGATTTCAAAGCGGACTGAACGTTTACCCTAATGAAATATTCACCAAAGTCTATGAAGATTCAGAACGAGAAGCTTGAATAACTGAAATCTAAATGCTACTTACAATGGAAGTTGATAGTCATGTGTTCTTTCCTCAAGAATTGTCTTGAAAACACAGAAGTTTTGCTTTGATATAAAAGAGAATTGTTTATGATCATGAGATGGGAGCATGCTGAGTACCCTCTGTGCTGAGCTGGATCTGCCTCTGATTGCCACTAGTACTTGCATCTTCTCTGTTTCTTTTTTTTTCTCATCTCTAATTGCAAATTATTCAAATTTCAGTCTATTCCTGCTTTCCTATCTTTGATGTCTTCAATTCAGAAACCAAGTCATAATTTAAAACTCAACTATATGTAGCTTTTCAAATCATGCTGTTGTTTCTTGTTTGTTTGTTTTAGTGGGTCATAGGGCTTGAATTCTGTGCCTAGGCCTTGTCCCTGAGCTCTTCAGCTCAAGACTATTACCACTCTACCCCCTGAGCCACAGCCCCACTTCCCGTTTTCTAGTAATTATTTGGAGATAAAGAGTCTCAGGTTCTTTAGTGCCTGGACTGGTTTTGAACTGTGATCCTCAAATCTCAGCCTCCTGAGTAGCTAGGATTGCAGGCGTGAGCCATCGCACCTGGCATGATGTTTTTCTTCAAGGTTATAAACTCCTAAATTCCCCAAGTCTTAAAGCCAAGTTGTAGTTTTCTAAACCTTTTCAATTTTTTGTCAAATACTTTTTTAAAATGTCATTGATAGCAGTAAAACAAGCTGTACCTTAGAAAGCTTTGTATTCTTTTCATGGATAATTATGAAAACAACAAGTTTAGATTGTCAAATTAGATGGACAAAATCAGATATTACCCAACAGCAACCTCTACCAGTAATTCCAAAGAAGTATTTGACTAAAATGATAATCCAGAGAAGACATAAGATGGCTTATGGGAACATTGTGTCACTCCTAGAGTCTCTTAAACATTGACATTTTTAAAACAATCTAATTTATTTTGTCTGTATTGTTTCTCCTGTTTGTAATAGCACAAAGTTTGCTAAGTGAACAAAATCAAATTCTTAAATAAAATTGCATATCCACTTACCACATTTTACTTTTTCTGTACTTAATTCTACCATGTCTTTGAATAATTAACTGTTTGGTCTTATATTTGGCATACATAAACCTAGTTATACTGACCCACTTTTTTGAATATGGGATGTGTCACTGATTTCTTTCCTTATTGAGCAGCTTAACTGGATCTATCATCTACACATATTTTCAAAAACTATTTATATGATGTTGGGGTCATATTTCCTAGGTTGGTAGTTTATGACTTAAGACATACCTACAACCCTGCTTCTGCTGGCTATTTTAAGGATAGAATCTAGATCCTGTTGGGGTGCATGTCTGAGACCATATCCACTGATTATTTGTTGCTGGGCTCACTGGAAAGCATTCAGTGCATTGACTACACCCCGAGAAGACCAGATCGCCTGGAGTTTTCTGTCACAACTGTCCTAGAACCATGATCCTACCATCTTGGCCTGCTACATAACTGGTAATGAAAAAGGTGTTCCACTCTCATAGATGATTTAGATTGAGAAAGGTTTAACAAACTTTTAGGTTTAAGCTATTCTTGAATCCTGGGGTCTTGTCCTCAATTTCCCGAGTAGCAAGGACTATACATATATACACACTTAGGAAGCCTGGCTCTAGGCTTTACACTTCCCATAGAGTTAGGATGGCTGTGTGTGGTACCTTACCCAGTTTATTGTTGTTTGAGATGAGATCTCATGAATTTTTTGCTTAGGCTGGCCTGGAACCAAAATTTCTCCACTTTCAGCCTCGGTAACTAGGACTACAAGCATCCATCACTGCAAACAAATTTCAATATTTTAAATCTTCCTTTAATCTGTGTACTATTTCAGTGCCAAATATGTATTTTGTGATGTGTACTTTCACTTTCACTTAGAAATCATAAACTCCTTTAATGATTGTGCTATAATTCTTGGAGGTGATAGGTTTCTTCTGATAAAGACATAAAATTATTTTCAAGCAAATGAGAGAAATAAAATTGCTAAGAAGGAAAATAATAATGAAAGTTTTTGGTATTTATTTCAAATATTTTAAGCATAGAATTTTATAAACCTAACTATAAAATAAAGTGAGTTCGGTGTCTGTTTTCTCCCTATGATGTTAAAAGCTAATCTATGTAGTGTGGTGGAATTTTCTCTTTTAATATTTTTATTAAAATTTATCCATAGTAATTGAATTAGGCAGTAACTATAAAACTAGTATGCCAATACAATATTGACTCAAGTTTTTATAATATCCTTGGTACAGGAAAGATGCACATACGTTATATAAAACATATGTAAATATAAAAAGAAATATTAACAATATATGTATGTATCTGTTTCCTCATCTGACATGAAGATTTGAACTTGCTATGTGATGCTTTATGCTCATTGGCAGGAGACAACTTGAGCCATGCCTCCAACCCCAGGAATGTGTATTGAATTCAATTTTTCTAAGACTTTATTAAACAAATAGAATTAAAAAATAAAGTCTCTTTTCATCTCCATGAATTTTCTTAGAGGAAGCTGTCAAGATGAATAAGAAGTAGACATTTTTATTTGATAATTTTCTAAAAATAATTACATATTTTAATATCCCCTGAACAGAATGTTAATCAGATATGGATTAAAATGTCCAAACCTGAGAACTATGTACAAATATTTCACATCTGTTTGCAGATTATGATGCCAACAATTCAGAGCGTGTTGACTAGAAATGCAGCATTAGGGACTCTGCACTTGGTCATAAACATAAATTAAAACAATCTGGGCTCTGTGCCCGTGGATCCACTCAAGCTAACAAAAATGAGCAAAGATGTCCTTGAGATGAAGAGCGAGAGACACTGACATAATTAAAGATGTATCAAATTATCTGGCAAACCCTTGACCAATTTTGAAAAGATTCACATATCTTGATTCAGTCATGTTGGATGACTACATGAAAATACAAGCTGGGCATGGTTGCTCACACCTTTAATCCTAGCTACTCAAGAAGCTGAGATCTGAGAATCATAGTTCAAAGCCAGCTGGGCACTAAAGAATATGAGACACTTATCTGCAATTAACTACTAGAAAACTGGAAGTGGTTCTGAGGCTCAAGGGGCAGGACAGTAGCCTGAGCTGAACAGCTCAGGGACAGCACCCAGACCCTGAGTCCAAGCCCCAAGACCGACAAAAAGCATAAATAAATAAATCAAAATAAAGATATACACAATTGGCTTGGCTGTGAAGATGATTTCATGACAGCATTGAAATGAAACACCATGTTAAATACGGGGTCCTATGTGTAGTTGATGGTAGCATTCTCACCAGAGATCGGGATTCCTGACTGGGTAGACTTTTTTCTACTATTACACTTTTTAGAACTTTAGGTGTCCTAATTGCATCGCTATGGAAGCTGAGGCATGTACGTGTTAAATTATCTTCCTAGTAACAAAACCATTACTTTTGGCCACATCAGATCTTGTAATTAAGGGACTGAGCTTAGTACTCTTTTAAATATGCTACAATGCTTGAATAAAACCAGATTGCTTGAAATTTGTGTACTACCTTCCTAAACTAAAATAACCTAAAGAAAATAAATTGGCATCTGTCTGTCTTTGTTTCTTCATCCTTGAAAGGCAAATGAGGATGAAACAATCTGGTTATAGCTATCATTATTATTATTATTATCATTATTATTATTATTATTATTATTATTATTGCTGACAATGATGCTTAAACCCTGGTTCTCTCTCTGAGCTTCTTTTGCTCACATCTAGTGGTCTACTGTTTGAGCCACAGCACCACTCCTAGCTATTTCTAAGCACTTTATTGGAGATCTGAGTGTCACGGTCTTTCCTCCCCAGGCTAGCTTTGGACCATAATCCTCAAATCTCAGTCTCCTGAGTAGTTAGGATTACAGGTATGAGCCACTTGCACCTGGCTATAACTCTTGTTTGATACATGTACAATATTCCATAGTAGGCTGTTATAATGATTAAGATTAGGTGAACACACACACACACACACACACACACACACACACACACACACACCTTCTTTAGAAGTCCAGAACTATTTTTTTTTTCTGTAGAAGATAGTTCGGTAACTCAGAAAGTATACCTAATCTATATGGTCAGTTGATAACATTATAATAAATAAAATAAAACATGAGCTACAGAAAACCTCTGGGAATGGCATTTATTGAAGCAGAATCTGCAGAACAGTTCTTCCAAGGAGAATAAGTAACTAGTGCTGGGTCATGGCCAAATAAACAGCAGGTTTACCTTGGTGATTCCACATACAAAGCAAGTGGGTTAATGACAATTATAATTCTTCTATGTGAACTGTGTAGCAAGAAAGGAAACGTGTAGCACATGTAAGATTATAGCTAAAGAAATGTGTGGTTTTATTCTTGTAACGTTTTATGACTTAATTTAAGTAGAATATTAGAACCCTATTGTGAGGCAGCAATAAAAGTGCAATTGTAGGGTTTTTTTTTTCTTTTCTTTTTTTGTTACAAAATATGGTGTTATGTAAAAGTGAGAGGGTAAAAACAATTATCGGTTAAGTGGCAAACTCTTATTTCAGAATTACATGAGATTATGGAAGAATATAATTGCTCCACTCTTTAGCTAAATTGAGAAATAATTGGGTGTTTATTAGCAACTGTTGGATGTAAGATATTGGATTTTTTTAAACCATGCAGGGTATGGGAAAAGGAATATATTATGAGTTGTGTGTGAAAATAGATATCATTTAGTTTCATAGGCTTTTAATAGCAGTGTCAAACAATTCATCAAAACCTTGAAAAGAATTGTTATTTTATTATAAAACTTTTTGTCACTATTCCTTTTCTCTATAAGCATGAGACATTTAAAAATTGTCTTTAATTAAGGTTTTAGCTACCATTTTTATAATGAGTATTTGGTATAATTTCCTTTATTAAGTTATTTTTCTGTTCATAATTTTTATTGTAAAAAAAAAAAACCTTCATTTGGGTTTTAAGAATTTCAAGACTAGGGTCCAGGACTTCAGCCAGTGGTAGAGTGGTTACCTAGCATGCATGAAGCCCTGGATTTGATTCCTTGGTGCCACATACACAGAAAAAGCCAGATGTGGCACTGTGCCTCAAGTGGTAGAGTGCTAGCCTTGAGTTGAAGAGCTCAGGAACAACACCCAGGCCTGTTGTTCAAGCTCTACTACTCACAAGATAAAAACAAAATAAAATAAAGAGTATCAAGACCAGTATAGCCACCAACCACCAGTTATTGTTAATAGCTTGATTGGTTTATATGATTGTTCATGCTTTAAACTCAAATTCCTTCTGTGGTTTAATCTGGTATGAAGTCAGTAACTGTGAAGCATCTAGTAAATATTATATTGCCTGTGTATGTGTCTGCATGTGTGTGTTGTGTTGTATATTTAATACATACTCATGACAGTCCCTTTAATTTAAGAAGTGATCTCTTTAGTACAAACTTTTTGGAGTTCCATTCAGGTATTTCCCTTGTCATTAGTATGAATAAGCCTCATATACATACTGATTTTAGTGACAATAACTAGCATAATAGAGCTCATGAGTTAGACCGGGCCTCTGGAAGTGTTAGAGAGAAATTATTGAGAAATTGCATGGAGGAAAGAAGCTAAAGCATATAGGAGAGTGCATATATGCATAGAGCATAGTGTTTAAGCATAGCCCTTCAGTATATTGGCATGGTAACATCTTAGCATGTCAGCAAACTCTAACAAAATAATTATTAAAAAAAAAACCTCAACCATAAGAAATGTGTAATTACAAAACAGGGAACTTCTAACTGCCATCCTTCTAATGGCACTTAAATACCCACGTGAGTATGTTTTGAGATCATCAACAGCCACTGATGAAGGAGTGGAATTTTTCCTCTTCTAAGGTCCAAGATGGGCCTCTATTTTCAAGTCTGCAACCTATACGCTTCTTCCCTTTGAGGCATTCATTTGTATCTGGTATAGATTTTTTTCTGACTGTTTTAGGCAAGGGCAGATCTTCCTGATGTTACCTCCTTTCTCTCTGACAAAAATCCGCACAGACAAGAAGTCCCTCACCTGATTTTGTTTTACATAGTCTATGTGGCTGCAGTTTGAAGCCTCCGTAGATACCATCTGTGCAGGCGCACACTGATGTTTGTGAAGAAACAGGGAAATGCGTCATCCTGGAGCTACATTATCCCCCTGAAACTAGACACTGCTCATTGCACAAACCAGGGACTCTGTGAAAAAGACATTAAACTTTGATGGTAGAAAATGAAAGATTTCAAATTAAATATATTAAGATTATCAATACTGTTATTGCTCTAATGCTCATGATATACTCTGCTGAAGTAATAAAACTAAACGGAGGGAAAGGGAACTAACTACTGCAGTCTGTGTAGAAAATTGGGGCTGGCCATGCTATAAGCTTTTCTGAGTATTCTGTCTGTAAACCTGTAAACCTGGATCCCATGAGAGCCATTGTATACAATCCAAACCTTAATACAGTTTCGTAATTTTTGCCACTTGAAATGTTGTTAGCCTGACAAAGCAAAGGATATTGCTGGAAATATAGCACAGGGATATACAGACGCATGAATGCTTGAGGACATTGAAGTATTCAACTTACAAAATAATACAAGGGTAGGAACTATTGAGAAATACAATTAGAGAATAACACATGAATAGTTATCAGTCACACATTGGAGGTCAATAAGGTAGGTCATCTATAACCAAGCTACAGTGTCTAAAGCAATGAATTATTTATCTGTAAGTTTTATAAATGTACACTTACATTTGTTTTAATTGATTAAAAAAACAGGCTCACTATTTGCTATATGGACCAATTTGGATATCATTCATTGTACATTAAGCAAAGTCTACGAATTACTTTCTTAATGCTGAACTAACTTTCCTTATATAAGATGTAAAATTGGGGGAAAAATACTATAGCACTTTACATTTTTTGAAACTTCTGAATTGTTTGTTGAATAATGAAAATGTGGCAAACAACCCAGCTAACTGGAAAACACTGCCACATGCTACTTTTGAAATACAAATTACAATGTTATTTTCTTTCTATGTACAAACAACAAAACTTATTCAACTGTTGTCTAGTAACACTGCCAGATTTTAAGAAAAAAAAACAAAACAAAACAGCTCAAATGAATCAATGTTTTCTAATTTAAAATCAAATATAATGAATTTTAAAATGTTGGAATCTTTTAAAATTTTGAAATCCACTAAAATACATTAATAAAAATAGTTTCACCTGCCATATTGTATATACTTTTTGTTTATTTGAAATAGGGGAGAAAGGGGGAAAATAATATGATTGGGAGGTGGTGGGGGGAGGGAAAAGGGGACAAAAACAAGAGAAGGAGTATCAAGGTTAGAGAAGTAATGAACTCACTACCTGACGAATGTAACTGTAACCCCTCTATACATTATCCGAACAATTAAATACAATACAAAATTGTTTCACATGCAAAGTATTGGATGTTGAATTCAGGGTCTCATGCTTGCTAGGAATGTGCTCTACCATTTGAATCATTTTTCAAGCTCTGTTTTCATTGCAACCTATTAAAAATTGGCCTTCAATAATATTTTATCTGTGTGTCGTAGTTAAATGTTGGAAGAGCAGACTAAAATAATGGTACATTTTAGTCAAATGAAAATGCTTCATAATAGTAATTAAAAGAAAGTTAGTGAAGAAATTAAAGACATGTAAGTAAAATATAAAAACCAATAAAATTTGCAATGACCACAGTCCAAAAGCATAAATATAAAGGAATATATTTGATTTTTTTGGTCAGTATTTAGGTTTGAACTCATGATTTAACTCAGGGCTTTATACTTCTTAGGCAGGTATTATTGCTTCCTGATGACCACTCCAGGCCGGTTTTCTTTGCTTGCTTAATTTTGAGATAGGCTCTAACTTGTGTTTGATTGTGCCAGCTTAGAACACAATCCTCTATTTACGCTTCCTATCATAGCTGTGAGCACAGGCATACATCCTTCACCACATACAGCTTTTCCTGAGATGAGGCCATATGATCTATGTTGCCAGTTCTGGTCTGAATGTGATTCTTCGAATCTCAGTCTCCTATACATCCAGGCAAGAGCTACTTGTTCATGGCATAGAAGACTGTATTTTTTTTGTTTTGGGCAAAAAAGTAGATGAACAAATTAAATTTTAAAATACCAGTTTATAAATAAATTTGTGGGCCTTAAATTTTAGGTAAATTGACATAGTTTGATAAATGTAGTGAAGGTAAGTTTGCCCTCTGACATAGTTTCCAGTTTAATAGGCTATGACTTTCTCTCCTAAAATTTAGTTAGGATTGGAAAATATCTTCATTGAAGTCTCTTTAATATTAATGTATTGTGCAGCTACCGTGTAGAATTGGCATCTTCCCCAAGTGCCTGTTCTAATTCCTCCTTCACCTATTGTTGGTAGGTCTCACTTTCGAGCTACCAGGCGAGAAGGGAGAACAAGCCTGCAGAATCTAGAAAGATGAGACAAAACTGAGAGACAAATAGGATGGAAACAAATCTGAGGGGACAATGATACTATAGTCACTATTATAATATCCTACAGTTCCTTGCTAAATAAGCAATAAGAGATCTCTGGAAAGACTAGAAAGCTCTCTCAACCTGGTTACCAAGTTTTGAAACAGTTAACTCTTTAATAATATGGTGTTCTCTAACACCTTTCACTTGAACTCATGACTTCCTAGGACCTGTTTTTCACCAGGTCTTTAGGAATCTCCAGATGAATATGAGGAGTTGTGCTTTTGACAGTAGAGGGGCTCCAGTCAATACTCTGTGGTAAATTCTGGTGACCCTTTCTTGGTGAGCTCACTTTTCTGTCTGCATGTAAATTACAATTAGACCCAATTCAGCAACTTTCATTCTCGGCTATCTGATACCGTTGTGCTTCTTTGGGGGGTTCACTTGCTTGAAATGCAACCTGGGAAGTTCCCATCAGGAGCAGCCGGGGTAATAATCGGATTCACATTATTGCTTCCCTTCTTTTTCATATCAACATCCTCTTAGCAGGAGAGTTTGTCCTGTGCCAGTTATTCATACGCAGTCACAAGCACTTTATTTTAGTTTGCTGTACTCTACAGGAATGAAGCAATTAGAGATGTCCTTTCTTTTCATTTTTTAATACATGAAAGAAAATGTTACTCATTGTTTAATTCCATAGTGATTGTAAATAGAGTAATTATCTTGAATTGCTGTCTATCAATCTCCTTTTTTGTCAAATTTTTAAATATGTTTGTAATTCCATAGTACAATTTATGTGACAATCTCTCTTCCCACTGCAGGCAACCCTCACATGGAATAGTAATTCAATTAGTGAAATATCCATATCCTTTTTCACTGTTTCCTTTAAATTTCTCTGAGGGCTCGTTATGGAAGCATTATCTCTGTCAGGAACCTAATTATTTTTCTTCATATTCTGGGCAATTTACCTCTCATCTTTAATCGTGGCTTCCTTGAACTACCTCTGTTGTGCTCACTTGAGTTTTACGTAGCCCATGTTAGGTCATGCCAGTCTTGTGTATTTTCACTTTCATGCTTTCCTAGGCCTTTGCCTCATTGCTCCTTTACAATGGATATCGATTACTTTTCACCTCTAGCATATTTATATCTCAAAAGTACATCTTATTATTGAGCACCTTTTTAATTAGTTCAAGAATTTTCATCTGGCTTTCCTTATATTCATGGGCACCTGGCTAAGAATCAGGGTTTTTGTATATTTAAAATCAATTCCTCTTACCATAATTCATACTGTATTTTTTAAATGGACCATTGGTTTATATAGAATTGTAGTACTTTAACAGAACAGATTTTTGCTTTAATATACCCAATGTAGCCAGATGCCAGTGACTCATACCTGTAATCCTAGCTACTCAGGAGGCTGGGCTTGTGATTCAGAGAAAGTCTAGGTGAGAAAATACATGAGACTCTTATCTCCAATTAATCACCAAAAAGCTGAAAAAAAAAAAAGGTGTGTCACAAGAGAAAGAGTGCTTGAGCAAAAAGTTCAGGAACAGCAACCAGGTTCTGTATTCAAAATACAGTATTGGTACACACACACACACACACACACACACACACACACACACACACAATGCACATTGCCTACCTCACCCTTTCGTCATGAAATATAAAGACCAAAGTCTACCATCCAATCCTCATCTAATCCCAGCACTTAAGTACACAATATTCCAAAATTCAATTTTAGAGATGGGGTGGAGTTGATATGGTAAAATATTATTCCTTCAAAGCAGTACGTCACATTTCTTCTGTCACACATATGAAATAGTTGCAGCTTTTAATTCATTTTCTTAATAATGTCTTCACTTTAGATTCTATTTTGCCCCTTTTCCTTCCTTTCTTCTCTCTAGATTTACCTCCTGTTACCTAATCTACAAATTCCTTATGGAACTAAGGAAAGTTCCAGAATGTTCTTGTTTTAAGTAATATGGAAATTGATTCATAAGAACATTAATGAGGCTATATATTGAGAAACTGAGGGAAAAATCCATTTCTATAGAATCCCGATTTTGTGCTCTTAAGCCCTCAATTACCAGAAAATTAAAGCTGACATGTAATGAGGGTTTGTAATTGCATCAAAATCTATCCAGAATAAATGATTCGTTTTTTATCGTCTAGTCCTGTTTTCTCTCCCTTTCAAATAATCTAATTACAAATGCTGTAACCACCCAGAATTAGCTAGGAATTGAGAAAAACTTACCTTATAGTAGAATAAAGTTAAAATGGAGACATTTGTCCTACTTTCAATTTCTCTTCACCCTAGTCTTATAATACTTAACTAGTCAGAAATATATTCTGAATCTACCAGTATTTTTTCTAAATAAGTTAAAAGAAGCCTAGTTAAATACATGTTATGAATATGTGTTTCACCAAACACCAATCAACCTATCACTGCACTCACTTATTCACTCATTAATATTGATTTCTAGTTACTGGACAAATACTATTAAATAATAATAACATGGTATAGATATTAAATCATATAAACATATTTTGTCTGACTTTAAGCAACATCTACATTATCACATAAACTGACACAAATTAAAGCTTTCATCCACAATCAAGGATAATTACACTCAACATCATCTTATTAAGTTTTGAACAGTTACATTTTCTTAACTTTTTAGATCAGAAAATTGAGTATTTGTTGTTTTAAAATGCTCTAGATTTTGCAAAATTTTATAATGTAGTTACAGCAAGAACTTTGATTCATCATTGTTTCCTTATGGAATAGTGCAATAAAGATTTTTCGATAGGATTTTTTATTCCTTTTTGTACTCCTAATTTTTAAGACTGGCTATTGTTGACATGAGTATTATTTATAACTTCATACAAAACCTCTTACAGCTCTTTGGTGTGAGAAAGCAAAGTGGGAATTAACATGAAATAAGTGGCCTTGGATTTCCGCTAAGGAGTTTTATGCTCTTAGAAGTTCTGAGAAGCCCTACATAAGAGGTTTCAACACAAATGTAATCAATTCCTAAAAATATAAGGACAGAACATGTCTCTGTAACACATTTATTTATTATGACTTTATGCTTCTACAATCTATTTGCTCACCTTATTGAAGAAAGTGAATATATCCTTTTCTTGAAATTTTAATGTGTTAGAAGACATTCTCTAAGCTTTTAAAGTAAAAATGATGGGTAAAAAGTAAGTAATAGCAACAATATTCAAAGTTATCAAAGGGTTCATTTTTCTTTTTTTCAAGATCTGATACCATTCCTCAAATCAGTACCTGCCGTTTTCATTATTTCCTAATGCTTTACCAACTGAGCCACAATTCCAAATCTATGATAATGCTTTTCTAAAAATATTAACACAAAAAAGGTGTAAAGTTAAAAAATAGAGAATTATTTTCTTCAGTAATTAGGTGAAAAGAAATCGTAGTTCAACCATTCACAAATTCAATACTAATTACATAAGATTTTTAAAATTCTACATCAGAAGTTGACCAACTCTCTAAAACATCTGGATAATGGAAACACTGAACTTGCTGCTACATTATTTCAGTTGTTTCCATGCAACTATGTTATTTTAGAGCCAAAGTGTATACACATAAATCATGGATATAACTTATATGACCATTAGTTTCACTGTTATACTGTGAAGCATTGCAGACCTTTGACTTCATGGGCTATCATTCATTGGCACCTAACCTAGGTGAATGTGATAATTTAAATTATGGTCTACATGAAATCATAACTCTGAGTTTAAGGCCCTGGAACTAAAATGAATAAATAAATAAATAAATAAATAAATTTACATGAGTGAATACTTTTGGAGAACAAAGCCTAAAATTTACATAGGCTATCTATAATAGAAAAGCATTAAAAACAATTCTGTCTCCACTGTACAAAAGTTTTTCATGTCCCTTCAAATAATCTCCATGACAACTATTTGCCTGGAACTGTTATAATTAATGCAGAGATGATTTGACTGAGAATTGATTGCAACCCCAACCTTTTCTATAGGGGACTTAAAAATCAGTGAACTTTGGTAATCCTAGGATTGAGAGTTCCTAAAGTCAATCCCTCAATGACGAAACGAATGACAGTATCTGTTGCTGTCATTTTCATAGTGAAACAGGATATTTTGTGCATGTTATCAATTCACCCTTGTTACTTTCATTAAAAAAAAAAAATCTAAGCAGTGGTTCATATCCCTAATCCTAGCTAGGCAGGAGGCTGAGATCTGAGGATAGTGGTTCAAAGCCAGACCAGGCACTAAAGACTGTGAGACTCTTATCTCCAATTAACTACTAGAAAACTGGAAATGGTGCTGTTGCTCAAGGGGTAGAGTGATAGCCTTAGCTGAAGAGCTCAGGGACAGAACTCTGGCCCGAGTTCAAGCCCAGATTGATCCTCCCCCCCCCAAACAAACCTATATTATTTACTTTCATTTTTTATACTAGGGACTACACTGGCATTTGATTTCATGGTTCAGTACACTTTCAGTATTGATAATGTAGATGGTTTCCATGCAGGAAAAAAAAATGAAAGTTTAAATAAAAGTAAATCCAAGTCGAAAAATATAATATGTAAAACTATAAAATGTAAAACTATTAAATGTAAACTAATGCCACTTCTTACATTAGCTGTCTCTTTTTTAAGATCGCAGGTACTGTATACAAAGAGCCTCAAGCAACCGAAATTACCAGCCCTGCTTTGAGGAAATTGATTCAACTTTTAGAACCATTTAATTTAAAAAACATTCTATATGCAAGCACTGTACTTTTATAGGTTAATTGGAAAATAATTACACTTCTATAATTTTTATTTTATATAACCAGTGTAATTTTTTTTTAATGTTCACTTGTCCTTCAGTGTATCTGTTAAATACTCCATTTTTTTGGCAGTCCTGGGGCTTGAACTCAGGACCTGGACACCGTCCTTGTGTTTTCTCAAACCTAAAGCTCTATCCATTTGAGCCGCAGCACCACTTCTGGGTTTTTTACTGTGTATGTGGTACTGAGGAATCGAACTCAGTGCTTCATGCCACTAGGCCACACTCCCAGCCTCATTACTACATTTATTTGAGCATCAACTATTTCCTTATGAAATACCTTCATGTTGAAATCCCTGATCTCATCATCTGCTTATTCTATTAATCCATCTGCTTGACTTTCAAGGATGTCTGTAACTTCTGCTGATTTGTCTCCTTATTCTTCTAAACTGATCTGAATGCTTGAACAACTGAGCTTCTGAAAGTTCCTTCTTTCACTCTATGAACTTGAAAAGCTATGCATTCCTGTAACATTGAATATTATCTCCTCCAGGATCCCTTCCATAACCCTGTAAACTATTTCTAGTCTCTCTCTAAGAGAAATCAAGACCTTCCATCTTAAATCCATTAGAATAGGAGGGTTCATTGTCTTCAGTGGCCAATCTATGTCCTTTAAAACTGCTATAGATTCCCAGCTCCACATTGTCTAAAGAGAGGAATGAAGCTTCCTAAATTCTGAAATAACTGAATAAATTCCCCTGCATGATCCACTGAATCTTCCCCTATATCTAAAGATCTGACAGAGATCTCTAGACATCTCAGTAGTCTGCTTTATGGCTTGTAGTATATCAGCTGATCATTTGATTTTGTTTGTCAACAAGTTGCCAAACATAGTAAGTATATAGACTTTAAATACCCAGGGTATGTTGAAAGATTTACATATTAATTGTAATGGATACACAACAGGGATTTGGGCCTAGCTCATCTCCCTTGGTGTTCTAGCTTTTGGCAGTACTTGATGGCATTAATAATCAACATCCCCTAGGGATAGAGAGAAGTTGAAGAAAATAAATGCTGGAAAAGAAGCTCTGGTTAGAACTCAATCAAGTAGCCATGTCTAGTTTATTTTTTTCTACAAACTGTCTAAGTTTATCCTCTTTACTCAGAGTGTTTTAGGCAGAGCCAAATAAACATATTCATCAAGTCCTGGGGAGAAAGCAAGTTCGGGGACCCTGATATGACTTGTAAGCTGTAAGAGTCTGACACACTAAATCTCATAACAGCCAATTCAGTGGCTCTAATGGAAGAATAGAACAACTGACTGACATCAACTTTTTCAAATTATGTTTACTATAAAATGATTCAGCAATAAGAAATTTACTAAAACAAAATACACATTGTGAAATGTGAAATCATCTAATGTGTATATATCAAGCCTTCACAAAAGCAAATTTCACTATGTTATAAAAGCTGAGCGTTTCATGGTCAATGGTCTCTTAATTCTTCTATAGACATTTATTTTATCACATGCTTTTTAAGGACATATCAAATGGGTCATGCTTTTTGTATATGCAGAATGGTTAATGATAAATTATTATTCTCTATTTGATGGCTCATACATCCAAGACTGATATTCTGTTCCTTAACCTATATGGAAAATGAATAACCCTAATACGCTAAACCTGATTTATGGCTAGTCTTATTCTGACTAGTGCACATACATTTTTTTAGTCAAGATCTGAGACTTGTGTTGCTATGGAACACACACTTACTATAACACAGAAAACAGAAACAGATATAAAGGGGACAGACTAGGTGCTCCAAATGGCTAATTTTGTCCAGTTTGGCTCTACCTTCTAAAGATTCCAATGTACTCCCTAACCTAAGAGTACAACCAACTGGGCATCTAGGCTTTGATGCATGAGTCTGTGAGGGACATTTCATATTTAAACCATAACATTCAGAAAAGTCTGATAACCAGTTCATATTGCAAAATGCATAGTCCATCCCCAATTATCACAGAATTCAAGAGTGAAAATCTTTAAGTCCTTACAAATTTTCTTTTTTAAGGTAAATGCTTCAAAGATACAGAGGTATGGAGTAAGCATTCTCATTCCAAAAGTGAAACATGGAGCCAGTAGTTTGGCCTAGTGGTAGAGTGATTGCCTAGCATGCATGATGACCTGGGTTCGATTCCTCGGTACCATATACATAGAAAAAAAAAGCTGGAAGTGGTGCTGTGGCTCAAATGGTAGAGCAATATCCTTGAGGAAAAACCCAAGAACAGTGCTCAGGCCCTGAGTTCAGTCACCAGGACTGGCAAAAATAAAGTGAAAAATGAAGACATAGAAAGGACACATGATACCAAAACAACACTGAACTCATGCTAGAATCTCCAGTGAGTCTTAGGCCTCATCCTCATAGCCTCACACATTGCTACCTCAGGGGATGCCTTCAGGGATTCCAACCTTGCCTCATATCATATGGCCTTTCAGGATTCCCTTTGAAATCTCAGTTGAAGCTTCCATGAGCAGGTAAGTTTTTCTTTCTGCATTCTCAGAAAACAAAAAAAAAGTGCCACCTAGGTAGTTTCAAGGTCAGTTTCCAGACAGAACTGTTGCCTGCCTGCTTCCAACCAGGGCCACAAAGTCTGGGAGTGCTAGGTAGATAAATGCATGGAAACACTCTGTTGGGTAACCTGTGATAGCAGATTCTCCCTCTCAAAGCTTTAAAAACATTAATATAGGAGACAGGATTTTTCTATAGGCATCTATTTTTCTTCTGACCTTTTCCCTCCCATTCTTTTTCAAACCTAGAGTAGCTAGAGATGATTACAAATCAGCTTCCTTACATTTCAAGAAACATAAGCCTCATTGGGAATTAAACCTATGTTTTGCTCAATTTGTGTAGTTTAAAGGATCTGACAGTAAAATATCTTGCATCATGGAAATCTATTTGCTGTGTGTTCAAGACATTCATCTTTAAAAATGCATCACACAATACAGAAAATTTATAAATGAGACACCTCCACCCAGTAGTAAAAACAATATGTGTATTTGAAGAGCTTGTAGGAAAATGGCAATTAGGTTATCCATCTCCATTTCTATTCTTAATTTATTTTCCATGTACATACATATTTTTCATTCAGATTTCCACTGAGGAAAGTATATCAATTGCTACTGCAGTATTTATGTTTGGCTGTACAAAATAAAAAAAAAAACTACTGAAACTACTGTCAAGAAGAATGCCAGTTTCATGCATGGTAAATAGTCTAATGTAAATAAGGAATGAAGTTACACGTATTACAACCTGGGAGTTTATTCTTAGATACAGGACTTTGCCTACCTCCTCAAGGGGGATTCTATGTCATGTACATGAAGCTACTTGCAGATGGGTTATTTTGTTTTACTAAAGATGTGTAGTAGCCACCTCTTGTACATGGTTAAATATTCTGAGTTTTTATGAATTTATATCAAAAGCACAGTGGAGTAATGACAAAAATGGCCATGACAGTATGGCACCTAGATTTAGAAAGAGATTTATAAGGAATTTGATTAAGTTTCTGCTTTGTAGATAAATGCATATTCTTCTCTTTCATCTCTGCAAACGTCCATAAATCTACTTCTAATAAATATTTTATGGTGATAGATTTATGCTGAATCTGAGGTGAGTAATAAGGACCAAGCATCCACTACAGAAAGCAGAGATTTGAATGGCTCTTCCATTATCCATGACAAGTCATGATCTATTAATATACAAACCGAGGTGCCAAGGAATAACAAGGAAATGCTACAACAAAATGAAGAGCTTCTCTAAAGGGCACCTCATATACCAATTTTCTGTAGAATTGGGTCATAGTCAAAGCCAATTAAACAAGATCTTTGAGACTGTCAGAAAGTTGTTCAAAGTAAACATTTAATTGTAAAAAGTAATAAAAATGGAAGTTCAGAATTATGTATTAAACTGTAGAGCTTCTGAAGATTATAATATTGTAGTTCAATGAAGATCAATGATAAATTTCAAAGAAATGATGCAACCTGTAGATGATATAGGTCATAAGTGTTAGGGGTAAGTGTATTAGTTAACTGAAGGTACCATAACTGAAGCCACAACCACATAAGTTGCTGTAAGAATTAAGGTCTGCATGTCTTAAGAGATTTTTGTTGTTGTTATTTGTTTGCTTTTGGCTGGTCCTGGGGCTTGAACTCAGGTTCTAGAGTCTGTCCCTGACCGCTTTTTTCTCAAAACTAGAATTCTACCACTTGAACTATAGTGTCATTTAGTTTTCTGGAAGATAACTAGAGTTAAATGTTTCACAGACTTTCTTGCCCAGGCTGTCTTCAGACTGGCTCAGATATCAGCCTCCTGAGTAGCTAGGATTATAGGCAAGACCCATCAGCACCCAGTGTTCTTATTCTGTTTTTACATGGCCTTTCTTTGTGTTGACATGAGAAATTACAAGGAACACTAATATTTCTAATGTCTCTCCACTTCTCCTCTTCTTGCTCTTATAGGAAATCTTCTAGAATTATCTCTGCTGTGTTATATTGCCTTCCAGGCTCTAAGAAAGTTTTAAAGTTCAAGGGTATGGTTGTCATTTTTTTGGCTATAATTTTATAATATGATTTTTGTTAGGTAAAATGCAAACTGAAGTGTTTTTAAATACTTCCCAAGAAATAAACTCTTTAGAGAAATATTTACTTACATAAAATTTATTTCAGAAACTATTTTTAAATTCCTCCAAACCCTAAGCAGTTTTATTTATTCAAACCATGGTTAGTTATAAATGAAAAAAAAATTAAATTTTGAAATCCCTCTTGCTTCATTGAGTTTGATAAACATTTTTCAGAACTCCTGTTCCACCATCAAAATCAATGTGAGACTGCTTCAAGTTACGGTACAGGACTTGATAAAATAAACACGAATCATCTTTAAACCAAGCCTATGGAAAAGATAACTACTGAATTGGGAAGAAGTTGTTTAATTATTTATGCAACTTTAATTATACCAAGCTTAAAGAGAAGCTTGTCATAAATATTAGTCAAAAGCAAGATAATTATTTGGATGGCATTACCTCTAATAAAGCAACATAAAATGGTTATACTAATGAGGGATTAAAATGCATATGCTGTGAACTTAATGTGAAATTTTCACTTATGATATTGCATTGTATAACTTGATAAGAGTTTATTATCGTTGCCCTTATTAAAATAAACTTTCCTTATAGTACTTACAATGTTGGACTCCTACAGATAACATTATAATGAGGGTATGATACATTTTGATCAAGTTACCACAAGGGAAAAATTTAATTTAATTAAACTAGTCTTCATTAAAATATAGCATTTAAGTTAAGTAATTATATGGCAAATACAGTATAGAAAATATCCTGCTGTTTAAAATAGAGAACACTCACAATATACTGAGTTTGATTTTATTCCAGAGGCCTCTTCTCAATAATTAGCCTACAATTTGAACATAGTAATATAACACAATAATATTCTTTGCTGCCTTGGTTTTAAAACTAAACAGAATTTTATATGCATAAATACTTCCATATAACATTTATACATAACTGTGTATGCACATTCATACATAGTTTTAGATTTATACAAATCACAAATCTGTAAAACTGACATTTTTTTTTATCATTCTATCACTCTGGTCATCACATTTATGACCTTAATTTTTTCAAGCAAATTAAAGTTGGATGGGTAAAAATATAAATAGAGTTGCAGTATATAATTCTGGGACAATTCCTATAAATATTATAATACCCAACCAAGGCAATCATAATTTATATGTATATAAGAACAGAAGACTCTGGATAATAGAATGTAGAATATGTAATGACACTAATTAGCATATTTTCTTTCAGATTTTTAAATTTAATAAAAGAAAACCTGTAGAAATTCATTACCACTAATCAAATGTAGTTGTACAGCTGAGCTTATTTATACAACTCATCAAAATGTGAATTTTTGTTTAATTTCTTTAAACCAAATGGCTTCTCTCTTAGTTTGGTTTGTGACAACAAAATAACATTAATTTCTTATAAACAACCGAAATATATTGCAAATACTGGAAGCCTGAAGCTCAGGATGCCAGCAAGGTAGAGCTCTGGTGAGGATCTTCTGGATTGCAAACTATAATTTGTCATTTTTCTCACATCTAGTGGGCTGGAATTCATAGAATTTCATAGAATCCTTTTTTCATAGGTTATTAGCTACAATTAAGAATGATCTACTCACTCTTGAGTCATAAATCACTTTTAAATATCTCCAGTCTCTAATACTATTGCCTTGGAGGTTAGACTATCAAGGATCTATTTGTAGGATGGTACATAGACTTTTTTCTTGATTCTTTGTTGTCTTTAAATACTTCCCCATTTCTTCATGTTTGTTTTCTAATATTTTTTATTCGTATTTGCTCATGAAGTGCTCTACAATGGTTTTTTTGCCATTTCCTTTCGCTATTGCTGGTTTCACTTTTTTTTTTCCAGCTATGCTGGACTATAATCCTCCTATTTCTATTTCTGCCTCAGCAGGCTGACACATGTGTAACAATGCTCTAATCTTTTATAGTTTTCCTACCATTACTTGAATATTCTTGTCCCGACTGCCTTTGAACTGTTATTCTCCCAATTTTAATCTCCCATGTCACTGGGATTATAGTCATAGAAGTGAAAATATGGGGTCTTGTGAACTTTTATATGCAGAGTAGCCACAAACCAATAAACTCCCAGTTACCATTTATAGATTATGTAGAATTATACTCATGAGCTATGCACCCAGCTTCTTTCTTGGTCTGCTTTCCTATTAGGTGTTTGCTTGATCTGGGAATCA
Organism: Megascapheus bottae; assembly: GCF_031878675.1. Taxonomy (NCBI): domain Eukaryota; kingdom Metazoa; phylum Chordata; class Mammalia; order Rodentia; family Geomyidae; genus Megascapheus; species Megascapheus bottae. Next base: position 23,573,673 of record NC_143528.1, on the reverse strand, counting down.
TGGTGATTCATTGATATAGAGGAGAAAATTAAGACTGTGTGTAATGCCTGGCAGAGTAATGCTGCACTAGCTGCAAAGTTTTGCTGAGTAATCATTTCTTGTCTTCATAGGTAGAGTATTGTACCTTTCTAATGATGACTATTTGTATGGCTAAATTGATGTGCATAGTCTTCATGTGTATACTATATTGAGAATACACATGTTACATGGATCAGCACTGGCTAATTGCATACTCAATGACCATACTAAAGTAAACATTTAAAAATCAGCTTTAAAAACTTAATCCTTCCAATGTATCTCATAATTACTTAGAGTCCTCTATAGATTAAGAACATCACTATTCACTAAAAAGCCAAACAAGCATTTGTTCTTCTTTTGTCTCCATCCAACATATTATAAGGAAGTCACATATAAAAGATACCATTAAGTCATGAACTTGTACTTGTAGATTGCTTATTCTTCTTGTTCATTATACATGTTGCCTTCCTCTAGGCTTTGTGTTCTTCCAGCTATGGCTATTAGAATCATTCATTTTATAATCAGACCACTACTCTTGGAGGGTTTCATGGACTCCAGAATGAGTCCACACTTGGCTTTAATACTCTAAGATCATTGTGCTAAAACTATTAGTAATGTCTTAATAATGTTATTTTTGAGTATGCGTATTGTCAGAGTGATCTGAGAACATATCAATCCATGAGGTAGGGCCATAGAACCTTAGCTAAAGTTGCCAGCCTCACTTTTCCCTTTGCCTACTTGATAAGTTTCTCAGGATACTTAGTTCACTTCCTGATAGCTTTGGATATTCTTGCATGCCTCTACATTTGGTTCAGTGAGCCTTTTTGCCCCCATCTTGACTAGGGATGTGATTAACTCCCTGTAGGAGTATCAGGACTGGGAGAATAGCATCCCAGCACAAAGCATGGGACCATCTGTCCCTGGCCTGGGGATAAGAGGACCCAGAGTTGGAGAATGGAAAACCCTACAGGAAAGGTGTCTCCTGCTGACCCTATCTCGATATGGTATGGTGAAATAATGACTTGGATGTCTATACATTCTGTCCAAGCCCCAATATAAAGGTTACTGCTACTTGCATTCAAAGCTTACTTATCTTTTCAAACATGTCATAAATATATCTTTGAGGAAGTTTGAAAAAGGTTTATCCTAATTTTTCCGTTACTTTTTTTGTCTCTGTTCTTTACTAAGGAAAACAGAGTGCACACAGCACAATGCCTCTTTCTTTCTTTACAGTCAGCACCATTCATTTCACAGGAGGCTTAAAAGCATTTGTATTCTCTAAAGTGTTGTTCACTGTTCTATTTCTCACATTAGAAATAGAAATAAAAATGTGTTATTTTTATTCAGTGCAAAATATTTCTTTTTTATTTGACAAAATTTAGTGTTCTCAAATATGTTTTATAATATAATGCTAGCTACTTCAAATTAAAATTAAAAAGCAGGTTAAACATGCAAATATGTATCAAAGAAAAGAGAGACATAATAATTTAATTTTAAACTTCATGTGATGATTGTGACAAACTTTTGTAAGTTGCTTTAATAATTAGAATCTCATTTAAAACTCATTAAAAAAATCTATGTATTAGGCAGTTCATTATTGAAATCCTCTTTTCACAGGCAGAAACTCAAGTTCAAGGTGGTTACTTGCTTTGTTCAATCTTGAAATGCAGAAGGGCTAATTCTAATAATTTAATATATATATTGAAATCTCTGATATATATATATATATATATATATGTTTCATTTGCTACTGGGTGAAGCATAGCCTCATGGTGGTGAGAGTACCTAGTAGAAGCGTCTATTGACATTGTAGCAACCATGAAGCACAGAGACAATGAGGGGTCAAAGGAAAAGTTTCACTTTCCGGTACATATCCCAGTGATTTACTGGCTCCAACCATGAACCACCTCTTAATTTCTACTGCACCACTAAAATACAATCCAATAAAGAGTCCAAGAAATGCCAAGTCAGTCAGAATCTTCATGATCTTGTCACCTTTCTGTGACTTGATTCACTATTTGAGGACTAAAACTTCAGCATATGAGCTTTGAAGGAAAAGTCCATAACCAAACCATAGAAAGTTTTCCTCTCATTTATAAAATGGGGATTAATATACCATGCTAAGGGATAAATTCAGTCACATTTATGTGTGTAATAAAGCACAATTCTTGACAAATATTAAATGATTAAAATAATCATCTAAAAGATCATAGTGACTAATGAAGAAAATAATATTGCAGTCAAGTGCCATTAAATAGGTCATGGGATGAGTAATAGTACTTGACTTTTAGGTGTTTGTTGCAAACTTTTGTATTTGACTTTTTGGTTTGTTTCTATAATCCTATTCAAAGCTGCTAAATATAATCATGAATGAAATATCAAATCACATATTAATCATATAAAATGCATTCCTGATTATACATCTGAATTATTCAAATATGTCATCTTTTGAGATTTGTTTTTGATGAAGGATAACTTTTCATACCCTGTTAAGTTTTTATCGAATTATTTTTATATTAAAATGATACTGACATGGTTGAAGTGTCAATAATATTAAGAATTATTTTTATGACATATTTCAGAGTTTCATTGTATATTACTCATGTTAAATTACTCTTATTAGCAAATTGAATTTTCTTTAAGGAATAGGACTGCTTTCTTCTAATTACTAATTCTGCTCATATCTTCTTGAAATGTTTAATACTATTCTGTGGCTTAAAATGCTATTCATTGCTATCTAATTTACTTGACTAATTACCTTGTATCTTAATTTTTGTCACTCAATATACATACTATGCCTTGACAATTTGTTAAATTTGTGATAAATAAGTGAAAAATGCAAAGGTAAACTGTTTTGTAATCAGTGATTAGAATCTATGAACTCATCTTTTTGTTTTATTAAATAGGTAAAATTATGCATAACTCTTCACTTAGTACTTATTTTGCAATAGAACTGACTTTATTGCTGGTTTTCTGTTTTTTCTCTAGAAATTGTATCTGAAATCTCTGGTCAGGATATGTAAAGCACATATCATGCATTTAGAGTGAAACACATGATCTATATTATTCAATATTTTTTGTGATTGTTTTCTAAATGAACCACTCCGATATGGACTTAATCTGCTATCAGATGGCCTCACCAGTTATTTCTTCATGCCCACCTCTCTTCCTAATAAATATAAGTTCTGAAATTGGAAAAATAAAACGATAAAAGAAAAAAAAGAAAACAATAAATAAATAAGTTTACTCACAGGATTTGTTTCACCTATGGCATTGTTTATGGTTTCCTTTGTTCATATCCCTAAGCTGCTCTCAGACTCTTCTGTATATTGACTTTTCCTAGATTTGGAGGTCAGAAAATAACCTCTCTATGAATACCTTAGAAATACCATATTGTGCCTTCTTCTTGCACTCCTTTCCTTCATGCTTAACTTATGCCAAACCAAAGAAATTTGGTGGATGATAGAAAACAAAGGACTTACCCAGCCCCACCTCAAGGCCATCCATCTAACCTTCTATCTTCCGATGTAAAAGTGGGGCATAAAATAATTATGGTCCTGCCAGGTTGAAGTAACTCATGCTGCTAATTTGAGCTACTGGCTGGAGATTGTAGTTCAAAGCCAGCCTGGGAAGGAAAGTCCAGGAGGCTCTTGTTTCTAATTTCACCACCAAAATAATTAGAAGGGGAGTTTTGGACCAAGTAGAAGAATATTAGACCTGAGCAAAACAGCTGAAAGACAGCATCCAGTCCCTGAATTCAAGCCCCAGATTTGACACAGAAAATAAATTTTTTACCTTCATTTATCAAGGGATCCTGCCCTACACCTAGAAAAAGAAATGTCAAGAAAAACATGTCAATAATGAATCTGAATAGACAGATCTTTCTGTGTTTCCCCAGTCTTAGATTATGTCTTTTGTACATTTATATTCATAAGCCACTTTTCATGCTTTAGCAAACATAAGCTTACAAATGGATTATTCAGACTGTTTCTATGTATCTTACTTATAAGCTCCTGTGTTACCTAAAACAATAAGTAATTAAATACGCACACATTTTTTTTCCGTAAACTGTCTCTCATTAGTTCAATTTTAGAGAATACTCAGAGGGTAAAAAAAAAAAATCATTGCATCTGTCCTAGTTGTTGAGGGGAGCAGGGACTGGTGCCATCCAGAATGCCTAAGAGTTCCCCCACCCCATTGTGGAAGGTTAACAATGGTACAGCCCAGCCACCTTGACCTCCCCACCCCCAATGAGGAGGGATATGTGGTACAGCCCAGCCACCTTTGCCCTTCTAGGGAGGGGCAACCTTACCTTCTCCCCACCCCCATGAGGAGGGATATCCCCTTGAAAGGGGCCCGGCTTTGTGTGGAGACCTTTCCAGTTTGCGCACCAATTCCAACTAAGGTGATAAGTCAATTCAAACACTGGACTGTGACCCTATTGGCTACCTGCGTGTGGCCGGAGCTGGTAATGGTCCCTCTGTGTATGGAAGTATCCCATTAGCTACCTGTGTGACCAGATTCCACCGCATGGGTTTTGCCCTTAAAAACCCTGTTTGAGAGCCGCTCAGGGTCACAGTGTCAGCAGACTCGGGAGCTGACACTGTGACCCTGGCTGGTCAGTTCACCACCATCTATTTCACCAATAAATTCACCTTTTTATATGAGACTGTCTCTGTGTGGTGGACTCTGGTGGGTCATGGAATCCCCTCCTCTTGACCCCATAACACTAGTAACTCCATTTCAGTGACTTATAGCAGCCTGTATATCACTTTAGTTAGTTCCAATGTCCTGGGTATAGTAAAGCTAATCTTATTTATTTAATTCTTTAATCTTTTATTTAATCTTTCTTCTTAACAGAATGATGCGTTCTAATCCACAGTCTAAATTTCCTATGTCCATGGCTCAATATTTGTACAGATTACCATTTTGTAACCATCCACTGTTTTGCTGAGTGGAGTTGTTGGAAATTTAGGTTAGTGTTTGTTTCCCAACATGGGAGTTGACTTAAAAAGAAACTAAAGTAGACTTTCCTTGTCATTTTAATGCCCATGTTGCACTACATCTTGCCTATGGCTGTCTGTTTTCTCTGATCTTAACTAGCTCATAGACTTTCATTTATGGTCTTCAGATTGATAACTCTCCATTCATTCTGGGGTCTGCTTACTTTTTGTTCTGAGCACACTAGTTCCTTCTTGCTGTTCTCCATCTGCCTCCATGCCTTCTGCTCTCTGACTTACAGGCCTCTCTGCTTCTTACTTCAATTAAATTTTCGATGCCCCCTCCACCCCTCCAAACTCTCTTACTTTCCTGCTGGTTCTTTTCATTCTCCTGCTGGTGTTTATCACTATGCTTGGTTTTCTCTGCCTGTTTATCAGGAGTCAGCTGGTTGAGCTATTGTTTGGGGCACTATGGATTTCCTGCTGATTTTATCACTAATTCCCTACTGATCTTTTTGTTACACTTTTATTTCATTTTCTACCCAATTTTGTCTTCAGGATGCTGGCACTATTTTGTAAGATTCTATAGAAAAGACTCCAAAGAAAAGCATGTTTTTGTTGTTGTTGTTTTGTTTTGTTTTTTTCCAAAATCACTTAATCTAGAAGATATTTAGGTTACTAAACCTAAGACTTGAACAAGGGTGAATTATAGTGCCCTCTATGTCTAATGGGAAAAATATACCTATATCTATCTGACAAGGTGATTTTACACAAAGACACTGTCTTGTTGTGGTGAAGTTAGTGGTTCAGTTCTAAAATATTCCCACAGTGATTTTTTTTCTTTAAGAACAATTGTCTTTCACAAAATTCATTGGGATACCTGAAAAAGATTACCTTAAAGAATCATGGTTTTGCTACTTATATTTTGTAAGTAAACGGATCCTGGTGTTTCTCCGTCTGTTGGAACAGCTTCTTATATATCATGACTAGAGAGACCTCTTCTCAAGAGTGGTATTCTCATTCTAGAACTGAGGTATATATTCCAACTGTGATATTTTGAGCTTCAGATGAATTAAGAGGATTTAAGTCATTGTAGAGACCAGTATTAAATTTCTGAAGAACACATGCTGTGGGTTTCTTGGTACTAATCAAAAATTTCAAAGGCTAAAAACATTTCTGAAGAAAAATAAACATCACGTTAATCTTTTAGGAAAATAAGTTGCCCCGCTTTAAAGCCAGAAACTGCAAATATATTCACCATAGACAACTTTGTCAGGAAGCACTAATCTATTACATGTATAAGGACTATAACAAATGCAAAATAGTAGAATGTAGAAGGCCAGGTTGCATAGAATTTCCATACAATAGAAATGATACAAACATTAGAAGCTGAAATTTTTTTGCCTATCAATCTAACCTGGCTATATTTTACCAAAATTAATTAACTCTGGTGTGAAAGAGATCCATGACTTTCTTCACTTTTTTCTTTTTGCCTGCTTCTTTGCTTTTAGTACCAAAATTTTCTTTTTAAAAATTCTCTATACCTCACTGTATTTATTCTACAGAGGTAATGAAAGCAAAAATCTTGTTAAAGTAAAAATAGGGGGTCAAGAAGTGTGAATTTTTTATTACAAATTCTAAAGGGTGGCTCGGAGAAACTTTATATGCTCTAAGCTTTTGTAGAATATACTCTGAAAGTATTTGGACAAGCAAAGCTCACTGAGTATTGCCTGCAGCAAAATCATACTATGTTCTATCTCCTTCAAGAGTGTTCCAGGTGTCCAGATGTGAATTTGCAGTTGGAGTATCCCTTCTCCCCCTGACTCCCCAAATAAATCGAGCATAGGAGTAACAAATTCTACTCTGCTAGTGTACACACTCCTGCTTCTTCTCACTGTTTCTCATCTCCATTGGCAGCCTTGGTTAAATAAAACAAATATGATATACTTCATAGTGAAAGGAAGAACTGTTAACTATCACACCCAAACAACATGTGTAAATGCACAAGTGTCTCTAGATGAGCCACTGTATGCATTCCTCTAAATTCTACTGTACTCTACTCTTGTCTCTGCAATACACATGACTTCCATCTCTTTTCTCAGTCTTTTGCATATATCTCTGACGAGAGGTCACATTTCTGGCACTTCTTAGGAACTGCCAAATATCAGGATTAATTGCTCTTAAAATGTATTGATAATGCTCTTCATTCACTCTCTGCAGAGTTCCCTTCTAGGTTCCTTTGTTTTTTGTTTAAATATCAATTTATCAGAGATGCTGGGTGATTTACCTTTCTTTAATAAACCATGTTGTCTTCACTCTTGATAAGGTCTTTCTCCTTTCTCCTTCTTTATATGTTTCATAGGATTTATTAGCATCTGATTTACTTTAAGGGACATATGTATATGTATATGTATAGGTATAAGTATCTATACATATAAATATTATGTCCCAGGCTGCATAGTTAAATGAGGGTTCAAGTTCAGAGATTTTCATCTGCTTTGCTCTCTACTGTGCTTCAAGCCTAGAATAAACTCCAAGGAGGAATTCAAGGAATACTGTGAAATTAGTGAAACTAGGCTTTTCTAGTTTGAATTGGTAAGTTCATCAAAAGTCAGCTACAAAACACAAATTTAAATCGTTTGTGTAGAGAACCAATATGAATATATAATGTGCAATAATTCCTGTTTGTTATTATTGATCAATGTCTTTAAACACACATACATACATACACATATAATATATATTTTCCTGGTATTTTTCTTTATGTTATAGCTACATTTAGAACACTGTACTTGCATTTCAATTAGTACATATTCTTAGTTAAAATTAACTTTTATTGGCAAGGAATGTGCCGAGGAATTACATTAACAAACAGAATGTAATGAGTACATTTCTTGTTGAACATCATTACCCTTTTCCCTCATTTTTCTCCTACTTCTGCTCCCACTCCAATTCCCTCTCCCAAGTTGTACAGTTCGTTTCCAACATATTGCCTTGTGAATATTGTTATTGCATTGGTTAACCCTTTGTCCTTGGTCTCACCATATAGGGCCTTATGTGTTGACTTTCTTGTTTTTATTCTATGATTTGTCTAATAATTCTAGGTCCCATTATATTAACTAATTAACTGATTGGATAAACTCTATTAACACATTCTTATTCATGTTAGGAAAATCAATTTTAATTCAGAGATATGATTTCATAAATGTGAAATTACAGCAAGAGACCGAGGTAAAGATAAAAGGCCTAATTTCAAACTTAGATGAAACCTATTTCATTTCTTTCCTCAACTCACAAACTCAAAACCACACTGTTATCAGACTATTAAAGATTATCTATTTTTCTGATCACCTTATGTTCCAGAAGAAACTGTATCTTGGATACAATCAGGAAATTATATTTGTGATTTTCCTGTTTCATTATCATTCCTGGCTACAAGTGAAATTGAAAGTTATTTCATATTTCTCTGTAAAAATATTTTAGTCCTTTTGCCTTCTACCTAAAACTTGATTTTACATTCATGACATATTGTCCAATTTTGTCCAATTTAAATTCAATTATGATGAGCTCTTTATGACCCAATTTGTTGCCATAAATCTATTAATATTTATTATTATTAAAAGCATATTCTTCCTGAATATATGTCTTCATCCCATATTTCATTAACATTAATAAGTAGGTTATTAAGAAACTTTCAGAGCTATAAATTAGGTTTGAAACACTGGAATAAATTTAAATATTCAAAATTTCAGTGGGCTTAGCTTTTTAACCTGGCAATAATATAAACAAATCAATGATTTAACTAAATACATTATTACTGGATTTAATGTTTATTTGTTCAGAAGTACATGTAGTTTCAAAGGTACATACTGATTTTTATCATTTTAATTTAAAGCAAGTTGATAATTTAAGCAAAAGTTTGAAAAACTAGTTTTGAGAATTGAGAATTGATAATAGAACTATATGAAATATATGCAAGAATTATTTTGAATTGCCTTTTAAATATAGATAGGCAAATAGATAGATAAAGATATATATCCACAAAAATTTCATCAGTTTCTAGGAAATGTAATGTGAAAGGACATATAACTGGTATAACACTGAAAAATGAGCTGATGGTCAATTTTAATTTCCTTTCTTTAACTCACAAAATGTTTGAATTATTTTATAGTGCAAGTACATTATGTTTAGAATTAAACATATATGAAAGACATAAAGGATGATGTTAAACTGATATAAAAGGCAGACTAATGTCTATTCTGTTATTATTGGTCTCTCCTAAATATTGACAACCACTTGAAATATTTTCTTTCTTTTTTTAATGTTAGTCAGTCATAAGACTTAAACTATGGGCCTCTTCATTGTCTCTTCAGTTCAAGGCTACCACCCTATCCCTTGAGCCACAGCTCGATTTCCCATTTTCTAGTGGTTACTTGGATATAAGAATCTCACTGTCTTTAGTGCCCAAAGCTGGCTTTGAACAACAATTCTCAAATCTCAGCCCCCTGAGGTGCTAGGATTACAGGCATGAGCCACTGTGTCTGGCTATTTCAATATTTTTGAAATCATTTTTAGACTTTTCTGATAAGTGACGTGTGTGTGTGTGTGTGTGTGTGTGTGTGTGTGTGTGTGTGTGTGTAGTCAGTAAATCAAATAGCAAAAGAAAGATTTGGGAATTTTATTATGTTACTTATATTTGGAATATATTGATATAAGCCATTTTTCACAATTCGTAGGAAAAATCAACAAAACCACATTATTGTATTTAATAATAATAATTATGGTGTAAAGCTCAGCAGTTTTCTTCAGTGAGTCCATATATTTCTCATTATTGTAAAATGTTTGATTATTGTATTTTGTTTCTAAAGGATATTATTGCCCCCCCAAATTGTTACATTCTGTACATTATAGAGAAGCAAGTATTAGGTATGCATTTTATGTGACATACTAAAATAATCTCCATGCTGGTGCAGCTCCTCTATTTATTTATTTATTTATTTATTTATTTATTTATTTATAAAAGAATTGTCAGTTGTCCTGGATTGTCAGTGATTTTGTATGCATGAACAAGGGTTACATCTTACTCATTCTCATGTCTAGTGTGATTCATTACAAAAAATATTCCTGTTGACAGATGTGGAAGGCAATAGTACTTTTCCATACAAACTTATCCTCCAAAACATTCGGATAAGATGACTGCAAAAAAAAAAAATGAGTGACAGGTATTCATTGTACACAGGTGAGAAGAGATAGCTTATATGCATATGAGGTATAACAGAAAACAACTTGTGCAGTTTGAGTTATAATGTTGACAGACTTCTCTGGCTCATCTTGAGACACTGACTATACAATATAGACTGACATAATGCTGAGAAGCAAATTACATACTGTTTTTGAAAGGTTTGTAATACCAAGATGGTAAACAGAAATTCTGTCCTTATTACCACAATGCCTAATATCTCCTTTTAGAAGCAGTAAGAATCTCAGGGGACAGGTAGTTTGAAGAATATGAACCCCAAGAAGCACGCTGTAAGCCATAAAGCTCTTATCTGTCAATATCATACACAGTAAACGTGTTAAAAAAGAAGCATAATGGTACGCTATTGTTGCTGCTGAAGCATCAGTCTTCTTTATGTTTGCATTAGGGACTTGTTAAGGTGCAGAATGGTTTGCCCACTAAATGTCTGCATAAGATAAGATTGTCAACTCAGCTGTAAACAGAGGGCAATCTTCCTAGAAAAATCTCAGAAATTGCCTTTGCAACTATAAACTGTGGTTAGGTACCTCAACTTGCATTGTGTAGGGTATAGCAAATGTGAATGTGATTATAATATCTTAGAAGGTTTAAATATTTCATTTTTCCTCTATTAAGACAATTTCATCTATTAAGACAATGTATCCCAGATGATGATGGTAAAGTAATCAGAAATCTTCCCTTCTCAGTCAATTCTATCAGCTACGTTTATAAGAGTGAATATATAAAGGCAGTTTTTTGTTTATTTCTGAGAGGAACAGAAAGTAGAAAATTAACTACTGTAGCTCTTATAAATTTTCTACATATAACAACAAGGAGATTTTAGAGTTCGGATAAAATTTTTAATGTCTGAGGCATTTGTGAACTTCCACATCCTAATCTACAAGGGGATAGAGCTAGGAGATGAGGTCATAGCAGGTGATTAAATCCTGAAGATGTGACAGTAATGCAATAGACTTCAAAGACCATACTGGCTTCGACTATGAGAGAACACAGTGCCAACTAATTGCCAGGTGGAGAGTTGTCCCTCACCAATCACCAAATCTGCAGGCACACTTGTCTTTGCCTATGTAGACTTTACACATGAGGAATACTTCCAGAGCTGTATAGGCTATTCAATTTATGGTGTTTTATTACATATTGAGACAGTGACAATAATACTGAAATAGGAGAACAAGAGCCTGTGGAAAGCTGGTAAATAATGAAAGGAAAATAGAGCCAGTATCTCACAATGTCTGTGTCAGCCTTATGGTGCCTTTCCCTTGTCCTTAACACTTCATGGCTGAATGGATACTCATGGCCTTGGCCAAAGAAACCACTAAATAAGTTATTTATATTTCATAGTCCTTAAGTCTATGGATTAGCACAGCTAAACAGAATCAATGACTAACAATAACTGTAAGTGACGCATCTTAATTGTCTTTAAGTAAGGCTTATACTCATGCACACAAAATGTTAACTGTGATTCATTTCTAAATCAAAGCATCAGGACCTGTATTTTATTTATTATGACAAAGCCAAAGTAATTAAGATGCAGTAGAACTGTTCAGGAACAATCCTGTCATTTGTTACCTTGTGAGTTCTAAAATACCCATGTTCACTCTGGAAATCTTTCTGTACTGGGGCAGTTTAAATAACAGCAAAAGGATTTTATAAAACAAAATTCAAATGTCCATAATAGTTTGTCCCATTGCAGATAATAGGGATGAAAAACACAGATGTATTATTTGAATGACTTAAGTCTGATTAGACAATATATGTCTCTTAAGATTAATTACAATTTAGTATGTAAATCACCATGTCATGTCATCTGACCTTGTTAGTCAGTTCAGTACTCTTTAATAATGCAAACAGGCTATTACCCTCAAAAGAAATGAGGTAAAAGAAACTTTTCTTGAAATACATTTATGTGTTGAAAGTAGTGTAGGCACTTGATCAGAAATTAAGCATTCTACCTGCCTGCCTGCCTGCTGCTTGCTTGAGTGCGTGCATGCGTGTGTGTGTGTGTGTGTGTGTGTGTGTGTGTGTTTGTGTCTGTCTGTCTGTCTATCTGTCTGTCTCTTTATGTAATTATCATTCTATTTTCCTTGTCCAGGAGCTTTAACACTTGGACACAGGCCTGGGCATTGTCCCTAAGTACTTTTTTTTGTTGAAGGCTGGCATTCTACCACTTGAGCCACAGATAGACTTTTGGCTTTATTGTGTTCAATTGTCAAGAAGAGTTTCATGTACCTTTGTAATCAGGCTGTCTTCAAATCATGATAGTCATGTCTCATCCTCCTGAGTAGTTAGGATTACAGACATAGACTACTAGTACCTGGCTACCACTTTCTTTTTGCTAACCTGGCTCAGACTTTAAAAAAATAAATTCAATGAAGCAAAAATGCTACACATTTCTTTTGTTCTTAAAATGGAAATTATTGCTGTTTTCTCACTGATATATATCAATACCTTAATGTTTTTCTCATTAATCTTATTGTGAATATTTTAATTGACATGAAAAGACCTAGCCTTTTCTAATAATAATATCCTGTGTCAAGTAGGTGATGAAGAAAAGGGTAAATTGAAAAAAGACAGAATAAGACTTTGTCCTCAGCAGTGAGTGATATCTAGAAATGCTTGGAGTTTCCCACACATTTCTCGTATCCTCTGTCATGTCCTGATATTATATCATATGGGCTTTGAAAGGAAATGGGGAGAGGACAAGCGAAATAATATACCAAGTGTCTTCTTCCCTTATTCTAAGTACAGAAGGAAAGAGGCATTAAGGTGTATCCCAGTGTAACAGAGATACAAGGTGTTCGAAATGAGCTCTGCAACCTGGGATGGGGGAGAGGGAAAGTGGGTAAGGGGTAACAATGTTCAAGAAGTTATATACCTACTACAGGAAAAATGTAACTCTAACCCCACTATACATAATTAGGACAATAAAAAATTACAATTAAAAAAAGAATTACAGGGGCCGGGAGTTTGGCGTAGTAGTAGAGTGCTTGCCTAGCAAGCACGAAGACCCAGGTTCAATTCCTCAGTACCACATATGTAGCAAAAAGCCAGAAGTGGTGCTGTGGCTCAAGTGGTAGAGCCCTAGCCTTGAGAAAATCTAGGGACAGTGCTCAGGCCCTGAGCCCAAGCCCAGGACTAGCAAAAAAAAAAAAAAAAAAAAAAAAAGGAATTACATTAGCTACAAATGAGGAGACAGAAATGGCATTCATCTTGAGACTGAATCTGTAAATTAGACTTGTTTTAATACATGAATACATTTAATACATGAGTACATCTCATTATTTGGACATAACTATTATTTAAAAGTGCTGGCATGACCCCTCATCTTCTGTCTTATACTTAAATATGTAGATGAGGAAATAGAAAGTTTGAAAAAATCTGTCAGGCTCATAAGATTAAGACTCATGGGGCCGAGAATTTGGCCTAGTGGTAGAGTGCTTGCCTAGCATGCACGAAGACCCGGGTTCGATTCCTTGGTCCCACATACATAGAAAAAGCCGGAAATGGTGCTGAGGCTCAAGTGGTAGAGCTCTAGCTTTGAGAAAAGTCCAAAGACAGGGCTCAGGCCTTGAGCTCAATCCCAGTACTGGCAAAAAAAAAAAATTAAGACTCATTTTTAAGAGTTGTATTATTACACAATCCAGAGCTCTTGTCTTTACAGGAGTTATATAAGAAGTCTTTTAAGGGTCAATAGCAGAAATTTGAAAAAAACGAAGAAAACACCATAACAATACATTTTACTTTAAATTTGAACCTAAAGCATCAATCCCTCTTCAGGGACATGCCCTTATAATTATAAACTCACATGAGCCCTAAAACAATAATATTTAAGTTTGAACCAGACAGCATTTTATTTAAACATTTCTCTATGGTACCTTTTAATGAAAACAGCCTTAATTCTATTCAACAATGAAGTATTGAGTATATTTTATTAATTGTATAAATACAATTCTGAATAGTAAATGCTTCAATTTTAAGTTGAGAATCAATAATAGATTACTTTTTATGTTTTTAATGAGAAATATTTCATAATGTTTTAACTTATTATATGACCTTAATTACACAACCTCATCAGATAACCTTAATTTACCTAATTTTTTTAAAAGATTGACGTTCAAGGGACAATTTGTCTCAAATCATGAAACATTCAGTATTACCCAAATCAAGATTATCTTATTCCAGATGTTGCAATGAACCAGTATATTACCACTACTGGCTGAAATAGTCCTTGAATTTTCTAAGGAAATCAAACATTAAACAAAAATATTCACAAGTATATTTTTAAAAATGAAGTACAAATATTTTAATGTATACTTTAAATTGAATGTACTATTTGGTAAACTTGTATCAGGTTTTAGTTTGGCTTTTTCTTGATGTTTCTCTAGGTAAGAATGATCTTGATTAGAATATATTGTTGAAACTATACAATACATTTTTTTAACTATGAAGAAATTAGTGCAAATTCTCATGTGAAGAAGTTTGAGTTACAGTCAATATAGGACTACATGTGATTAAAATAATGGCCATTATAGAAATAATTACAGTATCAGAATTGTAGAATGCAATAATGAGGAGACTTAGGAAATGTGTTTTTGTGAGGCTATTTTTATGATCCCTTTAGGCACAATTTGTGTCTCTCCAGTGGGTTGTCCTACTAAGTTATTGCAGGATAATTTTTACTGGACATACAGGCTGTATTTTGACTTGAAGCCATATTGCAAACCAAAATTTGGAACAGTCTGTTCAGACATCACCTTAAACTTGGAAAATTATGACTTTAATTAAAGATTCAGAATCCAGCCAGAGAAATAGTAAATTTAGAATTGATTCTTTGCTACAGGCTTTAGTTCTGTGACCTCAAAAGTCCTATCATCTTGCTCAGTGCTGTTAATACCCTTTTTCATGCTTCCTATATTCCCCCCTCCTAATCTTCTTCACCTAGGGCACTTTTCTTCTCTTTTGACATTGGTCTCGAATTGTTAAAGAGCACAGAGATTTACAATTGATCACAAACACACACATGCATACACACACACACACACACACACACATCGTCTATAAAAATTTTACCTCCAAAATACTTTTAAGCAAATAAAATTCTAATATTAATGAAAGAAACCAACTGAATAAGATCAGATTGGTTTTACTATCCTGTGTGATTATGTTTTAAAATATATTTTCCTTTTAATTTTCATTTCTTATATTTCATCTTTTATTGAAGTGAATAGCATAATAATTTAATAAATATTAGCTTTATTATAAATAGATGCTTCCTCTTTTTAAATTTATGTGGAAATCTTAATTATTATCTTTTAAATTTAATTGTATTGTCAAGGTGATGTACAGAGGGGGTACAATTACATATGTAAATTAATGAATACATTTATCGTGGGACACAGTCATCCATCCCTTCCTTTGTCCCACTTTCCCGCCCCCACATAGTACCTGTTCTCCAAGTTATAGAATTCATTTCCAACATATTATCTTGTAAGTATCACTATTGCATTGGTTTAATCTTTGTCCTTGGAATAACAAATTTGTTGGACAACAAAAATACTTTTAAGTATAAGTTAGAACTTTTTTATTTGTTGACTTCAATATAAATCTAAATGAAGAATATTTAAATAATAAACGTATGATTTTTACTTTGTAATTAAAACTGAATTTGAATTTCTTTCTATTTACAATATTATGGAATGTCACTTTCTTTTTTGTTAATCAGATACTGATCTTTTATGAGGATATGTCTAAATACCTAATTATTCACCAGGCTCCCAATTTTGCATTCTTCTCCTTTGTCCTTTCTATTAATACTGTGTGTAAGCAATCCTGGTGAAACGTTTCATAAAAGTGAGTAGAAATCACACAAAAAAACAAAAACATTATCTTTCCTCGTCTTTTTTTTCATATCTTTCTTTCTTTCTTTCCTTTTCCGTTCTTTCTTTCTTTTTTTCTTTTTCTTTTTTTGTCAGTCATGGGGTTTGAAGTCTGGGCCTGGATGCTGTCCCTGATCTCTTCAGCTCAAGGTTAGTGCCCTACCACTTGAACCACAGCACCACTTCCGCGTTCTCCTTTCTATAATATCATATACTTACATTTCAGGAAGTAAAAAGAAGGAAGTGAAATTAAAATCAATAAATAAATCTTTGAGAGTTTGCCTCTAAATCCAGGGCTGTCATTTCTTAAGAATATTGCCACTTGGTGCAAGGGAGATCCCAGAACAGTGGGGGATCTTACATTTACAGCCCATGCGCCAGTAACTCGGCATGAGTGGAGGACTGAAGGACAGGGAGAATGCCATATTCATTTATTTTGGAAAGTAGACCTCCCAACTGCCAATCTTTTTTTTTTGAAAAACTTATACTTTTTCCTCAAAGTACTACTAAACACAGAGCCAGTATATTTTTAATGACTCCCCAAATTAAAACATCCTGTCTTGTGCATGAATGTAAGAAATAAGTAAATAAAGATAAAAGTATCTTGGGTTTCTAATTTTTCAATACAGCCATTTTGTGCATGCTTCTACAAATAAAAAGTTTCAGATATCAACTCTGGAACATATCTTATTCAATACTGCATGCATTTGTGGAAAGACTGAAGATAATTAATAGTAGAGGAGAGTAATTAATTAATGCATACATAATTCAAAAAATATATACTTAGAAATGGTTGAATTTGTGATCTCAGAACACACCAAATTGATTCTCTGTTCTTGTCAAACTGAATACACCAAAAGAATTGTAAGGTCAGAAAGACCCATGTACCTGTATTTTTCTATGTGCATTAAGACAGAAAGGTCTTTTCACACAAAGGCTGCAGTATAACATTGACCATTAGGTTCTGGTAATTGAGGACATGATAGGCATGAATAAATGAATTACTGCCCCAAATTCCCTTGACTTTCTATATTAACCCTCATGTATCTGGGCCTAGGTAACCTCTATCTTTGTGCAGATATTGTTATAAGGTGAGAAAACAGAGAAGCTTCATTTTGAGACGATACCTGAACTCCCTATTTCTATTTTGGTATCAATCCTTCCTTCACAACTTTATTTTTTGTTGAATAAAATGCATGAAAGCACATTTTGGTCTTAATTATTTTGTTGGTCATGGGGCTTGAACTCTGGACCTAGGCACATTTCTGAGCTCTTCATTTCAAAGCTAGTGTTCTACCATTTTGAGCCACAGAGCCACTACTGGTTTTCTTGTGGGTAACTGAAGATGAAAGTCTCAGGGACTTTCCTGTCTGCGCTGGCTTTGAATGAGGATCATCAGATAAGTCTCCTGAGTAGAAAGGATTATAGGTGTGACCCGCCGGATCTGACAGATTTTAGTCATTTTGTTGGACTTTAATCTGCTGTTAAGGTCCATATGTCAATGTATAATAAAGAAAATCTATCCAAGGAAATGAGCAAAGAATGCTGTTCGTATGGTAATTGCTTCAGTTTCTAGATCTAGCAAAGAGCACTTGTTAGAACTGATGGGAGGTGTGACATGGAGAGGTTTCCTTCCTTCCACCTACACACAGAATTCATCTAAGTAAATATTAGCATTAAAGCATCTTTAATCCATTAATGGGAGGCTACTTCCAAATGACAATGGCTTTCTTTAGGTGAAATATTGCAGCTTCATCCAAGGTTGTATTTCCCTGACTTGTGAAAAGTATAAATTCCTGACACACTGTCTTTCCCCTCAAGTCACCCTCTCCTCAGTTGCTCATCATTTCTGTCATTTGTCCTCTAGTGAGGTGCCACATGGCTGCATTATGGGCAGATCCGTGTATAACTTGATTATGATTTACTTTGAACTCTAAGATGTAGTGCTGAAATTCGCCCTTAGCAATTTCAGAATAAGTTGAAATGTTCAACCTTATTTGAAAGAAACATTTTGTTTATCTTTCCATCCCCTTCAGGATGTTAGCTTGATAACAGCAAAGCTACCAAACTGCCAAAAGAACAATCATCACCATCACCTGTTTGCTTTACAGCGAAACAACTCACATCTCTTCTTATATGGAGGAAACTACACAGTGTACATGAGAAAACATTTCTGGGGAAAAAAATAAACACTTCTATTATAATTGCATGACATGAGTCTCTTTGTTCGATGTATATTTTAAGTTTTCTCAGCTTCTAAGTCAAATTATCATAGCTGGCATCTTCCCATCAGGTTTGCTTTGGTATATTCATATATGATAGCACAATTAACAGATAGCATGAATATACAGGCCAGCATTGCATTTTTGCACAGAGTGAACAGTTGGTTTAAATGAATATTGAATACTAGAAATGCTGTGTCAGTTAAAAAACAGAGTATGTCATATGATTCTCACTTTCCTGCTGTGAAACCTAATGGGATGGGGGAAAAAATAGGATACTAGAATGGCTAGCAAATAAAATTTTATATTCTCTTCTTTAAAAAAAATCTCTTTAAATTTAGTCATTATGAAGAAACAAGAAACGTAGCACTCTAAAAGGTAAAAGGCAATAGCATATAAGAAAATATTTTAATTTTAAGATATTTTATTGTAGACCTGAGCAAATAATATTTGGAAACATAACCTACAACATAGATATTTGTCCTTTTGTGATTGAGTTGCATACATTAGTAATAATTTCAATCTTTCTTAAAGCCTCTTGTGATTGCAGAATGTTTTGAAGGTAAAACAGACTGAATTAAAGCCCCAAAACAGCAAAGAGATAAATTTATTCACATAATTACAGTACTGACTAGTCTCCTTGGAAACATAAGTTGAAATTTACCTCACTCAAGCAGAAAGGGGAATTTTTTTTACTATGCCTGGATTTCATTCATTTAGCATAGATTTTCTCTGATGAACACTGTGGTGGAATGCTTATGAATCTTTTGTTAAAATATGATACTTAAACCTTTCACTGGCTTCCTAGTTTCCTCAGACATATTGCAAATAACTTATTCCAGGTTGGAAATTTCTCTGATATCATCCGTGCCAGTTAGGATTGTCTTTAGTTTCAAATTTAAAAGAAAAGAATATAGTGGGAGCTTTACTTTTCTCCACCGAGAATTTGTCAGGGGTAAAGTTAGCTTTTTTTTTTTTTTTAGCTTCATAGACTCATCAAGACTGCTTCTGCATATCATCATTAATTTCTCACTTTACATTTTCATGTTTATTGCCTTTTGCTCCCAAGGGAATGAGAGGATCTTCAGATATTTTCATATTTATAAGAAAAAACACATATTAGAAGAGTCAGATATCAGAACAAGGTTAAGGAAAATGACTTAAAATTGTGATATCTCTTCTGAAATCTCATTGGAGGAAACTTGGTCTTGTGGGTTACACAGTATGAAGTTTCAACAGAACCTTCACTGCAGTGAGAAGCACTCAAGAGAGGGTTCCATGAGGGCTAACAATTTAGTAACTAGTCCGGCACTCAGCCTCTCAGGAGGCTGAGATCTGAGGATCAAGGTTCAAATTCAGCTCAGGCATGAAAGAACCTGGGATTCTTATCCCCAATTAACCTCTAGAAAATGGGAAGTGGAGCTTGGCTCACGGGTAGGGAGGTAGCTTTGATCTGAAAAGCTCAAGAACAGTGCCCAGGCCAAGTTCAAGCCCTATGATACACATTAAAAAAAATTAGTAACTAAAGTATCTATCCTTTTTGAGTACACCCTTTGATCACTTTGTGTTTTCACTATTTTTATTTTTTTTTGGGGGGGGGATCCTGGGGATTGGACTCAGGGCCTGGGCACTGTCCTTGGGCTTTCTCAAGGCTAGTGCTTTACCACTTGAGCCACAGCTCCACTTCTGGCTTTTTCTGTGTATATGGTACTGAGGAATTGAACACACAGCTTCATGCATGCTAGGCAAGCACTCTACCATTAAGCCACATTTCCCGGCCCCTGGATATTTCTTTTTGAAAAATATACCTTTTCTTTCGCTTACAACTGGGATATGTCCAGACAAGTCATCTTTAAGTTGAGAATCTATTTAAAACACTAACCTAACAAATACATAGTTTAGTAACCAGTACACTATAGAGTATTGGATTTGTTAACCCACAAGATTGTGTGGCTGATTTGCAACGGAGGTTTCTTGATATACCTAGAATAACAAAATCATCCTGAACATCACTAACTCAGGAAAGATCAAAACTAAAATTCTGGAGTAAAGTTTGTACTGATTGCATATTGCATTTGCCCCGTAGTACAGCCCCAATTCATTATTAAGTCAATCTACTATAATCCAGTGACCATCTGAAATTTCATAATATACTTTTTGAAATGCATCATTAGGTCATTTGGGATGTGAAAGGCAATGAAAGCATGATTATCCATGACTTATTCTTGAGTTATTCTATGAAGTCATAGAAACTTTATTGGTATGCAGCGGTTCCTCAAAGTAGGAGGTGACCTTGAACAGAGGGTTACATTGCTTAACCTTTTCTAACGTGGAAGTTTGATTTTCCCTAAAATCTCTTTTATATTCAACTCTACAGTTGGCCTTATTTCAAAATATTCTGCCTTTTCTTTGAAGGGCCTCTGAGTAGGACTTAAATTTATTCTTACAATGTGCCACTTTTAAAATCCATGGGGAGGACTGACCTAACATTGATCAAAAGCCTTTCCTTCAGCCTTTTCTGCCTTCTCTATAACTGTTAAAAACTGGGTAACTCACACATGTTCCCCTTAAGGTTCACTCCTTCACCTTTGAGACCTTAAAATTAGAACCCTTGTAAAGCCCTCTTTCCTAAGCTCTCTCTGGCCAGCCCCCCTCAACATGGTCATTCATTTTCTCCTCATGAAGTATTTGATGTGGCTTGCAGAATTGGGCAGTGTCCTTAACAATGGTTTCAACATCCTGGCCTAATTGATTGTTCTTTGGCATGATGCGCCTTTAGCACAGCATTCCGTGATCATTCCTCAAGATCATGTTGTGATGTTGGAGGGTAACTTTATACTTCATCAGGAGAAATAATCTCTTCACCTTCGCCTCTCACTACTTTCTGATCTCTAAACTACTCCAATATCGATTTTCTTGGGATTTTATTTATCAACATTTTTTTTTTTCATTTTAGCCCCACTTTAGTTTGTGTTTCTTCTTTCAAATTTTGATTTAAATATATTTCCAGGGACTGCAAATCTTTCCTCTTTCCTACTATACTCATGGTGGCATTTAAATCTCTAAGCTTGTACACGTATAACATTGCCCTAGCCTTTCCTACTCCCATATAGATTTACATGCTCCACTCCACTCTTTGCTTGCACCCTATTTTCTTTCACCCTGCCTCTCACTACCTAAAATCTTGTTCTATTTACACCATAGATTTGGTATGATTTCTTTATGTTCTTTTTATCTGGCTGTTATGCATAGTGTTTTACTGCTTTTTTTCTCTTCTTTTAGCACTTGCCAGATATTTATTTGGCAAAAAAATCATTGGAAATATTCCTTATGTGCATATTATTGCATTATCTCTTAAACTAGCTAACAATAGGGAAGTCATTATCCAGCTTTTTGGAAGTTTCGTGTCATGTCCAGTCAGGAAATATTGAAGAACTGATATTGAAAATTGTTACTTAAAATGTGACTTAAGTTACACAAACCTAGGCACTCAAAAGTAATTTTGGTAATTACTGGAGAATTTCTAAAACTGTTACTTATCTTTTAGAAAGTATAACACTGTGATATGGATAAAGAAATGAAAAACCTGGAAAATATTTATTTATTTTTAAATTTTATTTTATTGTTGGGGTGATGTGCAGAGGGCTTAGAGTTACATTCATCAGGTAGTGGGTACATTACTTCTTCAACTTCTTGTTACCCCTTCCCATGTTTTCTCTGACTTTCTCTCTACCCGCCCCTTCCCACTCATTTTTTCAAATACAGAAATAAATTTATATACAATATACCAGGTACCAAAGTCAGATATAGTAGCTTCACATAGGACATTAAGAACAACAATCACAAAGATTAACCTCCTGTTTCCATTCCTGGAGTTTATTTCACTTAGCCTCATCTTATATGGACATATGTATATAGCTTTTGAACTATTATGACCTCTATTAGGAGAATCCTAAATGGATACTGATTGTTACAAATGATGAAAAACATGAAAAAAATTAAGTAGAGTAAATCAGGCCCAGAGAGACAATGCTTCCATGCTGTCCCTTACATGTGGAAACCAAATTTAGTTTATGTAATTATAAGCAAATACATTGGGTGTTAGGCAACTGTATATAAATATACTAATTGAAGCACAGTAGATTCAAGGGAGCACTCAAAGGGGACAATTCCTTAGAAAGGCAAAATAAAACTTCAGAAAATTAGCCAGGAGCAGTGGCTCATTCCTGTAATACTAGCTACTCAGGAGACTGAGAGCTGAGGATCATGGTTCAAATCTATTCCAGGCACTAAAGAATGTGAGACTCTTATCTCCAATTAATCACTAGAAAATGGGAAGTGGGGCTGCAGCTCAAGGGGTTGGGAGGTAGCATTGAGCTGAAGAGCTCAGGGACAACACCCAGGCCCAGAATTCAAGCCCCATGACCTCTCCCCCCTCCAAAAAAAAAAAGTTCAGAAAAGTAAACCTTCAGAAAGCTGATATTCTAAGGGGAGGAATTGGGGAAGGAGGTCAATGGAGAAACTAGTTAGACAACTGAAGAAGAGAAGATGAGGGATGTTCATGCAGAAATTCAGTGTATACCCTAAAATACAAGAATGGTGAAGGAAAAAGAGGAAGGGAGGGATGTGTGAAAATGTTAAAAAGAGATGAAATTGATCAAGGTATATAGTATTCATAAACTGCTTTGTTAAATAGCAACTCCATTGTACAACTATTTAAAGATGATGAAATATAATAAAAATGTCAACAGTAAGGTGAACTTAAATCAGAAGAATTGTCAACAGGTCTAATATTCTGAGCAAGAAAGTTAGAAATAATTACAACTCATTTCATCACTTTTCAAGAATTCTCTCAAAATCCTTTCTGCATAGTTGTCCATGAAGGTTTAGAAGTCCCCAAAGAAAGAAATTCTACTACTGCTCCTTTAAAGGGCCTAAAACGCTCAAACACACAATGTGATATGATGATTCGAAAGAGCAGGGGTAGATGGGTGGCTAGGACTAAAATATAGACTTTAACAGAAAATCATATCTTAAGAATTAAATTTTTTCTACATATTTGAATTTCTTTTTGTATCCTTGGGTTCAAAGAGCAGTTCTTGGAGTTGCAGTATTGTTTAGCAAGAGCAGGTATGAGAGCAGGAAATGACCTTGTCCACTAAATTAAAAACTGTGAAAGGGGTGAAAATAGTCTGTGTGCTATCATGCCATCCCGATCATTCTGTTTGTTAATGTTTTTAAAGCACTGACTTAAACCACAACTATAGTATCCTTCTACATGCTCATAAATTCATTTCAAAATTATAAAACATACAGTCAAGAGATCTTTATGTTAAAGTGAACTTCTATTTAAGTTTGCTCAAAAGCAATATCTTGGTAACTGCTGAATTTAATGATGCCAGTAAAATTTATAATTCATCCAACCACTAATTAAGATGCATTGATTGAGCATTTCCTTCTGACATGGTCTTTAATTGACATGCCCTTCTTCTACCCCTAGGCTCATTAGCTGATAAAAGAAGGCAGAGGATTAAATCTGGCCTCACAATTACATGGGACATTTAGGATGGATGTACTATATATTTTTGGAAAAATATAGATTTGAGACCATAAATGTCTGGGGATATAACTTAGTGGTAAGTGCTTCTCTATCATATTCAGGCCCTGGTTTCTATCTCCCACAACCACAGGAACTAAAATCAAACAAATAGATATGTAGCTTTTTGTGGTACCACCTAAAGTCCTAGCACTCGGGAGGTTCTGGTATGGAGGTGACAAGATGGAGGTCAGTCTGGGACACATAAACAAATAATAACAATGATTAAACATAAATAAAAATAATGATCAAATATAAAAAGGAGTAAGACAAGTGTGTTTTCTGCCACAAAGAACCTTAGGAAAGTTGAGAATAAACAAATAAAATGTAATTTTCTTCGTTGTAAAGGACTGTGTACCTTGAAATGATAGAGTCAAATAATTCTTGGACACCTTGCCAGAGTGTTCTCCAAGGAGTTGACATTTCAGGTCAAAACTAAAAGCAAAGAAAACAGATATCCCGAAGAAGGGAAAGTGTCCCTGGCAGAGTAGAGAAGGGGCAAAGGCCTTTAGTGGGAGAGAAGATGGCATGGCCATAAGAAACTGTCATGTCTAGCTGTGCTTAATTAGTGAAGGGAGATTGGCAGGAAGTGAAAACGGAAAATTATGAAGGATCAGAGGACACACAGCCTTCAACAAAAGCAAATCATGGCTGAAGCAAAAATAGATGTTATCTCTGTGATAACATCAGATCATTCTACAAGGTGACAGAAATAATAATAATAAAAAAACCTTACACATCATGCACCGATGATTGCTCTTACAGAAGGAGCCTGCAAAGAGTGAAAGGGGCATAGATAATTACTAGGTGCTGAGTTTTATCTTGGAAGAAGGTAATTTAGTGTCAGGTTTTACGTTATAATTGCTTAGGCATTTTATTATTGGTCAATATATGTCAGATGGAAAGCTTATTCACACTCAGACCCTTCATTCTCCTTGCAACCTCATAAGAAGTCAAGATTCTTCTCATGAGAGTTCAAATGTCAGCCTTCACCATCTGCTTCTGTAAGACTAAGTATCAAAGACAGTGTATCTTTTTATTTTAACAAAACACTATGGACTCCAGAATTGTCAGACAAAGAATATTGTTGGTTAAAGATTTCATCCCTTTCTTTCCCATCCCTTGTTACTCCATAAGTTCACTTGCTCTAAAACTCTGTTTCATGATCATTCACAATGGGCAAGGTGTTCTTTTTTTTAAGGGGGTGTCTGTGATTCTTTAAATTCTTTTTTTTAATATTTTTATTGTATTTAATAAAAGGGTTACATGATATTTGCCAGATAGAAGGTGGATTAATTCACATACATTGATATCCTTCCACATGTCTTGGTCCCCATTACCTTTCCCCCACTCCCCCTCTTGGTTTTTCCCCCTTCCCTGTCCAATTTCAAGTAACCAAATACAAATGTATCCAATATATCAGATAACAAAGTGAGATATTGTGACAATATGAGATAACAAAGGAACAGCAAAAGAGATGAGAGATAACATAGCACCTTAAGAACAACAATCATTCATTATATGGCTTTTGTTTCAATATCCTAGAGGTCCATTCAATTAGCTTCATACTATATGGCCTTATGTATCAAGTTTTTGCTCTTTTGCAAATCTTTGCTATTAGAGCCCAAGGTTTCTACTGGTTATGATGAATGAGGGAAACCATTGAGCCTAAGTTCTTTTGAGTCTGGCTTAACTAAATACTACACTTGATATTGGATAGTAAATACTGTGTTGAAATTCAAAGGAGGAAATCAAGAATCCTTTGCTTCATTGTAGGAAAGTTATAATGCAATATTATGTGGAAAGTACCTACTTGCTATTCTATTTTAAATATTGAGCAAGATTTTTCCATGGAATGTTCGCAAAAATAAAGACTATGATTTTTTTAATAATAGTATTTATTCACTCATTTTTCTGCTTAAAATGCTCTATGAGCTTGTGATTTCATCCCAGTAAATAGGGAGAGTAATCAGACCTAGCATTGGTGTCCTAATTAGATATCACTCCAGTTTCATACTTGGCATTCAAGCTCCTCATTGCTACATCTTTAAAAATTCCATTATTTCTATACTGTAGAAATTTTTGTTATTTCTATACTTAAAAACTATAGTTTTAGAGAGAGTATAACATGTTAGTCATGTCTGATTTTTATTTAGTTGTTGATCGTGGGGCTTGAACTCTGGGCCTGGGTGGTGTTGTTTCTGAGCTCTTCATCTAAAGGCTACCGCCCTACTCCTAGACCCACAGTGCCATTTCCGGTTTTCTAGTGGTGAATTGGAGACAAGAGTCTCACGGTCTTTAGAGCCCAAGCTGAGATTGAACCTCGATCCTCAGCCTCCTTAGTAGCTAGGAATACAGGCGTGAGCCACCGCAACCTGCTCATGCCTGCTTTTTAAAATAACTTGTTCTTCTGTTTTTGATACTAATGTCAGATTTTTTTGTTTATTTGTTGTTGTTGTTAAGGAATTGAATGTCTTCAATGTTATAATTTACAGTGTCAGAGTTAGGGGACCACTCAGGGCATATGGTCATTCTTAGGTTAAATTTCAAGGAATAAAAGCAGTGTTTGATAGCTAAAAGCAAGTCCAGTTTTGTGAAGTCTGATCATCTTTTTTTTGTTTAATGTTTCGATCTGGGAAAAATATTGATCCAAAGCATATGCATATTTATAATGTCACTACTTTGCATTTTCATATCTGAGTTCTCTTTAGAGGTTTTCAAAGAAAGAGTAATGCTTTATTTGCTATTGTAAAAATGAAGTGTGTGTGGTGGGGGGGCATAGCACTAAATAATTGTAGTAGCAATTCCTGACTTTTTAATAATGTTTCTGTTGTGCCTCATTACAAGGAGAAAAAAATATTTCATTTTGTCAGTAAAGCATAGAACAGACCAATTCATATAAATTAAATGGTCATTAATTAAAATAATGAGTTCAATACAATAAACATTGATACATTTTTAAAGTTACTGTACTATTTTGATGATAAAAACATAATACATCTTAGTTTCAACATATTTTACCCTTTAATAAGGAAACTTCCACTACAGAATGGCATAACATTATGACGTTCATACTATTGATATATCCGAAACATTAAATACGTAATCTATTTTTACCTATAGCCCTTAATTTGGATCCAAATACACATCGGTGACACAAAAATTTGGTCATATTACCTGTTAGCTAATATTCTGTAGGTTATAGAAAAATAACCTGCATGATATTCTGAATATTTTACGTACTTGTATGAAGTTCTATCACTGTAAACAAAAGCATATTCATTGTGAAAACTCAGAGTAATTAATCACATGAGTGTATGAGCATCTTTTGTACACTTTGGTGGCAAGATTAAATGAGGAGGGGTCCAATATGTATTCAAACACTGTGCAAAGAATCTTATGATATAGAGCTATATTAAAATGTATTCCAAATGACTAATGATATGCTCTGTACATCGTTGGTTTGCTTTACTCATCTAATTATTTTCTACTCAGTAATTTCATTTCCAGTTACATGGTAAATATTTAACAACTGCGAAAATTAACATTTCAAGTTTCAAACGCTATGAAAATGGATCATCTGTAAGGTACACACAGTACTCATTCTTCTGTTTATTTTTTGCCCTATACAGTTTTTTTTTAATTCCCTCTTTTGCTTGTATTACATATTCACTTAAAGAAACTAGCAAATTGGATTAGAGACACCAGTGGGTGCGGGAAATTGTAAGAAGGATAAAAGTTGACTAATCCAAAAAATAATATTTGAACAAATTAGGATTATTAGCACAGGATAAGAATGAGTAACAATATTTTGGGAATAAAAGTAACTTTTATTTAGCACATCTTAGATTATTGAAATTCTACTTGTTGCAGTACTCACATATCATGCCAATGATTAAATATATTTGTGTAGGTTACAGTTCAATTATTACCTTCACATAAAAATCATTTTTTTATTTCTACAAAAGAAAAATTCTGATTGACCCCAAATTATATATTTCCTGTGATGTGTGAGACAATGTTATTTTTTTAGCCTCATGGTCAACCATATGAGATCAGCCTGAGAAAAGTGATCATCTGCTTGTTTTAAATTGTAATCAGAACACCCTCTACTCTATAGACTATTTCTTAGACAACTATTTTCTGAGCAAACAATTTTGAATAATTAGTATTTTCTTCTCGTTATTAATTTTCTCCTCCTGGTTTCCCTGTCAGTGTCAAACACATTCAGATAGAGAAGTTCTCCTAGCAGGCATGTGAATTACATAGCAGTTTTCTTGAATTCATTCCAAATTGTTTCTACTACCACCTTATCAATAAGGAGTCACAAAAATCTATCACCTAATGCTTTCTCTAAAAGCATTCCCTAAAAGCATTTATTGCCCCAAGACATAGTTACACATATCAAATTGACCACACCTACACTCAGATATATTTATATTTCTTCTTCCTACACATTTCAACTCAATAATTTGACAACAAATAAAAAGTAGCTCCACCATTTCTGTCTTGGATATTTTGGTCAGAGCAAGACTTAAAAATAGATGACAGTAAATGCATTTTAACTTTTAGTTTAGAGCCTTGTACCGTTCATCATATGAGGTAGAATTTCTGAAATTTCTGACAAGCATTGTTCTTCATCAATGCTTGTTTAAAATATTTTGTAATTTTCCTTTGCCAAAATTGCCTAATGAAATAAACTAGCAGGAAAAAAGTACTCTCTAAATGGAAAACTGCATAATTTTACTAGATTCCACTTATCTCTGTAAATTAATAACATATGCAGCATTTATTAGCTTTTTAGCTTTAGAATACACTCAAACTATAAATAAGAAATGGCGTTTTTAATTCATTGTCTAACTTTGTCTAACCTTGTCTAAGTATAGTTTGTCTAAGACTTTATATTAGACTAGAGTCCAAGTTTTTTCTACATATGGACCCTAGATAAATTCAGTCTATTTATTGTATTCAAATATATAAGAATTTATAATTTCCTGAGTTTTAGAAAATCTCAGAGCTGCTTTCTGTTTATACCTATGAATTACCCAAACCAGAATTTATGAATAAATAGTTGGTATTACTTTCTTTTCTCCATACTTCATCACATCAACATAATAGTTAGGTGAAAATACTTAGCTTTTTAAAACTTACAATGTATAGTCATCCTGTTTTCTTCTCACTGAAATATCAGTGCTAATTTCTGCTTTAGATGATGGAGTGTTCTGTCCTTTGTTGGTAACAGCTTTAACATTGAATCAATGCATTTCCCTTTTTTCACCTAAAATATTAGGAAAAATAAGCTAACTGCAAAGAAGTAAACAGTGTTGAGCCTGACATTCATTAGCATGCAATGGACATTTTTTGCTGAAAATAAAACTTTCTGAAATGTATCTCAGCAATTTTCTGATAAGAGTACATATAAAGGCTGGGAGCGTTTTTATTGTTAGTTTCAAATGAGGAGAAGTGTGCTTTTTGTGGCTGTGGGCTAGTCCTGATCTAGACAGCTACATCAGATCCTCATTTAACAGGATTAACTGGTCCTGATGGGGATGGGGGAGGGGGAAGGATGCACTTATGAGGAGAAACCCATGTCACTGGCACAATTTCTCTCAACACTGCTTAAGGAGATAGTCTGTTTTCCACAACCAGAATTATAGCATATGATTTCTCATGCATTATCCCATAAGTAGGATTTAAAGGGGTATAATTATGGTGCCTTTACACATCATGAGAGAGATGGAAATAAAGAATGCAAAATAATACTGTGATAATATGAGATGCTTTATAGCACTTCATTTGCATGCTATAAATATTGTTTCCTGAGAAGTGGTTTTAGAGCTGGCTGCTTTACTTCCTCAGTTTTAACATCCTTATAGTAGCCAAACCCCATACATACACATTAACCTGTCCTAAGAATCAGCTTTAAATATCATTCCTCATTTTCACCAGTATAACATGGATCAAAATAGAGGCATTTAGAGCATTGACTTAATATTGAAATCTTTCTAGAGTGCTTTCCAAGTCAGTAATTGCAACCTCTCCCTGAAGTATATGGTATTATATTGATCCTGGGTTCATCACTCACTGCTAGTCAACCACTTGACTCTATTGACAATGACAGCAGAATATATAGTAAGTAGGAGGCATTAGAGTACTGATGGTTTCCCTCTGGTTTCACACTTAGTGCTTGCTAATTTCAGCTGCCATGAGAGGCTGTTGAAATCAGGAGTTTGGAGGAGGGGAGAGAACACTTGGGGAGAAGGTTCTACAAAGTGATTTTTGTGTGGCAGGTTTTTCCCTGTACACGTGTTATTTGTGTTCATTACTTCAGTCAGATTGAACTAAATATTTCAGTTTCTTTTAGCTATTTTTAATGAATACTAGTGAAGAAATTTAAACTATTACTGGTCAATTTTGTTCTTATTTGGGGAATAAAAATCGAGAAACAAGATAATATAGAGTGAATGGATACATCCTAAATGTAGTGATACATATTAACTTTGTAGTATTTATGTGTATAGTTATACCAAAAGTCGTGTGTGTGTGTGTGTGTGTCTGTGTGTGTGTGTGTGCGCGCACACATGCATTTGAGTACTTACACTTTCATTGAACTCCATATGGGAGAAACAAGGAGGAATAAGCTGGGTTTTCCACTTTAAATCTACTTAGGATAGGATCTACGGGAGTCATGCTCACAGACAAGAAGAGTGTAACATATCCGACCTTGAGAAAATAAAGTTATATGTTTATTATGTTAAAGTTATATACATATAGAAGATTCTACATCATATTCTCTCAGATTTATACTTGAGCCTGTTAAGTTTCCCAGCTTATAAGTACTATGTGGATAAAGTTGGCAAATTGTCCATATTTCAGAATCAGAGGATTTGAGAATGGTGTTTTGTAGAGAATCAATTTCAAGGGAAATGATATTCTGTTTAAATTAAGTGATAATAACTTATGAGGCATATTTATTTTTCTGAATTGTTACCTTTTAACCAGCATAAGCAGGAAACATTCTTAGACTGATAATAATTGCCTTTAATATATTTCGAGGCTGAAATTTATGATTCAACTGAAATTCATAACTTGTTTATCCCAGAAAACAAAGGGCTAAATATAAATTATAACTGGACTAAAATTATATTTTTGGCATTATTTATCATCCAGATGGGTAACAGTACACAACTTGATTCAACAGGTTAACTAATTTATTTGTCTACAAGTATGTTTTGCAGATGATTTATCCTGGCAAGCCCACTGGGATGCAGTCTGCTCTTGATTTTATTTTCCACAAAAGATATATTGAAGTTCTCTAATGCCAGAAGTATATGAGTAACAATTAAATCTTAGACTATTCTAGGAAATGTCACATTTTCTCTTCCCTGCATTTCTCTTCCCTTCCATTAGGTCCTTTTCATTACCATTCCACCATTCCTTCCTCCTACTTCCCTCCTCTCTTCCTTTCATTCTTCCTTCTTCACTTTCTCCAAAGCTAGATTCAGCATTGAAGCACTGAACACATCCAAATTTGTTTTGATAAAAACAAGCTTATTTATAACCTAATTGTGGCAGGTGGGCCATCTTCTATTTCCTTTTCTTTCTTTCTGACTCTCTTTCTTTCATTCTTTTATACTTTATTTTTTTAGTACAATTGGACTCAAACTCAGTAACTTGATCATTGACTGGAACTCTAAAAAAGAAGTCACACCTCCAACCCTTTGTATTTGCTTCCATTAAATGTTCTGCTTTGTTAAATTGTGCAGTGGTTTGGGGATTTAAAGAATTTGGTTTTAAAAGTTGACTGAGGGCCGGGAGTGTGGCCTAGTGGTTAAAGTGCTTGCCTAGCATGCACGAAGACCCAGGTTCAATTTCTTGGTACCACATATAGAAAAAAGCCAGAAGAGGTGCTGAGGTTCAAGTGGTAGAGCTCTAGCCTTGAGAAAGTCCAAGGACAGTGCTCAGGCCCTGAGCTCAAGCCCAGGACTGGCCAAAAAAAAAAAAAAAAAAAGTTGAATTTGCTTTAGTATAAAAAACTGTTACTAATTTTCTTAATGGAAAGTAGAAATGATAATATTCATAAAATAGTAACACTAAAATTACCTTTTACTGACTGACTCATAGAGACATTTGGTTCATTGTATAACTTTATTTATTCTCTATTCTCAGAATGTAATCCTTCATTTATTAAATGATGAAAATATGTAACATCACATTTTATTTTATCTTGGGGACAATACAGGTTGTCTTCATGTTTCTTACATTTTATTACAATTAATGACACGATAAACTACCATAATACATTGTATTATTTTGATATTTGATTATTTCCAATGTTTTCTTACTTTTTACTCATTGTAAATACTGAAAAGATTTAAATTTAAGGACAAAGACAAGCACCTTAAGATTCAGTTTCATAAATAAAATGAGGAACGTAAACTCTGATATATTACAGGTCAAATGTTCATGACTAATTTAAAGCACCATTTCAAGCATGGCAATTTATTTTTTCACAAAGATTGACATAGCTTTTCACTTTTAAGTTATTTGTTTACCAATTACAATAAAACCTATGTACAACTTAGAAAGAAAACCATTACCAGTAATCTAAGCGATAAATGGGATAATAATTCTCTATTTTCTTAATATTTCAGGTGACATTTTTTACACATTATGATGTTTATTAAATTCACAAGTATGAAATGGTTCTAGAATAAGCTCATGTTTTAACTAAAATTCACTAATCTTAGTATTCTCAGATCTCTTTGATGAAATTACTGCCATTGTTGTTTCAGTGAGAGATACATTAAGCAGGACTAATTTTAATAGCCAAAATATATAAGGAGCTTAAAAAAAAACAAGCCCTCCCTGAGCTAATGAATGAATCACTAAATGGCAAAGGAATTGAGAGACTTCCCAAAAGAAGTGGTATAAATGGCAAAGAAACACATAAGGAATTGCTCAATATCCTTTGTCATACATGGAATGCAAATCTAAGCAAAATCTGAGATTCTTTCTCACCTCAGTTACAATGGCCAAGAATATTGTGACTTGGAACAACAACAAATGTGGGCAGGTATGTGAAGAAAAAAAGAACCATATTTAGCTATTGGTGAGAATGGAAATAATACAAACATTTTGGACAACAGCTAAGGGGGACAGCTAAGGCACAATGCCTATGCACAAGTGACCATATAAAATACTACTTATTGAAATGAACTCCACAAAGTGGAAACAAAAGATGTGTTACTTTATTGCTGTTTTTAATTTCTTTTTGTCTTGTTTGATCTTTTTTTCATATATTTTTATTGTAATTAATAGAACAGTTACATGATATTTGCCAGATAGATGGTGCATTAATTCCCATACATTGATACCCTTTCACATGTCTTGGTCCCCATTTCCCTCCCCACCACCCCGACTCCTCATCTTGTTTTCCCCTGTTCCCTATCCAATTTCAAATAACCAAATACAAATATATCCGATATATCAGGTAACAAAGTGAGATACTGTAACAATATGAGATAACCAAGGGACAGCAAAAGAGATGAGAGATAACATAGTACCTTAAGAACAACAATCATTCATTATATGGCTTATGTTTCTATATCCTAGAGAGCCTTTCATTTAGCGTCCTACTATGTGGCCTTTTGTATCAAGGTTTTGCTCTATTGCAAATCTCTGCTAGGAGAGCCCAAGGTTTCTACTGATTATGACAAATGAGGGAAACCTTTGACCCTAAGTTCCTTTCAGTCTGGCTTACTTCACTTAATATGATCTTTTCTAAGTCTTTCCATTTCCTAACAAATGGGGCGATGTCATTCTTTCTGACAGCAGCAAAGAATTCCATTGTGTACAAATACCACATCTTGTTGATCCACTCAGGGCAAGGAGGGCACAGAAAGGGAGAGACAAAAGGTGAACAAATGAAGAAGTAGTTCTCACTAGACATGATACTGAAAATGAACTTGTGGGGGAAGATAAGAGTGAAAAACTGGGAGAGAATGAGGGAAGGGTTCACTGTTCAAAATGAAATGTACTCATTCCCTGACTTATGTAACTGTAATCCCTTTGTACTTCACTTTTATAATAATAAAATGGTAAAGCATGAAGCATATTTACATCTTCTTATTTAACAAAAAAAGAGCTTGTATTAAATTCTTTGACCTAAAGTATAGGCATTTAGAATAAAAGTAAACTAAAATATGAGGCTGGATCATTGTTCAAATGTTACAGAATTTCCCATGAAAGTTTGAGGCCATAAATTCAAACCCCAGTC
Source organism: Megascapheus bottae (assembly GCF_031878675.1). Lineage (NCBI taxonomy): Eukaryota > Metazoa > Chordata > Mammalia > Rodentia > Geomyidae > Megascapheus > Megascapheus bottae. The sequence continues at coordinate 23,539,485 of NC_143528.1, read as the reverse complement.
CTGTTAAAATGTTCAAATAACCATAAGAGAAGGAAAAAGTATAGGTAAAACAAAGAAAAAAAATGAAAATGCCTTTACTGAAAAAAATTACTCCTAGAGACAATCATGCATATTTGGTTATTCTTCTAATAATAAAGCAATAAATAATGAAAGAATATAATAAAAGTAAAGGGAGAAAATGTATATGTCAGGTTTAAAAAGCATATCAAAATGTTAAGAAATGTCTCTTACTTTACATTATCCTCTCTGATTTATACCTTTATTTTCATGAAAATCTTCACGATAAATGTTTGTAGGCAATTATTTTCGGGGTGGTTCTCAGGTAACTCAGTGATCTGTGGTATTTGCTCTTACTAATCTATTGACTGTACAGCAGGGTTATGGACTGATCTACCTGAGTTCTACTCATAGAAATATACACAACAATGCGCCAAAGAAATCAGAACTCAGCAAATGTCTCTTCACACCAAATTTTCTGTGCATGAAACTAAAGACTTATGAAACAGAATGTGTCATATGCAGAACATATTTTCATGAAAATTAAGTGATTAACCCCAAAGAAAGTATATTTTAGTTATGATTTCTGATAAAAGACTGGAGAAGAAAGCAAAACATTAAGGGAGGCTGTAGGACGACATTTCTGGAGGTGCTGGCCTTAAGTTTAATATCCATGTAAACAAATATATTTGTTATATCTGGATTCTTCTCCTTGTGCATATAAAATTTAGTTCCTTAACACTTCAGAGGAGCATTAAAATCATCTAATCTAGGAATCTTTCCTGTATTCCACATGTACTCTGATATTTTCTATTTCCCATCAAAATTTCCCAGGATAAATCATTGCTATATAAGCACAACACATAAACGTAATACACATATATTACTTTCAAGTAATAGTATTAAGTAAAACATCAAAATGAATTTGTGTAGATTGTCTTGTCAGAGGTCATCACAAATATCTTGATTCTTTCATCTATCAAGAATATCCCAAAACATAGTGAAAGGTATAGAACAGAAAAGGCAATTTCTTCTGGTCATTACAGAAAGAGACATCCAGATCACTATGGTCAGGCTAAGAGAATTCATGAGAAACTTATGTTATGAGGATGCAAGGAGAAATTTGAAAATATAATGAATTATAATTGTATAGTAATAGCCAAAGTAAGCTACACGTCAAAGTACCTCATTTTAACATGTTCTGAATTAAACTTCATCTCCCCACACTAGGATCTAGGCATAAGAAAGCATACACAGTGTATGTCCATTGCAAAGCAAAAGTAATCTTGAGTAAAATTAATCTTGAGGAATATCTGACCATTCTAAGTTTTCTCAAATTCCCAATGCCACATCATTCTTCCATATCCATAGGACTTGGGTTGAAGACCGGGTTCTATTAAAATACTTTGCTGTTGCCAAGTTTTGGCTTTATCATTTTAAGCATAAAGGCAAAGAAATATATTTTTTTTCCTTCCAAATATCCTACAAGGTGATCTAAACAATCAAAGTGTATTATGAAAACGTACCTATTTCTTTCTTCCTCTTTAACACTTTTTAGTTCTAAGTTCATTATTCTTTTAGGAAAAAAATGGAAAATTATCAGAGAAGTTATGTGTATGTTCCATTTTATTTAAAAGAAAAGTGGGAGTGATGGTGGGAGAGTGCTGGGAAGAGAAACAATGCGCCTTTTCAATAAAGTGTCATTTTCAATCTTGCAGTTCTAGTATTGATTGCACCTTTGATTCTGCTTGTTTGGGCTCTAATGCTCACTTACCCTTACGCTCTTTTATGGTAGTTGCCTCAGAGTCAAACTTTGCATTTTCCAAATGGGATAAAATGAAAAAAAGGAAGAAGAAATTGGTATAGTACTTTGAAACACTAACAAGAAAGTACCATTAATTCCTAAGGCTAGAGAATAATGTTTGATTCTGTGTCCTGCCTTCAGAACACATTGATCAGTGTTTACCCCCAGGTTTAAGGCAGCCCATGTGCACAAGTTTTGTGTGATCAGCTCTTGCCTTGGTTTTCATCCATTAGATTGGTAAACTGGAGCTTCCCCAGCGCATATTGTTGAGACTCATGTCTCCGCAAACCTCCAACCTACCTGGAGATATCCCTAAACAGGCTTTTCCCATGATTCTGGGATGGCCTGGGTCATTGTCATTGTGTTGGAAATAGCCAACCCCTCCACAACTCAAGCACTCTCATACATGCAGAGATAGCACTAGGGACTCCACAAGATGGCAACACAAGATTCTGTAATCTTAGACATAATCCCCCATAGACGCACAAGGCAACAGACTTAAAACTATGGCTTAATAACATGGACCTGATATCAGAGAAAAAGCCTCTTTAAGAATATTTTATATACCAAAATATAATTCTTCTATTGTTTTGCTGAGTAATATGTGGGTATTTTCTGTCCTTACTCATTGTCTTCTCAAATGGATATTTGGCCACACTCTTAGTGGTTTCTAATAAACACATTTCTGAATATGAACAAACCAGAAATCTTTGATGCTGCTTCAATGTTATTATTCATTCCACCTTAAATCACTATTTCTCTCTTCTTTCATTTTACTTCAAGCAAACAAATGAGCTGATAAATTCTTCCTAATTCTGAAGAACTTTGCTTAGATTTCTTCCACTAACCAAATTAGTTGACGGCTCGGGAGTCTTGTATTCTATGAAGTACTAGGAAATATACATAATTAGGCCAAATTTGTACCCTTTTCTAACATGGACAAACTTTAATCTGGCTTCCAAAATATTTTAGCCTATTTTGCTTGAGAGCTTACCAACGTATCCTGTGTCCATTAATATTTTGCACATAACCACTGATATATCATCTCTATTAAGGACTAAGCTTTCTCTTTGTGTTTTACATTTTTAGCCCTCATACAACAACCTTAATTATCTTCTATTCTGATAACATATTTACTTCAATGGTAGAATTTCTAACCTCCATCTGTGACTCAAATACCAAGCTAATTCTACATTTTTAAGTATGTGTAACGCCTTACCTTCCTCATATCAATATCTGTCAATATCTGAATTTGTTATAACAAAATATATCGGACACACACACACACACAAACATATATATATATGTATATATATATATGAAAAACAGATCTATTTTTCACAGCAAGTCCAAGTTTAGGGCACTGTTATCTAGTAAGGGCCTTCTTGCTCTGTCCCCCCATGGTACTAGACAGAAAAGAAAGGGCCAACTTCCCACTCAAAAACTTTATGATTTGTAATTCCATTTATGAAGGGAAAACCCTCTGGGCATGATGACTTTGCAAAGCGTCCACTTATCAATAGTATCACATTGGAACACCTGAATTTTGGAGAGGGCACATTTAAACCAGAGCAGACTTTTGTAAGATTTTCCAGGACTCAGAAATTTTCTCCTTCCATTTTTCCTCAGCTGAATAGTCAAGAGAGCTTTTTCAAGCTAATCAGCCTGACAAGTCCTCTTTATGACAAAATCAGTCATCTTAGGCATCATAGGCCTGTACAATGTGCTTTATAAATATGTATAGCAAGCATGAGTGGAAAGGGATTTTAAACTCGTTATTGGGTTCTTCATCATTTTCAACCTCCCATTGAAACAATTCATATCAATGGCAATCAACTGGTTATTTTAGAGAGGATTCAGACATTCCATCAAGAAGGGCCACCTTGGAAGTTTTCCCTGAGATTTCCTCCTTTGCTCTGTAAACAAGATTGGAGGTCTTAACTTTGAATGGCTTTTTTTGTCAGTGCTTCAGGTTTGGTAGTCCAATTCTAGAGCAAGAAATATTGTGGGGATCCAATTTCTTTTGCTATTCCTTAACTCAACCATTACAAGTTAGTTTCTTCACATTTCAACTTCATCATATGTAACATGGTCATTGTGAGAGATAAAAAATTGCTACAAAAAAAGGGTTTAAAATATATTTTCCAAATAGTAATTCTTTAAGTAATGTTAGCTCACTGTTGTTACTATGGTAATTCAGTGGTTTCTGTCTGGACATACAGTGCTGTGACAGCACTTTACATGACTAAAGAAATCTTATCTCCCAGTTCATGTCAATGGCCAGCTGTGTGTCCATAAATACAAGATCAGAATGATTGACATCTTTGAAAACTCCTTGTAAACAGCAGCCGTCTTCCTCATAAAGCTTGCAAAAAAAGTATGCTAAATGAAGATCAGCATATCTTCATCATTAATTGGTAAAGATGAGCCAGCCACAATGGAGCATTATTTCTCCTTCAGGAGAACTTGCCAGAGAATGGAGATATGATGAGCTTAGAGAGCAGAGACAGCTTATTCTTCTAAACCTTACCTGACAATTCTTTTTTATTTCCATCATCTATGGTAGAGTATTGAAGCTGAGGATAGTTTAACTTATTCTGTTTATCAATATTTCACAGATGGAAAGTTATAATATTCAGGAGAAAGTAATAGTTCACCTTGACCATAATGTCTACTATGGGCCAAAGAATCCTTATCTTCTACATAGTTTTTTTTATCTCTCTCTCTGTTTCTCTCTTTCTGTATCTCTATATCTCTCTCCCTCTTTTTCTCTCTCCTTTCCTTCCTTTCTACCTTCCATCCTTCTTTCCCTTTTTTATTTTCCTCCCTCCCTCCCTCCCTCCCTCCCTCCCTCCCTCCCTCCCTCCCTCCCTCCCTCTCTCCCTTCCTTCCTTCCTTCCTTCCTTCCTTCCTTCCTTCCTTCCTTCCTTTCTTCTTCCCTTCCTCTCTCCCTCCCTCCAACCCTCCTTTCCTTCCTCTCTCCCTATCTTCTTTGATTAGTTGTGTTGATGGGCACTGGCCCCCAAGTCTAACGGTAGCTAGGAACTATTAAACTGGCTATACCACTGTCCTTTGCAATAGAATTATTAGCTCAAATTCAATATTTATGGAAGGCTATATTTGCATTTTGTTGGATGTTGATAAATATGTTACTCACATTAAGCTTTTATTGATCAGTACATCATATTCATGAAAAATCTCCAGGGTCCATAAATGTCTACATGGAAATATGTGCATTTTTCAGCTACAATTTTTAGAGGAAAGATTTTAGGGAATTTAATATATTTATATGTCCTTTGTGGATTTGAAACTATTTTCAGCTTTATTCATTATTTTATCATGTGTAAACACGTAGCTACCTTTACAATATTTATTTTTCTTATTTTTGTCATTTCCACTGATTATGTATTATTTAGCTTGTTTTTTCATATATTTTTATTGTAATTAATAGAAGGGTTACATTATATTCACCAGATAGAAGGTGCATTTATTTTTCAATACAATGGAAGGGCATGTTATTAGCAAGCTTCAATTCAAACATAATATAGTTTGAGGTGCCAAGTTTCAAGTAGAGAGGAAATTGCCAGATGTTCTTTCAGTAAAAATAAGTTCCTCCCAGATCAATGGTAAGTCAATATCGTTGAAAGGTGAGTTGGTATTTGTGCTATGAACTTGCACACTTATTTTCATAAATGAAGCAATGACTGCCAAAACTAGAGATCTATGTCTGACCACTAAACTACATCTGATTCCATAGGTATGGATTTTATGGACCCTGTTATTAGTCTAGGGATGAAGAATCGATGTTTTCAGATTATTATAAGAAAAGTATATGAAGCAAGAGATTTCTGTGAAAGGGATAAATTCTCTGGCAACTTCACAGTTATAGTAGACTACACAAAATCTATAGATGCTCTCCAACATGTATTCCAGAATGTGTAATAAATATTGTCATCTGCTTTAAACTTCTTTCTACTATATAACTGAGCTTTCCTATGGCATGACTGGAAAATAACTGTAAATATCTATTAGTTCATAGAACTTATTATCATACTGGTTTCATCTTTCATTGTAGGTGCTTTTATAGAGTGTTTATGCAATCAATCTTCTGGAATGTAGAACAAGAACCTACTTTCTTTTCTCACACATTAGTTCCTTTAACACATATTTCAGTTGCTTGATAAGTCATAGTACATTTTGAGAAAGATTGCTAGAATAAGTAATTATAAGTATCACCACACTGTAACAAATACTACAATATAATGAATTACTACTATTTTAGGGGTTATAGGTAGATTTCTTTACATACATTGTTTACCTATTCAAATAACTGCTTCATGGTATTTTAGTTGAGAAGTCAGTTGTTTAGTATTTATTTGTCAAGTAAGTGATATGCTTTATTCAGTCTTACTGAAAAAAGTTTTTTAGGGTTTCTTCTGTAACCTTTTACTATTTAAAGTTCTCTTGATTTTTAGTATTGTAATTTTCTGTATTGTTTCTCTCTCTAAATCAGGATATAATGGGTGTTTTTACTTTTCCATGTATAAAATCTCACAATTCTAGAACACAATCTTGAACATAATAGATTAATAAGTAATAGTCCTATGAATAATTACATTGCATTGAGTCACTTTAATTATGGTGAAACATAAAAATTGTTGAACACATTGAAAAATTAGTTGAGACATACTGTTTCTTGTTTCCTTATTCTTTGTATCTTTAATCTTACAGATATTATACCTTGAATTGCATATATTTGTGTGTGCATTTATCAAATTGTAGAACTGCAGAGAAATAAATGTTATATTCAGCCACAGTGATATATTATTTTACTTTTTTGTGTGCCAGTACTGAGGTTTGAACTCAGCATTTTGCCTTGACTAGGCATGTGCCCTAGCACTTTAGCCACTTTTTCAGTCCTTATTTTATTGTTGTCTGTTTTGGCGATAGATTCTTACTTTATGCCTAGGCAGACCTGGACTATAACCCTTATATTTGTGCCTGCCCATATACCTAGAATAACAGACACACAGCACTGCAACTGGTAACTGATCAAATGAACTTTTGTCTAGACTGGCCTTGAACTGGGATCCTCCAAACTTCTGCCTTCCCAGGATCCAGGATGACAGATATAAGCCTTTTTGTAGATCCACAGTGATTTATTCTTAAGAGAACTAAGAACTCCTGAAGTTGCAGGAAGTTAGTCATTCTCCACTGATTTGTGAATAGTTCAGACAACACAGACAAAGCTTGATTACACCTTAGTTAGCATTTAAATTGTTTTATATTCTGACTCCCAATGTAGACCGGTAACGAGTTAATGATTTGTGTTTCAAACACTGTAGGAAGTTGGTTCCCATAACATCTGCACTGGCTCATTTGGGAAGATATAAACAAAAACTATATCACTACATCCATATTGCAAATGAATTTAGAGGCCTTCACCCTTTCTGATAGTGTCCTTTTATATGAGCACTGTATTATGCAAACACACACACATATACACATACACACAGAGAGAAAAAGAAATACAAATAGAAAGAGGAATTGATCATGTCAGGGCCAATTTTGAATATTATATTTTGTGACATTTTTTATGCTTTTCAGCTAATGTGAATGTGACAAAGAGAATCTGAAATAGTTTATTTTTTAACAAGTTGAAATATCTTTCCTATGTAGTTGCCCATAGCTAAAATAAAAGCTATACTACATTTGTAAGTATTTTCAAACATTTATTTGGCTGATATAAAACTTCCCTAAAGGTATAATTGCAGAGATGTATATAGCTATATCAGAATGGAAAAATGAGAAATATATTGAATCCTTCACTGAAAACAAACCTCTCACAGATTTCTAGAACAGAGAAATCTCCCAGTAGACATTCAGAAATACTGAAATGAGTCAACAACATAACAACTGAGAACATGTGTTTAAAAATAATGAGTACATTTTATAATTTTTAAGCTTAGGCCTGTATTTGAAACTGATTTTTTTCCGCTGGTGGTGTTTTCATACTTTGTACTCTGTAAGACTAAAATTAATTAATTTATTTTCCAAAGGTGTATTTAATTTGCCTGTGATTCCTAAGACTAATCGCTAATTAAAAAGTCTTTGGGACTAATTATTGGTTACTAACATCAGACATTTATTATAGTAATACATTTGTCTTTATTGTAACAACCTATAATTATAAGTGAATAGAATTAGTGAATAAACTTCATGAACTCAGAAATTTGGGCAATAAAGATAATGATTATAAAGTATCCCTTAATGAGGATCAATTTTTACACATATTTTTATTAGAATTTCATGAATTGGTTTAGTAGTGTAGGACTGATGCTTTGTTTTCTTTAACTCCCTAAAAACGGACTTTTATATCTTTTCTATGATTTACAATAGTGATTGAGATATATTTTTCTATTATTCTCTTTTTTATTCACTGTATGAAACTCTCAGAGTTGCTTATGGATATTTTCCATTGTGAATATTCAGTTCTCAAGTCCTTAAGTCTTTTTATATTTCTACAAATTACATAAATTTATAGAAAATTTAAAGATGATAACAAACACTATTATTGGAAAATTAAATTCTTGGAGAAATTATTCAATCATGATATGTATATTCACAGTTTCAGAAACAGCTTTATGTTTTTTTCTGAGTCATTCCTGAGTCTAACTTGGCTTGTGATCCACCGGAGTTTAAAAATACTCTTGGTATGGAAAGTATATAATAAAGAAGTCGATTCTGAGTAACACCCAGAATTTATCCTATGAAAAGACAATATCTGAATAATGCATTAAGTCTGAAACTGATACCATAGAGCCTTAACTACAGGGCTGTGTGTAAAGGGCCAGTTGGATTAGGTAGGTGGATTTCTCTAGGGTGAAATGCACATTCTCAAAATAAAATACAGACTACTATTAAAGAAAGTAGGATATGAACAGTTGAGTCATTACAGTCTTATTCAGATTAGATCGACTGCTGAACTAATTAATGTGCTAAAATATTGCTAAAAAGAGGAGCAGATGGGCTAGTTGAAATTGCAACCAGAAATAGTTGATTGTGGTTGATGTATAAAGAAGAGAAGAAAGGCCAGTCCAGGGAATTTCTCTGGAAGTATTGTTAGGGGAAGAAAGTTTTACCCTGAGGTTCACGTAATTTCATAACAGTAGTCAGAATAAAATGAACAGATTGTACACATGTCCAAAGCATTTTAAATAAAAGACGTTTGGCTTTTGTTGGGGGCAGGCTAAGAATGTAGTTGAATGATATAGGTTCCATGAAAACAAGGAGCCAGAGTATTTATCTGCAGACACTGAAAGAACATGAGACAGGATTATGAAATAAATTGTATAAAGGCTTCAGATGGAGACAGATGTGTACTAACATCAGCATTCCTATTAATAACAGTGTCAATAGCCTAGATAAGTTGAGACTAATGCTATGAAAGTGGAATGGCTGAGGGGTATTTTCTGATTGAATGTTTTAGCTGTAGACAGTTGTGGAGGTGGGGGAGGGGGAGAGTGCAACAAGCAAGGTATGATCACAGCAAATCTCAAATATCCCAATCTCCCATTCCTTTTCTTTGTCATCTCCCTGCCCATATTCTCATAATCACTCTGAAATACTTGAAATATTTTGAGACATCTAAAGTTTTGCCGTAAGTCTGTTAACACATGCCTCCTTACCAATTCACTTATTCCAACCCTTGGTTGGTAACACTCATTGTACGATGCACATTTTGACTTCTCTTTTAACATTATGACATGTTGACCAGAATTGAGCTACAGCAAACGGAGCTACAGCATTCATCAATCTCCTCATCTCCCTTCATGCCAAATGCTTTGCAGATTTTATTCAAACCTATCTCTTCCATGCAATCTTACCATTTCTAGTCAGCATTCCTCTTCACAATGCTGCTTCTAATTTATGATACCTCATATCACTAAGTCATTCCTGTGTGAATCTTATCTCTCTCCCTAGAAGGTAAAATGTTGATGGAAGGGACCATGCTTGAGAAATTTTGTAGTCTTCACTGTACTTGCCACATCATAACACAAAACCCCACATCATCCAGCATACAGATTTAAACTCCCTTCTTTTCATACCCAATTACAAAGTGGATAAGTGGTTTGTTACCTGGTTTCCCCATATCTTTCCTAGACAGCTTAATATGCTCTATTCTGTTAAATAAGGAAAAGTACTGGGAAGACATCTGTTCTTGTTAAGGTTAACTTCAATTGTCTGGGGCTCAGTTCCATCATCCTTAAGATAAAGAATGTCACCTCATCTTCTGAGTGTCTATCAGACTAGTTTGTGCCAAGTTCGGTTTAAAGAGAGATGGAGCCTTTGTTAGTGGTACTGGATATTTTCCTCAATCATCTATGTATCCCATTCTATTTATTTTATGTCTCTAATCAGGTTCTGAATGTAGGATTCCTAATGGAAAAGTCAAGGCTGTAATCTTTAAAGAAGGTACTGGCAAAGAAGAAAGAACACAGATACCTTGGTGCTGCACAATGCCCCTAAAAAAGGGACAGGCAGGCATACTGCCAGCATCATCAGCACCAGCACCCCTCAGGAACTTTCCAGAAATGCTTGTCTCTGGTTCCTTCCCCAACCTAATAAATCACAAGACCTGAAAGTGGATTTGATGACTCTGAGTGTTAAGCAAGCTCTCTATTGTGCGCTTGTCTGATTCGGTTGTGCTGTTGAATTTTAGAATCATTATATAATGTAGAAACACTTTAGTGATGTCAGACATACTTCTTTGTCTTAATGAAAGTTCATAGAAGAAACCTGGAACTTCTAAGTTGTTTCCCCATTTGTGTGCCAACTAGCAATACTTCTTTATAGATTTTTAAACATTTCTTCATTATAGTACTGGATATTTCCACAGTACGTAAAATGATAGCTGATACATATTTATATAACTTCTTGGTTAAATATAGTAATTCAAATGAGGAAACTGATATTATTATCTATGAGATGGTTCAGATGTCACAATTTCTTTTCTGTTTTCACTTCAAATAAAATGGAAAGCTCTCATTGGAGCAGTGCTTCCATTCACTAACTAATCAATTGCCTTAGAAATACAAATTGCTAGGATTTGTATTGCTAACTTCATAGAGTCTGAGAAGAGATTGTATTAGTTCAAGGCCATCCCAGGTAGAAAATGTCACAAAATCCTTTTCTGATTCTTAGCGGGGTACAGTAGCATGGTCTTTGTTTCTCAACTACTTGGGTGAATCAGATGGAAAAGACTATTATTCCTGACCAGCTAAGGAAGAAAAATCCGAGAGACTCAATCTCAACAGAAGGGAAGCTGGCACTTGTCTGGTATCCCAGCAATGCCAGGAAGCTTATAAAATAAAAACAAATTTGGCTCAGGCCTCAGCCTTGTCTGAAAGGAAGACTCTATTAAATATAAGATTCATAAATAAGATCAGTGGTGGCTGGATGGCACAGAAATATCATCACATCAAGATATCAAAAATGACATTCAGAGTCCAAAACCTCCAATTCTACTGAAAACAAAAAAAGAGAAACAAATAAAAATAAAATAAATAGAGACAATTGGACCACTTACTGATGTTTTAAATCCAATATAAATTAAGCTTGATAATATAAACAAGTTTGTACTTTTTAGTTTATAAAATGAGCATAATCTAAATAGTACCATACACCCTGTAGAAATAGCATGTAGTCCTTTCAACATTTCACCAAATCATTCTTTGTAAATCTTTCCTAATATGCAGTATATTCACAAACATTAAGTGTAAATGTTACATAGTTTTTTAAAAATAATTTATTAACGTTGATTTTTACATCATATTTTAAATGACAAGTTTAACATATAAGTGTTCAAGGAGGGAATCTCTATTTACAATCACTGGGACTTAGTATTTAGAACTTAGTCACAAGTAGGCTAAGGGTTTGTATGCCATAGAAACATTAATTTATGAAATAAAACAATATGTCTAGAGAGTCATAGGTGTTTATATCTATATAGTTATGTTTATATTTCCATTACCATGTCCATAGCATTGGGTATGCAGTTATTGAGTCCTCGCTCTTGTACTCTTTGGATTTAATAGCTACCATGCGCCTTTTGATCCTTAGGTCTTGACTTGTCTCAACATGATTCGCTCTAGATTCATCCACTTCCTTGCAAATGCCATTATTTTATCTTGTCTGTTGGCTATGTAGAATTCCATTGTGTATATATACCACCTTTTCTGTATCCATTCATCTGCAGTAGGGCATCTGGATTGTTACTAAACTTACAAAACTCTCACCAAAACCTGAATTCACTAGGCATAAGATATTATATGCCAATCTCAGAATTCTCGATCTCCAAGCTTACCAATGTCTAGTAAATCAAATGTTTTAAGTAACATACATAAGCTCAGTGTTGCCAGAAAACAAAGCCATGAAATCCTAGCTATTCAGGAGGCTGAAATCTGAGGATTGTGGTTCAAAGCCAACCTGGGAAAGAAAAGCTGTGAGACTCTTATCTCCAATAAACTACTCAGAAAAAAAGCCAGAAATAGTGTGGCTCAAAGTAGTAGAGCACAAGCATTGGTAAAAGAAGGTCTCAGGGAGAGGTCTGAGGATCTGAGTTCAAACCTTAGGACTGGCAAAAAATGAAGGAAAGAAGGAAGAAAGGGAAGAAGGAAGGAGACAGAAGAAAATAAAAAGAAGAAATAAAGATTCATTAATACTAGCAAAGAATTGACTTTGGCTCTAATTTAATGCATTTTTTAAAATATAGGCTCTAATTTAATGCATCTTTTAAAATATAGACCAATAAATAGATGTTTGGAATTGGGATGGAGTAATAGACAGGGAAATCCCATTTGGAGAAATAGGTACTGGAACCCAAATTTAAATTTTCTCCTCTAACACCCTCATAACCAGGCTTTCTCTCTGTTTCATTACAAGCCTTATAGATGATTGTTACTGGAAAAGACATCTTGAAGCAAATTGCACAGAACATTTGAATACACTTGTCTCCTGTACAAATGTCCTAAGAATCAAATTTTAGTAACACCATTTAACTTTAGTGATATCTGTAAGGTAAATTTGGATTGTAGCAGCAGTTACTTTATGTTAATGTTAGTGGAGAATGTTATGCCATTACAGTTTAGATTTAATCAGATGCATTCTCTTTAGTTCTGAGCCAAATGTTTTTCATTTCATTTTTTTTTCTGTTGTCATATCCAGTGTTCACTGTTGTCCCCATCTTTCCAGAGTGGCCAGGACATAAATTTGCGAAAATCAGCATTATGGATGACAATTACATGTAATTCAGTTCAATTTGTATAATAAATGCATCTTCTAAAAGTTGTTGGAATTCACCATCAAAATAGCATTTGCTATTGAAAGTATCTAATATCTAGAGGAAATACACACTTTATGCTTTATAATTAAGTATAGAATCAACAGTAAAATTCTTATTCAAACATGTTCAGTGTAGTTTGTTATTTAAATTTTGCATTATGCATCCTCTTAGTCATATAAAATAACATTTCTATATTTGTATCATGTGCTTTGTTGAAAACAATTAAGTGATAAATACAGATTTTAGTAGTTCATTTATATATTTTAATTCTCCAAAATACACATCAAGTTTTCAATCTCAAATCAGGAAGTATCTCAGTATCCAAAAATAAAAAGCAAATAGAATTACACAAAACAGTTTGATAATAGGTCAAACAAAATATATTTCTATAGGTATATGCTGTTACATCAAGCAAAGGTGACCCTCTATGACTTGATAACTGTTTGCACCCTAACTTGAAAATGAGTATACTGGAGAAGGCATAATGGCTCACTGTCATCACACTAATCTTTCTAAAAATTTCTAATAATAAAGCAGAAATCATTTTTTTGTAAAAGAATGGATATTATTTTGATTCATTGCTTCTAATGTTTTATTGAAAATGCTTATAGATCGACAAATAGACTTTATTACATATCCATGTACATTTTAACGTCTTTGTTTTTAAATCAAGCATTGCATTTCCTGTATTATACAGATGTTCCTTAGAAAAAAATTGTGTATTAATTTGATTTAAAAGTAGAAACAGTTGTTCACCTACTTTTCAAAACTTGAACAGATTTGAGATAATTTATAGAAGTCTGCTGAAATAAAATAAGGGAAAGAAACAAAATGCATCAAGTTAAAGCTGTAATATTCATAATATGGTTTTGGTACTGCACAGATTATTGTAAAGGTTATTGTATTGTTATTCTAAAGGTAATGTACAGTACAGAAGGGATACAGCTAGGTAACCTTAGATGTACAAAATACATTTATTTTTGGATGTTGTCATCACTCTCTCTCAGTTTATCCCAGTCCCCATGCACAAGTTACATAGTTCATTTTCTTTCTAGTTTTATTGAACAGATATAGCTATTGTAAAGGCTAAATACAGAAGGCTTACAGTTATATAACTCAGGTAATGATGGCATTTTTGTTTGAAAAATGTCACACATGCCTTCCCTCTCTCCAAGTTTTCCCAACCATCCCTACTCACAAGTGGATAGTTGTAGTATCACTGCTGCATTTGTTCACTCTTCATTTTTTATGTGTTCTCCTTTCCCTCTCTCCAAAACAAAAGAACAAACAAGAAAAAAGGGGAAAGAAAACAAAAATAGCAACACATTAAAAAGAAACCTCTTATTTTCATTCCCTGTGTTCATTTTGATAAATATTATTTTATATGATCATAAGAACATAACTGTTATGCCTTTGTGAGCCTCTCCTAAGAATATCCTCCTTTGGTCTCCCTCTGTGTGAATGCCCAGAGACTGATATAATTTAGCACATCTCAGTGGTATTTACTTATGGTCCTGTATGTTTACTTTTCAATCTAGTGTCTAGTGAATGCATATGTATGAATTTACCAACAGAAGATTTGTTATCATTTCATATATGACAAAACATATTCTTACTTTTGTCTCTAAATATAGGGAATCTAGCCTCTCCACTGATCTTACTCATGTTTTCTGATATGTCTTAGTATCTTGAAAATGAGAGGAGATGGCAGAGGGCAACACAGAAGTCTCTGCAACACTCTACAGTATAAGCCTTTTTATGGTCTAGTCAATCCGTCCAGAGACCCATCTTTTCCAAATACACCCAAAATTGTGGAGATTCCTAAAATATACAAGGAATATTATTTAAAATAATAATCAAATGAATATTGAATACCTCGCATTTTTCTAAGAATGAGTATAAAGAAAGAATTAAGATGCAAGGCTAATTTTGTCCCAGTTTCTTTTGTTAAGAAGAATAAAGGAATTGTCATGAATCATTATATTGCTAACATACCTCCAATACACAATAAAATTACTCTATTGTTTCCATTTTAATGAATAAAGATGTTTCAGAGACTTGAAGTTATTATTTCTCCATCTAATGGCATCTTCATAATGATAAAAAGCAAAAATATCAAAACTTCTCTTTATTATTTTATTCTTCCAAAATCTGTTGTTAGTGTACAAAAGGTCATTTTGAAAGGTAGCATTATAGGTATTACTTCTAATATTAAATAACAGACAAAATGGCCTGTTCTTACCACTCTGTTTGTGTGAGTGTGTGTTTGTGTATGTATGTGTGTATGTTTTTCTTTTCCATGAGCAGTGGCTTCTACACTGTTTGGAATATTCTGGAATAAATTATTAAATTGGTGAAAGCCTCTTCAAGAAGGGTTACATGTATGTAACAAAGTAAAAATCCCTGAAATGCCCTGTGCTTTGTTAATGGCTGCCATGTACTGGACAAAAATTATAAGCCAATCAAGCCTTTACTTGTGGCACATATTTGTATTTCAGTCATTGCCTCCAGTCTGAGGCAGAAAGGTTCCATGTTTTAGGACAATCGGGTTCATAGAAGAAGTCCCTAGCAAGACCTTGTAACAAAAATATATTAAAACAAAAATTGTAGATGAAAATGCTAAATGTTTTAAGTTCTCAAAGTGTGGTCCTCTTACTACATGTTCAAGGTCACTGGAAGCATTTGAAGTGCAGATTTTTAGATGTCACGTTTGACCTGCTGCATTTGAATCTGTATATATTTGTCATCAATTTCCTTCATTATTTGGTAAGCATATTAAAGTCTAAGGAACACAAGTGTAGGGAACTGTGGAGACATTTTTAAATTTTCATCAAGACCCACATAATTTATTAGGAACTTCCTAAGTTAATTGTCAAATGAGACCTCAAAGGCAAAGCAAAAGAGAAACACCTGAAAGACTAGTTTATGTGCAAGCTTTTTTTTTTTTTTAACATCATGGCAATTAGCATCAGGGAAAGAGTTAGAATTAATAAAGGAGGGAGACAAAATTGAAAGCATAACACAATGGAAAGAAAGCACTGGACAATTAACAAAATAATTGGTGAAGGAGGATATTCTTAGGAAAACAAAGGGGAAAGACCTATGTGCATCTGATCACATAAAACAATATTTATTGAAAGGAAATTGTTTCTAGGATATGGAAATGAGAGGCTTTTTATTTGCTCCTTTTTTGTCTTATTTTCATTTATCTAGTTTGTCTATTTATCTAGTTTGTCTATTTATCTATCTACAGGGCAAATTGGGGTTCAGAAATGGTCAAACAATGGATGAAAATATGCAGCAGTGATAATCACCAGACACTATGTTGAAAATAAATTGTACAAATTTTGGGTGCAGATGAACTATTAGGAGAGAGAGCAAGGTAGCATTGCTCAAAATGAAATGTATTCTATCTGACTTGGGTAATCTCCCTGTATATCACCTTTGCAATAACAATAAAAATGCATGAAAGGAAAAGTAAATAAATAATTGGTTGTAGGAAAAAGTGAATTTTGGCTGGCAAGGAGGTGTGTACATTTAAATCTAGCTACTCAGGATGGAGAGACATTAAGTTCAGGCTTTGAAGTCAGCATGGTTACAAAAAATATTAGTAATATCCCATCTCAGCATGGACATATATTCCCATCTAGGAGAAAAGAATATGTACAAAAATTGATGCTGAAGATCCTATCCAAAAAGGAACTCAAATGAAACCAAACAAAAAGGCTGGCAGCATAGTTAAAGTTACAGTGCAAGTGTAAGGGCCTACATTCAAACCTCAGTGCTGCTAAAAATGTGTGGAGTTTCAAGTGCCTTAGAGAAAAGTGAAAATGTTATAGAAATTAGAGCTTTATTTGAGAAGAAAAACTAGGATCAGGGAATCGTTTAGATGTGTTATTGTTGAGCAGGTGGTTTCATTTTCATGGAAGAAGGAGTTTGTCTTCTTTGAAAAAGGCTTTGACTAAATTTTTAGTTTCAAATGACAAATGAACCAAAATGGAGGAAATTTTGATTCCTAATAATATTTCAAGTACTATTATTCTTTATGTAGATATATATATATATATATGGACGTAATATAAGTTTTCATTTATATCAAGTGTTCAACACTATTCAAGAATGTCTGGAAATTGGATGGATTTCAGGATATATATATATATATTTGTGTGCATATATATGCATATATGTATATATATATTCATATGCTATCCTGAAGATGAATGTGACAGGAAAGAACAATATATGCTATGTACATTCATTTATATGCTTTGTTTTAAAATGGTTAAATATCTTTTTTCATGCTAGCTTGAAATATAAAGAGGCAGTATATCTAAGAGATGAGTTATTAATTTCTCAAGTCATAGTGATAGATAACATTTTTATTTATTCTTCATTTTCTTCGGTATTGCAGCTTGCCACAGATTGTCATCATCCTTACTTTTCTTTGTGCCACAAAGGATCAATAATGACAAGGGACACATGCCAAGAACTTGCTGCAGTTACTACTGAAATTAGTGTTTCATAGTTTTTCTTTTAACTCCATGCCCACTTTGTGAAGGACATTGAATGAAAGAATTGATCAGAAAAGGACAACTAAAGAAGAATATTGTCAGGCTTGAAGTCCATGTCTCAGACATAAGGGATTATGTTCATTCAAATATATATATATTTGAATATATATATATATATATATATAATGTACACACACACACACAGTGTGGGATCTCATTAAAATGGAGATAGTGGGAAATGAACTAGAGTCTTGGCTTGGTAAGCTGGAGTTATACCACATGAGACCTACTCAGAGCCCTAAGTTTCCCTGGTTAATTTTGAGCTAGGTATTCTGATGGCAGGCTGACTACTTTAGGATTCCAATCATGGTTAGGCTACAATCACCACAGGCATCCACATGCATCTTCCTTCTGCAGAGAAGTCAGAAGGACATTTCTACACAGTCTGACTTGGGATCACAATCTTTGCAATCTTAGCCTCCCCAGGAGCTCAAGAAGTTATCCACATGCCACTGTATCCAGCTATAGGTTGAATAGGGAACTCTGACTTTTCTGCCTGGGTTGAAATTGAACTAAAATCCTCTTAATCTTAGTCCCCCAAGTAATTAGGATTACATTCATGATCCACCAGCATCCTACTAAACTGTGAACTTCTGTTTCCACCATAAAAAGTTTTGAGTTTTCATAATTCTTGTTAATTTAGGGTGACAAAATTCCCTTTCATCATTTCATTCTGTCACATTTCCTTTATCAAGAGAAGCAGCAAAGGGTATGTCCATGGATATTTTGTGAAAGACACAGGGAACGCTTTCCGATTTATTCAAGCTTCCAAACATTTAAGTGAGCTATGAAACTTTTCATGGTGATGGATTCTCATTACGTCTCAGCATGTGGCTATTTCTTTTCAACTGTGCAAATCACAGTGGTCCAGGAAATATACGTATATAATGAATGGTACCCATTACAATAGGAGATTACTCACCTGAAAAGTGACTAAAACCTATGCATATTCTGTAAGTAGATATATTTAACATTTCTGTCAAGTCAAATGTGTCTGGCATTTTGTTTTCCGGTAATGGAATATGTTTTTTTTTTTGCAGCATTTTAAAGGTACACAAATGTAGCTATAGCAACATGAGGTTAATTACTGTGTTTCCTCAAGCACACTTGTTCCAATAACAAGGCCAAGGCGTATTTCTTTCTTAAGGTAGAGTATGCTGTGCATCTGGAATGAGGAACCAGCTTTCAATCTCATTTTCACTCTCCATAAATTAGAATGCAACTATCATATTTTAATATGAAAAATTACCACAATGCTGTGAGAAAAACCTTATACTTTTGATTGTGTCTTTTTCACTTTTACTTGTAAAACACTGAAGATGTGAAGTTACTGAACATGTATTTGTGTTCTGCTGCATTCTAGGTGCTAAGTACTTAGTTTCTTACCATGTGATATCATTAAAATATAAGACAATTTTTCATAGTGCAACTTTTATAATAAGACAAAAACTACTGTCACATATTGAAAAGTATAAGTAAAAAAAGCTTGATGGTTGTGGATATATACCCTTAAGAAAAAAAATTAAAGAACAATATTGTGTGTAGAAGACACAGTGTCCCATAGTATGTCTAGGAAGGAATTTAAGAATTCATGGGAGGATATACTTGAAAGTTGCAAATGGAGCAATCCAAATATCACCTACAGAATAAAATCTTCTTTCAACCTGTGCATAAGCCTATTTAAACTTTCTTTTAATTTTATAATATTTTCTATTCTTTTAATGCTTCCTGTAAATTTTAAAATGTAGTATTTGGTCTGTGACATGATTTGTAAATTAATTACACATTAGTAAAATCATCTGTTCTATAATATTGCAACTTACTGCAAGTCAATGTGAAATATCAGAATTTACAGGTGCAAATAGATATTAAACTGAAAC
Organism: Megascapheus bottae; assembly: GCF_031878675.1. NCBI lineage: Eukaryota > Metazoa > Chordata > Mammalia > Rodentia > Geomyidae > Megascapheus > Megascapheus bottae. Next base: position 23,519,889 of record NC_143528.1, on the reverse strand, counting down.
AACTTCTGTGTTACAGTAGTGATGTAATAGTCAAATTACAAGTAGTGAAAGAAGCTAAAAAAATGACTTTCAGAACCATTTCTTCCAGAGTGCAAGCTAAATCTATTTAGTGAAGACTTCCTATTTCCAGTGACTGTAATTTGGCTAGCTTACATTAGCAAAGTTCATCCCTATAAGACAATAGAAGATTCATGATATCAAACTCCTGTGCACTTTCTCTTATCTAGGACTTGCTTTCACTGTCTGAGTTTTCATCTTAAATCCATTTCACTTAAATCCATAAAAGCCATATCAAACACAGATGGAAGGTTTTATGCAACTAGAACTTAAAATTTCATAAAAGAAACTTTATAAAAGTATTGCAAATTTAGAAAATGGAGCTGAATCTCAAAACACAGTGTCTTATTTTTACCATTGAAAGAAATATATTTTTGAAGTTTTGAGAATACTGTGACATTACTTAATTCTACATTTGGGGAATATATATAGAAATCTATCAGATGTGAATACATCTAGAAATACATTTAATTCCTCACTAGAATACCCATTAAATGCAAAACATTATGTTAGAGGTATTGTTTAAAGATTCACAAAATGAGGCTGTAGTCATATGATGGTCATTACTTTAAAAACTAATTCTTCTGTAGCAAACACTTTGTTTTAAGCATTGTGCTTATATTCAAAACTTAATTTAATCTAGTTCTCATTGTATTCTTTACAATAGCCATTTTTGTTATTCATACTTATAAGAAGTAGATAGAAAAAAGTTAACTTATCAGACATCACAGCTCTTTATACAAAAGGTGTCCAATGAGGTGAGAGTATATAATATTTTTAAGCCATTTTAGTGTCATCGTGACTTCAAGGTGCTATTGGTTAGAAAGTGCAAGAACATATAAGACAACCTGATATATAGGCAGAAAGTACTGAAAACCTCTAAGTTAGGTTGGTTTATGTGGTCTGAAGTAAGAGAGTCTGAAAAGAGTCAAGATATAGAAAGGAATCTCTCACCCTGATGTTGAGAAAGAACACATGTCCCAAACTAAGATTTACTGTACATGGGAGTGATGCTGGTGAAGCTCAAAGAGCAGTGTTCATTTCCACAGAGAGATTTGGAGGCATATATATCATAAAAGACTCCTTCCAGGGTCCAGGAATGTGGCCAAGTGGTAGAGGGCTTGTCTAGAATGCATGAAACCCTGGACTTGATTATTTGGTACCACATACACAGAAAAAACTGGAACTGACTCAAGTGACAGAGTGCTAGCCTTGAGAAAGCCTAAAGTCAGTGCCCAGGCCCTGAGTTCAAACACCACGACTGGCAAAATAAAAATGTCATTGGAAAGAAATATCAACATAGTAAATATTTTAGGCATTTTACTACCAAGTTTCTCTGACCTATTTTCAGTAAGAAAGTAAACTATAAACCATTTAGTAAATTGAAAGAAGGAAGAAAGCTAAAGGAGGTAAATAAACATTTAGATTTGAAATCTCATCTGGATGTGTTCAAACTCACACCTTCCATGCTTGTCTAATCCATGCTTGTCGTTCACTCTCACTTTTTAATCTTCTGCCAGAAACCTTTCAACAAATTTGGTTTAAAAAATAGAATTGGCTGTTGTTTTTTAAAGCAATTTCTGATAGAGAAAACATCCAACAGACAAAGAAGACAGGAGCTCAATCATGTGTGGCAGACAAGTTGAGTTGTAGAAGGCAGCTTGAGCAGGAAAAGGGATACTGATTAGTGGCCTCATCAGGTTGGCTCATGCTGGCTAATTCAGGGATTTGGCTACCATCTTCTCAAACATGATAGGCAAGCCCTGGGTCTCCTTATCCTACCATCTTCTCAAACATGATAGGCAAGCCCTGGGTCTCCTTATCAACTTCAGCTGGGCTAGACTCAAGATCGTGATTCTAATTCCTCCACCTTCATATTCTGTGGGATTAGAGATGCATGTGTCTCATATACCACTGTTACATTGTTTGTGCATTGTTGTCTAAGCACTTGTTCTCTTAACCTTTTCTTCTTAGAGTACTCATTACAGACTGATGAAATTTGTCTCTGACACTATTTAATTAGAGATTTGTCTCTCAGTGTTGTGAACAGCTGCAACTCTCTTACTGCAACATGTTTTATTTCCACCCCATTCCTCAGTATTTTGCACATAGTAGGGAGTGGTGAAGTTTTACCTTAAATTATTAAACTAAGTATGACATGAAAAAAATCATGAACTTCAAGCTGGCTACCATTAGGCCCATGATACTGGGGATCCAAATGAACCTCTTAGAGATTCATGGAAAAATTCCAAATATGCATTTGTAGGGAGAAGTATTTTCTAATATGTTTAAAATTTCATCAGGTGGGTGAATGGGTTAGAAATTAAACCTGCTACAATGCTATTTAAATATTGCAGGGTAAGGGTTACTGAGATGCAACTTGATTTGGCTTAAATCGCCTGTCTGAGTACAGGAATTGAATAGGTAAGTTTTGATAGATTGGTTTATTATGGGTAAATTGAGCATGGAACAATCTAAATTGATCATTAAAGAGACAAAATCCTGAACCATCCATGCTGTGGCTGTTCGAATTTAGTTCTATAGTCAGGGCCCAAATCGGAGGATAAATGTAACACAGACATTTCTAAACATTTCAGACCATATTTTCAACATATCTTTGTTAGAAAATTCTACATGAAGACATTTCAATGACAAGAAAAAAACCAAATGTGGTAACTGATAGCCAGCATACTCTATCCCTCAAAACATTTCAGCCTATACTACTTTTCCTATTCATTCTCTGTTTGTCATAAATTCCCTTACAGGGGGGAGTTTTCAGAAGTTGTCTCTATTTTTATGTTAAACAGGTCTTACTATGCTGTGAACTCTTGATCTCCACTCACAGTCACAGATCATTCTTTTTAAGGCATGTATCTTTCCTTATAAATCAGTTGAAGTTATTTTCATTGTAGATTTACAACTTACATTTTCAATATAGGAGACATGGTTTGCTAAGTGTAGCTCGGTTTTCATTATTTGAAGTAGTTTCTTTTCTATCTTTAAAAAAGTACCTGGTTACATTCAATTGAGAAGTTTCAATTTTGTGTGAAATAATGTGGTAAGATCAGATTATTCTGAGAAATAGAAGCAATTACATTTTGAGAGAAAATCTTCATAATCTGTGATCTTATATACATTGTTAAGCTTGAAAGTTCCACTTATGAATATCCATCTTTGATCTTCTTTCAAATGTAAAATACCTTATTGCACAATTTTTACTAGTACATGACTGTGGTTTTAATTTTATAATGTGGAAATTGTACAGTTGAAAACCAATACAGTAATACCTAGCGATTACTACCACATCCATTTTGTAGATTACATTTAGTAGTTTCCTAAGGATAACTCTAATAAATCCATGGATTCTTTTTATTGATGGTTGCTTTTGGAATTTCTTTGTATTTCCTTTTTCACCTACCCTTTTGTCTTAAACTGTCTTTATATGAATATTATGGCTGTATGATATTGACTTATAAACATACCATAGCCATTTATTAATTTTCTAGTGTTAAAAAATTAACTTATTATTGTTAAGAAGTTTGAAAAATAAACACATGTTGTCTTTAAATTTTGAGCAGCAATGAGGATTTTTTTCAGTAGTATTCCTTTTTAGAATAGAAAATACTAGGTATAGAACCAATCAAAATATTAAACAATACAAGAAATTGCAATCCAATAATTACCTATTAGCGACTATTATAAGCTGAAAAACACTAAAAGTTTTTGAATCTAGATAACCACACACCTGATAAATGAACATGCAAAATCCATATAAAGTTTCTTTAATGCCCTTTCAGACAATAGCTGTATTATTCTAACATACATGTTATTTATTTATGCACTTACTAAGAGGGACATCATCAGCATCAAGCCATGATCTGCAGTCAGAGGATATATTTTATCCATGTATTCTGCACCTAAAAACTCTGTAGATCAAATTTTGCACCTTAATGAGGAACAGCTCTCTGCTTCTTTGTGCTGAAGGACACGAAATTGTTTTAACATGGTTGTTATATACATTAAAAATTTCCCCAGTATTGAAGTACCTGGTGTTTAAGAAACTCAATTCTACCTTCAGCTGCTCTAAATGAGTCTATTCAAGTACATGCAAGTGAATTAGTTTTCTTGACATTCTGAAATAGAATCGTATTTGTTACTTAAATGCAGTATAGTCATAAGAATTAATTTTATGAAATGAAGTGTTCATTAGAAAATGCAATAAACTGTTGCTTTTTCTTGCTCAATGTTATGATGCCTGAAAGGTCCAATTAACTCTTGTTAGTGGAGGCCCTGCCCACGGTGGAAGGACTATAGAGAAAGTGGATCTCACCAAGGAAAGGCTACAACACATGAACTTTGAAGATGCTATTCAGACTTAATTTCTTTTATGGACATGTTTATGAAAGAAATTGAAAATGTTTATCTTACAACATATTTAATAGCCTAATTTTTGTAGCAATGTTATTCACTAATTGTACTTCTTAGAGAATAGCTGTCAAACTTCATGCTTTCCTTAACATTTACTGTTTGTTTTTTTATTTACTGTTTTAATTTATGGTGAAATAAGATTCTTCCACATAAATGATATTGGCATGTGCATTTCTTGAACACTGACAGAGAAGCTAGGGGCATGAAAATGTTTACATAAATTACAAACTTTAAATCATCTATGCCTCCCTACATAGATGGATTAGCTCCTTAAAAATGAATCAACTCTATCCTGCCCATCTAAACATCCATGTTTTCATGATGCTGTTTCTGTAACTCAAGATCATTATTTTGCCTCTAAGTTATCATCCAAACTGTAATACACCCCAATTGTGAGTTTAGAGTCAAAAGTCCTTCTTCTTTGCCATTTCAACTCAAATTTTAATCATGATGATGTTTTTTCATATGGTATTGTGTTAACGACAGGCTAGGCACGGGTGGCTCATAACTATAATCCTAGCTACTCAGGAGGCCAAGATCTGAGGACCACTACTCAAAGCTAGCCTGACAGAAAAGTCCATGAAACTCTTATTTTTAACTAATGACCACAAACATTGGAAGTGAAGCTGGAACTCAAGTGGAAGATCACTAGCCTCGAGCTAAAACTATCAAAGACAGTGTCCTGCCCTGAATTCAGGCCCCAGATCTGCCATGAAAAATCAAATGAAAAAATTTTAGTAACAGAAGACCATGCAGTGAAAGTGAAATCCTCCCATGTCCAGTAATAGAAAAGACTTAAAGCAATTGAGAAGCTCCCTAGACAGCATCATACTTCAGTTTCTAAAGATTAGTGCACCTCAAATTACTATCTGCTCAAATTGAAACTCAGTATTAAATTTCACTGGTAAGACTTTGCGAAAATTGAATCAAAATTCCCAAGTGACCTGTACCAAGGTTTACTGTTGTATCCATATGTGTTCTTCAAATTTGTCTCAGATTTTATTGAGTGGTACCATTGACGTTCAGCATTTCCATATCTAGACACTGATAATTCTTTACAAAAAAAAGACCATTCATTTATTCTGTGAATTACTCCTCATAGACCCTCCACATTCTTTATCTTTCATAAGTGTGAAAATAATGTTCCTATTTCATTAATATTCTATTCAACTCATGTCTCCATACTGTGTATTTGAAACCATTTTCATACTGTGTTGAGTTTAAACTCAAAATTTTAGTACAAATTGGAATTTTAAGGGAAACCTTGCTCAGATTTTTCTATGTTTTGTTTGTTTTTACGCTTAGCTTAAATATAGGCTTTATTTCTTTCATTTTGATTCCATAAGGTATTTTTCTTCTTTCTGTGCATCCATTTACTATAGTGAGTTAATCTTCTCTCATATATTTAAATTATATTCATGAAAGTTCTTCCATTTAATAGGTATTTCTTAAAATGTATCACTAAGTTTAACTAAGTCATGTATATACATAAAAGTTTTCTAAACAGATTGTGTTAGATAAAATGCATTTACCACTATAAGTCAGGCATTATTACAGATGTACTTTTACCCTATTTTTCTTCATATATATGAATCAAGAATAAAACTGAGGGCATCTGAAGAATTTGAGATCTGGCACAGAAATATGTATTCACTCCAAACATTATAATTAATAGCCTGCATGTGATCATGTTTATTTATTCTTAGGATATAAATGTACCCTAGAAAAGGAAAAGAAGAAATAGAGACATGGTAGAAAATGTCACAAGTTAAATTCTGCAATTATTAGAACATGTCATCCTGTATGTTAAACACTGAAGCTCAAAATTTTAAAGTCAGAATAACAAATAAGGCTGTCAATTGTTCATTTGCATTTAGCTTTTTGCTCTAGGTAAAAATAAAAAACATGCTTTATTTACACATTGGTGATAACCTGTTATAAACTCTGGACATTAAATAAATTTGTATCTTATTTCTCTTTCCAAAGTATATTTTGTCAATTCAAAATCTGTTACCACTAGTCAAGGCGTTTTATTAAGAAGTGCCTGGAGGTGACTTAGATGGATCATCATAAATAAGAGAAGCTCTGTAATTCTGAGCTCACACAAATACTGTGGGCAAATCTACCTTTAGCCACAGCTTTTTTTCTTTATGTGAAGTTTTATACATGCTGAAAATTATGTCTTCTATTTTGTTTATGTTATCCTTTTATTTAACATCTTAGGAAATTTACCAAGCAGAAGTATAACTGCTTTTTTTTGCTAGAAAAGTTAGACAATATTACACTTGAAGTTTATTTAAGTTAAAGAGCATATTTGTGAATCTTTTCTGAACCACTGAACAAAGAATACACTTCTGAATTTCTTCTTTGTTTTTGAATAAAGTTGATAGGATACATTCCTTGTATTTTCCTATTTCTTATCTATTATGTCTTTAAATGCTATCTATAAAATTATTTAAATATACATATATTAGATGTTTTTATTTTCTCAGTAAGAAATCCCAGATCACCAGGCATATATTAAGAGATCTTTAAGTTTTAAAATAATATCTCTTTTGTGGGAAAGAGAATTTCATTAAAAAAAAAAAAACTCTTCCTGGTAACTTTCAAACTAGTAAACCAAAAAGACATGTTAAGGGGGAAATGTTGGGATTAAATAATTTATCTTCCACATTTTTAGGAAACGGGCATCAATCATACTTTCCATTTTTCTGCTTTTTAAATTTTATTTTATTGTTCGGATGATGTACAGAGGGGTTACAGTAACACTCATCATGTAATAGGTACATTACTTCATTATTACCCCTTCTCATGTTTTTTTCTCCCACTTTCCCTCCCACAACCCCTCCCACTCATCTTGTTTTCCCTTATCTTCTCATTTTCAAATACACAAATAAATGTATATACAATACACCAAGTACCAAAGTCAGATACAGTAACAACATGAGATAAAGCTTAAGGGGAAAAGAAGAAAAAATGAAATAGCTTCACATAGTACATTAAGAACAATGATCACAAAGATAAACCTCTTGTTTCCATATACTACAAAGCTATAGTAATAAAATCAGCTTGGTACTGGCACAAAATCAGGCTTGAGGACCAATGGAATAGAACTGAACACGCAGAAATCAACCCACAGACTAATGGGCACCTAATCTTTGGTAAAGGAGCCAAGAATGCTGGCTGGAAGAAAGCCTCTTTAAAAAAGGTTCTGGAAGAACTGGCTAAACATGTAGAAAACTGAAGTTAGATTCTTATCTAACTCCTTGCACCAGAATCAATTCCAAATGGATCAAAGTCCTTGAGGTAAAAGCAGATACACTGAAATTTTTACAGGAAGACATAGAAGACACACTTGAGCTCCTTGGCATGGGCTGAAACTTTCTTCAAATTTTCCATTTTGATGGTAATAACCTTTGCCATATGAAAACATGACTTGTAAATAAACATGTTCAAACGAAGATTACAGAAAGATAGCCAATCATGATCGGCATAGCTCATAAGAAAGTTTGCCATTTGAAATATTCGGATTAATCTGACAAAGCTTCATAGGGATTTTATCAATACTGTTTTCCTATATAAAAAAGCAATGGATCTTTACCATAAGCTTTGCTGTAATGACTTGACCATAGTCTCTAATCTGTTAGTTATGAAAATACAACCCTCAGCCTACACATACATTTATGTATATGTGTGTATATGTTTATGAATGTGTATGAATACATATGTATGTGGTTTATCTATTTACATGTATATACAACCTGAACATGGAATTAAAAATAACAAAATAATATTATGTCGATTTTTATATACATACATTTATATTTATTATAAATGTTTAAATATTTTACATTTAATATATTTCCTAATGCTAGCTTGCATACTTTGCTATTCACATATAAAACAGAATTTACAATAGTATGGTTTAAACTAACGCAGAGTTAAACGTTTTTCCATAATAAAAGAACCTCTAAAAGAGCTAGAGTACTATGTTTACAGATACGTTTTATATCACCCTACTTGAAACAAATAGACGTTTATTCTGTTCTGAATATTTCTGAATGACTTAACACAATTCACTTAATTCCCCTGTGGTCTAGTTTTACTCAGGTTTAAAAAGAATATTAATAATAAACAAGAGAGTTGAATGAAATACATAGATCATACATAGATCCAACATAAAGTAGGTTGGATATAATACAGTAATAATAGTAACATAATGCAAGTTGTCATACATTCACAAGTATCTGGCAATCAAGCAACAAGGTTGTGAAAAGCCCAGTGATAATTTGCTCTATTTTTCTTTTACAGTTTGTACTTAAACGTGAGCCAGAAAAATAAAGGTGACTCATTATAAATTAACACATCTCTCCACCTTACTGTGTTATATTCTAGTGGTTACCACATCTGTGCAATTAATGAAGTTTTAAGACTCATTCTAAGAGTAAGTGTGAACTTAGGAATTTTAAGATGTTCATAAATTTTATAAAAAAAATTTTGACTAGTAAAAATTGTATTGAGCATTTTATGGTGAAGAGCAATATTTTCAGTGCTTCATGTCAGAGAACATTTTAATAACATTTAGGGAAATAGTTTCCTTAATGTATTCTGTTTTCAGTTTGTGTTAAAAATCTAAACTATATTTCTGAAATATATTCTCTTTTTCTAATTGCTTTAGCACTTTTATAGCTTTTTCTCCCTCTGTAAGATTTGATTGTCAGATAAATATGTATATATTTACGTATGTCTGACATATATACCATATACATATACTCACATATATACCTAACGTACATATACACACACATGCATGCATGTGTGTGAGTGTGTATGTTTATGTGTGTGGGGGTGTTCCTGTTTTTGATCTATTGTGTCTCTTTCTCTTGCAAGGACATACCATTCTTCATGTTTTTATTGTATAACTTGATGCTCTTTATTTCAGCAGTACTTTCCACTCATTCCATTCCATTGATAATATGTAATCTTTTAAAGGACTTACTTCAGTGTTAGGTTATAGTGTTGTGTTTAGTCTTTATATTCATCTTTATGTCAACAATAGTGCCATTCACATTTGTATATATTATTAAAATGGAGCACACAAAAGAATCTTATTCATAGTAGACCATATATTACATGTCCTATTTGTAATATAAGATACTGAAATATACATGATAAATGAGGGTTGAAGATTAAAAGAAGGTAAACTATTTTTTTCTCTGTGATAATCATTGATTACATATTTATACAAGTGCATTATAGAAAGAATGCATTACATTTCTTTTTCTTAAAACAATTCAAAATCAATCCTAGTAATATCTTTGACAAACAAGAACTTATTCCTTGGTAATTTAAAAGCACCAGAAAATATGCTTCTTGTTGAGGAGTACAAAAATAAGTAGAATTTCTATCCTGAAAGAGAATTTTTAGTAGCTTCATAACACTTTATTTTAGAAAGAATTGTAACTGGGGGGCCTGGAGTTTGGCCTAGTGGTTAAAGTGCTTGCCTAGCATGCACGAAGACCCAGGTTCGATTCCACGGTACCACATACATAGAAAAAAGCCGGAAATGGTGCTGAGGCTCAAGTGGTAGAGCTCTAGCCTTGAGAGAGTCCAAGGACAGTGCTCAGGCCCTGAGCTCAAGCCCAGGACTGGCAAAAAAAAAAAAAAAAAAAAAAAAAGAATTGTAACTGGTTAGATACCTGACAACAATTTATTATTTGTTTTAGAAGTGAAGAATTTCTATGTCACATGTAAAAAATAAAATCTGGAAACCTGTCGATTGTGTAAATGTATAGTAACAAAGTGAAGGCCAATAAAATTAAGTTAGGCATCCTAGATTTATATACTATACAATTCCTAATGGGCAAACTACCTAATTAGTTTAAGCTCTGACTCATTAGAAAACTTCATCATGCATTCAATATGAGTCAGTTAGCTTACTCTAATCATCACAACAATAACAAATTCCCTACTTCTTTGAAAATTTTCTTCATTTTTTCCCATCTTTTTGAACTAAGTGTATTTATTGCCAAACTCTGTCCAAGTCTGTTAGAACTTATGAAGCACAAATAAATAGCTGGGCATTAGGAAAAATAAACATTAGACAAATAAATGGAAGAGGAGCTTGAAACATCGAAAAGTTATGATGATTTCTTTGTAACAAAACATATCTATATGTGTTATGATTACAAACTACTGATAATGATGCTTAAAGTTACACTACATATCAACATTCAAAAATCTAACCATTATGTTCCTTATAGAGCAAATGCAATATTTCACATACCTACTGCTCTTCATAAGTTTATTTACCTGTGTTTATGAAAAAAACAATGATTATTTATCTGGCTCAGTAAATCTTATTTCTATATTAATTTTGAAAATCTTCAAATGCAGGATGGAGCTGTCTGTGCCTATTTTACAGTATGCAATCTCATTATTAAATTGCTCTAATTGCTATAAAGAAAACACTTCATCTTAGTCTGATATTTCAATTTTAGAAGCCCATGAAAATGATCTATAAAAACTAAAACAGTAACAGGAAAAAATAATTTAATAGGAGTGAGCAGTGTCTAGAATTGAGTTTTTTTGGAATAATTCATTAGATTTGTAGTCAATTATGAATGAAATGCCTGGTCTATATTTTTCCACATCATGTACCAGAACAGCATGCCTTGTGCCAAAATTGATTATGGAAGTAGTACCTCTTCTGTCATACCTGTCTGGACCAAGAAGAATTTGATATCTTCAGGAGAGCAATTATCATCAGATATCAGCCATTCTGAACTGGGTTTTCTGGGTTTCATCTAAAGAAAATAAATCTTCCAGCTGTACATATGACATGTGTATGTATGTGCTTGCTCATATCGAACACATACACACAAAATGGTATATATTTGTCAATTCTTGAATTGAAAATCTGACATTTTCTACTTGTTTTGAAAATAGAACAAATCAGTGTATTTAAACATCTGTAAATAGAATTTTGACTTCCCAATTGCCAGAGGAAATCATGTAGCTGTGTGTGTTTTCAAAGGTTAACAATTCATATTATCTTCTAGAATGTGTTTGGTTGTTTACCAAGCTATCCCAAGCCAATCACATTATTTTCATTGCTCTTCTTAAAATATCACATAGTTTAATTTTAAAACTGTGCTTTAATTTTTGTTTTTTCCCTCAAATACATGTATAGGTTAACAATCGAGCAAAAATAATATTTTCATGATGAATTCTATATATCGATTACTTACTTCCATCTAATATACACATTAATGAGTAAAGAAGTGAATACATTGAATTTTCCTAACATATACTTTTGATGTTCCAAATACTGATAAAAATTACTGCTAGTATTATCTCTTTCAATTTACAGATTGCAGGAAAAGAACAAAATGTAATTTAGGAAAGTGAGTTATTTGATGATCGTGATTTTCTGTGATTATTCATTATTTGCATGTACCAAATTTGTTCAAGAATAAAGAGGAGTCATTCTCTGTTGATTCTAAGATTTTCACAGAAAAAGAAACTAACACATTTTAAAAACCCTTTCTTGTCTTGTTATTAATTATTAAAAATAAATATTTTAATAACAACATTCTTTCTTCTGGCATCAGCTGGCTACCTTTATAATTTATGGTGCTAAAACTGAATGATTAAGAAAATAGGCATGGAAATGTTCATATGAGGTCGGTGCCAGTGGCTCACACCTGTCATCCTACCTACTCAAAACGCTGAGATTTGAGGATCATGGTTCAATTCCAGTCCAGGAAGAGAAGTCCCCATGAGATTTCTATCTCCTATAAAACACTCAAAAATCAGAAGTGGCACTGCAGTTCAAGTGGTAGAGCACTAGACTTGAGCGCTAAGAGGCTCTGTAGCAGCTCTCAGGCTCTGTTTTCAAGCCACTGAAAGTGAAAAAAAAAAAAAAAAAAAAAAAAAAAAAAAAAAAAAAAACAGGACTTGGAGTTTGGCCTAGTGGTAGAGTGCTTGCCTAGCATGTATGAAGACCCAGGTTCCATTCCTCAGTACCACATACATAGAAAAAAGCTAGAAGTGGTGCTGTGGCTCAAGTGGTAGAGCTCTAGCCTTGAGAAAAGTCCAAAGACAGTGCTCAGGCCCTGAGTTTGAGCCCCATGACTGACAAAAGAAAGGAAGAAAAGAAGGAAGGAGGAAGACAGAGTGAAAGAAAGAAAGAAAAGAAAGAACGAAAGAAAGAAAGAAAGAAGAAAACTTCATAGTGCTGAAGTACATTCAGATACATTTCCAGTTTCTTAATATGAAAACTAATAAATTATAAGGAAAAGCCCTGTTTTCCAAAATCCTATTACCTAGAGGAAGGGAGTACATCATTTGCAATCTAAGTGAGCAGTGTTTTCTAAGAGTTACACACAAAAAAAAAATAGGGACAGAGTTTTCAAAAATATAGAGGTTCCTTAGGAATAGACATCAGAGAAAAGTTCTGAAAGAGATGGTTTTCTTAGTCTGTGGTGGTTATTGGCAGTAGTTTCTGAATTGTCTAGATTTACCATGCTGAAGAAGCAATTCTTTGAATGAGCTTCGTAGTTCTGGTCTTTGATCTTATCAGGTGAGCATCAAGAGAAAAAGAAAAACAAACTGAGAAACCAAGATACCAAGATGCCAATGATATTCATTGGTTTGCATGTCTAATGATGTGGCTTTCCTAAATTTTCCTTTTTTATATCTCTTGTCATAGCCACTAGTGTTTCAAGGTCATATACTAGCTGAGCCTAGTGATGTAGCAATTGATCATTTGCATATTTTGCTTGAATATACAATGTCTCACCAAAATTTAATGGATGAAATTTTATTTATTTATTTATTATTTTTTTTTGCCAGTTCTGGGCTTAAGCTCAGGGCCTGAGCACTATCCTTGGATTTTCTCAATGCTAGAGCTCTACCACTTGAGCCTCAGCACCATTTCCGGCTTTTTCTAAGTATGTGGTACCAAGGAATCGAACCTAGGTCTTCCTGAATGCCTGGCAAGCACTCCACCACTAAGCCAAACTCCCGGCCCCTGGATGAAAATTTTTACATGTGGACGTACTAACGCCTTTTATCTGTCCTGGGATTTGAACTCAAGGCTTGGATGTGGTCATGAGTTATTATTGCTAGCACAGGAGCGACAGCTCCAATTTTATATTTTCCATGTTAGTTGTAGTCTTTGAGACCTTATTGCCTGGGCTGGCTTTGGAATAGAATTCTCAGACCTCAGCCTCCAGAAAAAATAAGCTTACAAATGTGAATCAAAATACCTAGCAGAAGGATATATAATTTCTTAAAACCAACAAAACCTAAACAACATTGTAACAGATGTCTTATAAATTTAAAGGAAACTAAGTAAAAAGCACTGTTTCCTTGATGGCACAATATGCTGAAGTATCTTTTAATTTTCTGTAAATATAAGCACAGATATAATTAATGGCACTTGTTTTGTTGATCATGAAATGAAAACAATTCTTTAGTGTAGAGTTTTACTAGTTCATCATTCCTAGTCCCTGATGATACAGCATCTTATGTGAATCTGTGTATGAAAAGCCAAGATCCTAATTACCAATTTTGGTTTGTGTAGGTTACATATTTACATTAATTTTGACAGCTACTATAATACCTCAAATTTTGTGACTTTAAACAACAAAAACAGAGGGCCGAGAGTTTAGCCTAGTGGTAGAGTGCTTGACTAGCATGTACAAAGACCGGGGTTCAATTCCTCAGTAACACATAAGTAGAAAAAAGCCAGAAGTGGTGCTGAGCCTCAAGTGGTAGAGCTGTAACCTTGAGAATGCCCAAGGACAGTGCTCAGGACCTGAACTTAGTAAGAAAAGAGATGGAAGATGGAATTGTGTTCCTTCTGGAAGGTCTAGAAACTTCTTGAAGCTGTCAATAATACTGACTGGTCATGCTTTGTCTCTTCTATGAATGTTGCTCTCATTCCATCACCTTTCATGACTCCATTGCCTGCTTGTGTTTTCCTCTAAGAATCCTTGTGGTTAACAGTAATGCGATCAGTAAAAGTTCATATTTTAATTCTGCCTCAACAATTAATTAAAATTGAAATTCTATATCTCCAGTCAATGCCTTCAAAGTCCTTTTGCTCTGTAAAACCTATTTTCAGGTTCTGATGGTAATTATATGGACTTCTTAGAGAGACTGTTTCTTAAGTCTATTATAGACAATTGCTTATGTATACTTAATTTGCAGTTTGCTTAGGAAATATTCTGGGCAATACGACTTTATATCTGTTTTTCTCTGGTAAAAGTAACTTAAGTGTCTCTTCTGTTGATAGACTGAGAGTCCTTCTCAAGCAAAGGAAAGCTTCAGGAAAACAAGTAAGAATGAGAATAACATTGCTTGAGTGGAAAGAAAACCTACTTATATGGGATCTTTAATTTTATTGAAATTAAAGGATAAAATCCAATCCAGTTAGAACTTTACTTTGTCCCAATTGCTCCCACTTTATAAACGATTTTGAAACCTAATGTCCAAGTTGCATTTTTGAAGGGAGAACTGAAAGGAGTTTTCAATTTCATTACTGCTACTTCTTTGTTGAGGTTGTCAAAACTTGTCATGAACATAAATTAGTATATATTTATAAGTTAGATTTTGCTGTTGTGGGTGAAATAACTTCTGATAAGAAAACTTGAGCGACATATTTCAGCCCAAAGATTCAGAAGATGTATAGCTACCTTAACTCCATTGTTTCTAAGATTGCATGCTATCGTAGAATCCTCATGACAGGGAGCTTGTACTGATAGAAAAAGGTTCCTTTCATGAAAGACAGGAGGCAGAGAGACAGCACAAGAGAGAGAAAGAGAACAGGGTATTTAGGGGAAGTGAGGGAGATAGAATGGGAGAGAGAGAGTCAGGGAGAGACAGAAAGTCGTACTTGCTAGAACTAGGCATCATCTCCTAGCTTTCAATTCCAATAATTCCCCCCAAATACCATCATGTTATAAAATAATTAGCAGTATTAGACTACTGCTAACCCAATATTTTAACTCACAAGTTTTTAGATGCATCTTAAAACCAAAGAATAATCGATTCCTATGATCAACTGATTTGAAAGGGAATATGTGAATACAATATTGTCAGGCACTGATGGGTCATGCCTGTAATCCTAGCCCCTCAAGAGGTTGAGATCTGAGAACAGCAGTTCTAGGTATTACTTAGATTTTAGGAAACAACTTTTATTAGGGTCAGGAATCATTAAGATTTTCTACTACCTTGACTTAAGAGAATTAATCTTACAAGTATTCTTTCCATGTTCTTATTTCTTTTTTCATATATTTTATTGTAATTAATAGGAGAGTTATATTATATTCACCAGATAGAAGGTGCATTAATTCACATACATTGATACCCTTTTTCATGTCTTGGTCCCCATTTCCCTCTCCATGTTCTTATTTCTATGTTCTATGACTAGAAGAAAAAACTTAATGAAATACCCTGTTTCATCTTCAAAAGTATGAACAGAAAATATTGTACCATATTCACTTTGCTGATAGATAACTACATGAATAATGTTCTGATACTTTAAAGTATTACTTTACACAAACATTTATTTACCTGGAGAGTTAAACCACTTTACAGGACTATGTAGGATACATAACAAATTATTTTTTCAATGACTATCACTCTATGTCTTCCCAAACTAATGCTAAACTAATATTTCATACATCAAATGTAAACATTTTATTTAATGACTATTGTCATTAGATGTTAAACCTTCCTTTCAAATCTTGAAGTCCTTTTGGGAGGACTTGCGATATTATCCTAATGTGCTAGAAATATAAGAACAGCATTTTAAAAAAAGAGATGAGCTTGTATCTGCCTTTGTCAGGCTGTGGAATATGTTCCACTTGATCCCTTTAAAGTAGCTATGACATTTACCACAGTGGTCATTAAATTACATAATAGTAGCCCAATGTGTACTTGGATCCTTTCCATTTTACAGAAATAAAGAAAGTGTGTTGGCTACTTTTCTGTTTTATGAGCCTCTGCAGGAACAAATGTGCTCATAAAATGTACATTAAGAGTTCTTCAATTATATTCCTATTTCCTTGAGCACCCTGGACTCTTAATAAGCTTTTTCAGGAGTTTCAGGTCTATATTCATTTAATTCTTTCAACATTCCTCATAAGCTTTCATCATGATTTAAATGAAGTCCTTTTTCAAGGGGCAATAGAATTATAACCAAATGCATTCACTAAGTATAATACCTTACAGGAGAGTTTTTCCTCAATATTGCATGAAAAGTACTTTGCATTTAAAATCTTAACTCTTTTCCTTCCAATTTTACAGAGAATAACAAATCAAAGATACATAAGTATACAGACAACCATGCACACACACAGACACACAGGTATGAATATATTTTAAGCATTATTACTAATCTAATGTATTATTCAAGTTAGTGATTCATATGAATTAATCCAGTCTGGGACCAGTCTAATGTTAGAATCTGATGTCCTTATACCAAATTAAATGTACATTCTTGTTCATCATGCTATCCTTCAGACAAAGTACTCAATAAATAATAGATGTTATATCCTGGAAGCAGGTGTAATACCTGTGCTAAAGAACTATACCAGCAATAACTTTTTCTGGTACAGAGACTGCCACTTTCCTCAAGTTTCCATTTCAGTTGTCATGGTGGCTGTCACTTAACTCACACGTTGATAGCAGTTGCTCCACACAGGTTGAATCCAGGCAGGGTGGGATGTTTAATCACCTGTGTTATTTTTATCTCTCATTGATACATCATATATAGATGACAAGTGTATTAATGCATGCTTAAAAATAATTCCTGATTATATTTCCACATTTTGGTAGAGTGGTTTTTGTTTCCCCCTTTGATCATTTTTTAAATGCTTACTCATGTCCATATTTTTTTTACTTGGGCTACTCTCCAACAATGTTAATGTTCTTTTCTTCCAGTCTCTTTTTATCGGTGTTTTGACTGATTACTTACTTATTTTCCTCTTTGTTACGTCTTATTGATTTTGTTATTTGTTCCTATTTCATTGTACTGGATGTGGATCCCAGGATCTTACGCATTGAAAGCATGCACTCAACCACTGGCCTACATACTTAAGTTTTATAAAAATTATTCTTATTTTGAGAAAAGGTCTCACTAAGCTATCTCACAGCTTTCAGTCTTCCTTCATCCATCTCCAAGTAGCCAGTGTTTGCCACTTCACATGGTTTTCTGAGGTGTTTTAATTTTTTTCTTTTACTTTTTATTTTATTGTTGTTGTTAGTTTGACAGCAATCCTTAGCATGTATAAATATTAAATGGAAGTTTTGATGTGTCCATCTCTACAAAGAGTCCAACAAAGATTCTAGTGCACATAATATCAGGATCCATTGGCTATCCTATTTTATTCAGTAATTTAATTATGATGAAAAAATATAAGGTCTAATTGTTCAAATATCAGCAAGCACATTTACTTAAAGAAAGGCCCAAGCTGATTAGAAGACTTAAACAAGAGAAATGTCTAGAGAAAGATATTAATAACAACCTAAGAGTAATAACTTTCAGGTGTGGTCATAACTATAAATGAACTAAAACAGGTCACTTTGAGTACTAACTTTATACAAACATTTTTCAAGCCAGTGTATAAACATTCATCTTTGTGGAACATTTTGGACAAAGTGAATTTCCACAAGCTGAAACAATTCTTGAAATTTCATTTTCGATACACTGTCCTCTCCTTGCATCTCCTTCTGGATTTAAGGAATTCTAAGCTCATTGTTCAACTAAATAATAATAATCAGAATAAACTTATTATAATGACATTAAATAATATAATCTAACCCAAATAGTAGGTAATAAATAACATCAACTATGATTAGCCATTCAATGGTTTTGCTATAAATATGGTTAAAATAGGTTTTGGCAAGCAAATAAATTTGTAAGAATTATCATTAGATTTTTATGAAATAAGAAGTAAAAAGTAAGTAGTTTGTTTTTTATTGTAAAATAAATAGGTAAGATTTTCCTCAAGATTCATATATGCCTAGTAATTTAATAAAGGCATAAGTTACAACTTTTAAAAACACTTCAAGATATTCAGCTTCATGGTCATTAATAACTATGCTTCCCATTTTTCAATTTTAATCATTATTCAAGAATTTATATATGAAGCAGCCATCAATAATGTTGAATTTAGATGTGTCCCAATTGGTTTAATTAAAATGACAACACAATTTCACTTAAGAGTTTGCTGTCAACGAGGTGTATATCCACTCTGAGCTTGATTATGTTTGTAAAGTGTCCAGGGTACAACACAACAGAAATTAAACTGTAGTAATTAATACTTTAAAAATGTTAAAAGAGATATCCACCATCTGTTTTCATTAGGGGTTTTAATGTACCCAAAATGTTAATATTATAAAATTGCAACATCTGGTAATAGAGTAGTTATATGACTACACATTTGAAAAATAACTGGACACAATAATTAATGTAGCAATAGCCGAATTAAAATTCCAATCTAATATATGTACTGAAAAATCATGAACCAAGCACAACTTTCTAAGTTTATTTGGAACTGTTTTATATATCTAATGTATATGATGTTTCACTTAAGGATGTAAATCAAAATGTAATGAGATTAACTTGAGTTAGATATTTAAAACAAATTTTTATTTATAAAATCATTACATTTTAAATTTGAGTTCCAAAAGGGATTTTTCTGTTTTAAAATGTAAGTAATAGTTAAAATATTTAACCATAGTTTTTTTCACATTCAACAAAGCTTGGTTTCATGTTTTTTATAAAAGTTTTTATGAATGGATCATTATAAGAATATGAAATGCCATTAATTTATGTCACATATGAAAGTGGGATGATTTTTAATATTAGGGTGAAAGTAATGGCTATTTTATAATTTAATATTAAGAAGACTGAATGGAACATTCTTCATGACCTGTTCAAAATAATTAAATGTCAAAATTATTTTATTTTATTATTTTTTTTATTTGGTTTTGGGCTTGAACTCTTGAGCCTGGGCTTGTCCCTGAGCTCTTCAGTTCAAGGCTATTGCCCTACCAGTTGAGCCACAGTGCCACTTCCATCAACACTATTTTAAAGCAAAACATCCCATCACTTTGCAATATTAACTCTACTGACAATAACTAATGTTATTGCTGAAGAGATTTATTTTTCATCTTCTGTCATTCCCATTTACTTAAATGGGACATGCTTATATCACTTAACTGGACTGTAATAAGATTCTCAGACATTTACAAATGGAATTCACAGAATAGCAAAAGAGAAGCAAAAGAGAAGCTGGTAAACAGAATAGTTGTTAATGGTTACATTTCTTCTCTCTGTTTGCCTTTCTTGCATTTTTTTTGTTGTTACAGATGACAACACAACTCTAAACAAATTTATTTCAAATCATCACATATGGGCATACATCTTCATAAGCTATATTTAGATGAATAAATTAGAAAACTGTGCAGAACTGGAACTCTCGGCATGAGTTTGTTGAAGGAGTGTAATTGTTGTTGCTATTTTATTACTGATACTAAAATTGCCATCATTAATATTAATTTGTCACAACCCTAAATCATTATATTTCTTCTCTATCTGATAAACTATGGCCCCTTTTTCAAATGAAAATGTTTAAATTATGTGTATGCTATGTAGTCTGGATAGCTTAAAATACACTATCCTCCTGCCTTAGAATTCTGAATTTATGTATTTTGAGTTTATAGGCAGGAGCTACCATGGCTAGTCTCTTCTGCTTCCTCTTCCTCATCTAATTTTTAACCTCCTCTTTGTCTTTAAAATATGTACCCGTATATTGTTCAGCCTGAAATGACCCGAAACTTGTGTATATGCCGGCCATCATTCTGATTCATCTGCTCAGTGATTAGCAGGCCTACGTCACTAACCTGTCTTAAAAGTTAGTATTAGAAACTTTACAGAACAGTTCTACGTGGATGTACCTCAGGTCTTACTTCCTTATTTCCCTGAAAATTTTTATTCATTCATTGACTTAGCATTTATTGCCAGATCCAGTTTTAATAGCATACATATACTAATAAAAATATGGTATCAATATAAATAGGAACTTTTTTTTCTGGTGGGTCTTGGGGGCTGGGCGTCGTCCTGGAGCTCCTCCTCTTTGACTTGAGCCATACTCTCACTTCCGGTTTCCTGGTGGTTAATTAGAGATAAAGAGTTTCAGGGACTTTTCTGCCTGGACTGGCTTTGAACATAGATCCTTAGCTCTAAGCTCCCTGAGTAGCTAGGATTACAGGGGTGAACTACGGACGCCCAGTGAAAAACATTTCCTTATGTGGACTAAGTTTAGAGACTTGCACATACAAGGTTTATTACAACATTAAATAACTTTCATATTCAATACACACGTAAGAATATAGGAACACATAGAAAGGAGGGTTTTTTACTGCCAAGGGAGCTCAGTCAATTCTATTCAGACTCTTAATCGCAGACATTTAGCATTGCAGTGTAAACACCAGACATTCTTAAGTGAGTCAGAAATAAGGTCAAGAGAAAATGCATAATAATAGAAACAAGTGACAGGCGCCCTCAGTGGCCTAATGGATTCTTTCCTATTTCAGTAGGCTATTTATTCATTTATTTAGTCCTGGGGCTTGAACTCAGGGCCTCAGCAATGTCCTTGAGTTTTCTTAAATCTCGCCTTCTATACTTGAGGCACAGCACCACTTCTGGCTTTTTCTGTGTATGTGGTATGAAAAAATTGAATCCAGGGCTTTGTGCATGCTAGATATGCACTCTAACTCTAGGCCACACTCCCGGCCCTATGCTCTTTATTCTTCTCGTGTACCTGAGCAAGTGGTCTGTAATTAATGCTGTTGGCATTGCTCAGAGTCAGGCATGGATTGCATGGTTGAAGACTAGTAATTGACACTGAAATGTGCTGAGTCTATACTACTGGGGGTTTACATGCTACATTTTCCTCTGCTGAGTGATTAGAATGCTAACCTGCTCTCAGGAATATAGGAAATATCAATAAAAGATATAAGCAATTTGGAGGGAGAAGGGTTGTATATATGATTAAAATTTAGAAAGGCGATTATCTCTTCACCCTGCTTATTTATATAAGTGATCTTCAGCTATTTAATTTATTCATAGTTCTCTCATTGTAGAGTTCATTGAGGTAAGCATTAATTTGTAAAGGTGCAATTTAGTTACTGATGGCAAAGCTGCAAATAATAATCCTGTCAGTGATTCAGTGAGGAAAATGGATGCCATGAGAAAAGGCAATTGTGCAATTTTCATGCTTACAAAGAAAAATGTTGCCATAATACACAAAAAAGCAAGAAGTCCTAATTTATTTTCTAAATCTTGACTTTTCCCTCAGCTACATTAGAGCTAAGTGATTGTTTAGTTATCATGGATAGAACAGATTCTCTTCTGGTTCCACTCCTCATGCACTTAAAGCAATTTTTAAATCAATGATGATCTACATACATGTATGACTTTTGCACTGATCACATGCAGAATTGATCTTACTACCTCAGATGAGGGACACTTGACAAGTTCAAGCAGCAGGATAAGTTTTGTTGTTTTACAAGGGAGCATCAGCAAACTGCCCCCCCAAAAAGAGAAGAATATATGAAAAGATAAGTTCATACATATTGAAGTAGAAAAATGACTTTATTTACTGGTGTAGAGCTGGCTAGGGGGCCCAGGGCTTCAGCAGGCTGAGTACTTCAGTTGGCTAAGTGTGCTGAGATTGTAGGGATGTACTACCATGCCTAGAAGTTTTTGTCTAACCACTTAATGAGCACTGTTGCTCACAGAGGGCTATATGATTTGTTTTTTTATAGAAGTAATTGATTCAGAGTTTGAGATACGGTGTTCTAAGGCAAAGGGGTCATATATTATCACATATATGGCAGCTTCCCCAAATTAAGGAGTTTTAAGCATTTGTAAATGATGAAAAAAGGAAGAATAGTATTTTATGACATTTGAAAATTACATAAAATTTACATTTTGTGTTCATAATAAAAGTCTATTGGAATAGAATAAAATTACTTTTTCATATAATACCCATGATTGCGCTTGTGCTATAATTTAGGTGAGAGAAAGTATCAGCTGTAAGTCCAAAAAGTCATTTACCATATGGCCTGTGACAAAAAATGAAAATCAATCCTTCATTTAAGAGGAA
The DNA here is from genome assembly GCF_031878675.1 of Megascapheus bottae. Lineage (NCBI taxonomy): Eukaryota > Metazoa > Chordata > Mammalia > Rodentia > Geomyidae > Megascapheus > Megascapheus bottae. The sequence goes on along the minus strand of NC_143528.1, from coordinate 23,497,216 downwards.
GAACTATATATGTATATAATATGTATACACTATATATATTATATATAACAAGATTATGCCAGCACAATAGTGTTTATAAGGCAATAACTTCATCAGCGAATTCATCTAATAAGCTTTCATTAAAAACCAGGGAATGGTTATCCAGAAAGAAAAGGAAGAAAATGTGTTTTTTTTTGTAAAAAATAATGTGTAGTTTTTAAGCTCAGTGCTGTTATTTTATAGCTGGAGAAACAGATGTGAAACAACCACCCCAGCATCTGGACTGAGCAAGGAAAAGGTAGAGGAATTCATCACAGAAGCAACTGAGAAGTAGAAAGCATACAGATTGCAGCAGTAGAGTGCCCTAAGCTATCATCCATGTCCTACAGTTATTTTCCCCAAGTCAAGAATCATATACTTCAGCAATCAAAATTGCAATTCACAACTCTGAAGTAGGTGTTGTAACTTTCATAAACAGATAATAAAAATAAAACAAGTTAACCTCTATGTAACAGAACTAAATGGATTCCTTTTTATCCCAAACTCAATTGCAATGCAATTGTCATAGTGAGGGGAAAATGTACTTTAAACACACCATAAAGTTGAGAGCAAAAGTCCCTCAGAAAACCAATAAACACTATAAAACAGTGTTAAATACTGACAAGAAATAAAAAATACACATGGGCTAAAAAGAAGGCTCTTGTTAAGGCATCCCTTTCTGACACTCAGAATGAGAAATTGGATTGTTAGGTGACATGTTGGAGAAGAGAAAACCATGTCATGTTAAATTTCTATAGTAATTTCTGTATTCTGAGCACTAAAATCATCTTTTCTGAGGTTTTTCAATGCTAAATATGAAGGAAGTTTTCATCTTTCACAGGTAACATATTCTCCCACAAAATGTCTTTTAAAAGTAATTATTTTTAAAATACTTGGAGAGAGGGTTGAAAAGCCCTTGGTATAGGTACAATGTGGGAAACAAAAAAAAGTCTTTCCAATTATTTTTAATTTAAAGTTCTTCCTTGAAAATGATGTCCTACATTTTTAATACTCTCTCCTGCTTCACAGTTCACATTCAATTGTTACTTGGAAAATCTAATTCTCCAGTTATTAACTATTCAGTACATTTTTAGTTTGTGGGAATATACATCTTCCTCTTTTCACATTCTATTCTTCTCAGAACAGGATAAAGTTTTGGAAGCATGTGAGAGAATTGTCTACTGTCCACTCCTACAATGGCAAATGGCTTGAGTGTTGTTTTTGGCGGGGCCGGATTTTGATACCTTTATTTTTATTTCTGTGGTCTTGGTGACTGTCTTTGAGTAACCTGGGATTATCTTCCTAATACCACTTCAGAACCTCACACATCCGAGAGTCCGAGAGTTCTGAGTTAGGTCAAAAACTAACTACACAAAGACAGTAAGCATACAGAAAAAAATGTCATGAAAACAAAGGCAAACTCTTGACTATGTATTGGTTAAGTAAGTAGCATCCTATCAAAATAAAACTAGTTATCAGACTACTGATATTATTTTAGGAAGTATTTATAAACAATATTTCTTTGATTCCTTATCTGCTTGCTAGAGAGAGGTGGGGAGAGAGAGAGGAAGAAAGAAAGAGAGAGAGGGAGGGAAAGAGAAAGAGATGCTTTTAACCTTAAACCAGATTTACAACTATCAGGAATCTGATGTATTTCCATTTTCTCTGTATAGAAAACTCTTTAAAGAAATGTGGGTATCTGGGGAGCAAGTGAAACAACTCATGGAAATATAATTTTTCTGTGTTCACATTTGCAGGGTTAAAATTGTTGACTGTTTTAAATTAATCGTCTTTCCACTGGGTTCAGGAATCAGCATGTGAAGCAACTTAATTGGCACTTCTGAAATTATACTAGCAGAGCCGTTACTTATTTCAGGGGTGAATTAAGTAGAAGTTGTTGAACTCCCCTAGAGGAAAACCAACATAGAAATGAATCCATTTCTCCACCTTGATTGTCTAAGCATGCACTGGAAGAAAATGTATGTTGTGAAAGTATTTTAAAAGCTAGAATTATACCTGTATGATTAGTTATCATTTGATTTGTCCCTAAGACATATTTACTTAGTCTCTAGGATATATTTATTTAGAGATTTATTCCTATATGTTTATAACTTATTATTGGTTGAATCTGTTAATTAATTATTTCCATTAATATAAAACAACCCCATTTTATGTTTCTGCTGTACATTCCCTATACCATGAATGGAGTATTTGATTATAGACAGTGATATAGAACTGCTCAGTTCAATATGCCATTTATAATGATAAAGAAGCAGGCTTGTTTTAATGTCTTACTTGCCCCATACTTGTGCTGTTACTTTGCTCAGGAAATTCCCATGTCATGTGTAGAATGAAATTCTTATCATATTAGACATCAAATTATAAAGTTAGAGATAAAGAATAATGAGCACACAGGACCCATAATGCTGTTCAAGTAATAGCCCATGCTTTACCCTGGAGGATGCTCTGGCTCTTAGAATCCATGTTACTAAGTCCATTAAGAGTCCTGAGAATTATTTGTTAGTTTGTGTGATTTTCACACGTACACTTATGTCAACCAAAATAATACTGTTCATATTTTTTCCAGCCAATAAATGTTTCATTTCTTCACTTGCTGTTGTGCTTTAACCTATTTATGGGATTATACATATTGAATCCTCAGCTAATGTGTACTGAGAATTCTAAATCTTGGTTATCCAATTCCCCTTCAACGGTACAAATGCATTTTTCATAGTACTTTTTCCTGCTGGTGTTTGGTGTGCATGGAAGAGCTTATTCAGTTAACAGGAAAAGTATATTAGTCTTCAGATATGAGTGTTATGTGCATTTCTCATCTCATTAAAGAATGAGATAAAGTAGAGATGTTTCTGAGTCAGTTTTGTTGAGTTTATTTTTGTGTGAACTCTTCTAATTCAGGTTTTCAGTGGCAGATAGTTATAAGACCTACTCTTGCTTTATTTTTAATCTCTGTATCTAGAAATGCAAGCATAAGACCTTATTGTCCCTATTAATTAATGTTAACAGATTATTTATCTAGTAAATACTGTGAATTAATCAACAAATATAGCTGGATTTATTTTGAAATTCTTTATATCATCATAACTCATTATAGGTAAATGATTGTCAAGATATTATGAATTCAAGCAAAAGTATTAGGGAGAGTTTGCTTTTGAAAACACTATAGAGGCTGGTGGCCCAGGCTCATATGTGTAAGACTCCATATTCAGGACGCTGGAATCTGATATCTGAAGGTGAAGGCTGTAGAACACCTTGGAGTTTGATAAACTCCATCTACCAAATAAACAGAACACAATCCATATTGCAGGAGTGATTCCAGTGGTAAACCACTAGCCAATTGGCATGGGGCCCTTAGTTCAAATGCTAGTACTGGCAGAAAACTATACACAAAAACCTACTAGCTACTACTTGTATTCTTGAGTTACTCTACAAGATTTTTTTTTATTTAACTTTGACTGGTGAGTTACTTGAAAATACACTTATAAAAGTTAAACATGGGACTTAAAGTTATTTTAGATACTTATTTCTAATAAAAGAATGAGAGAAAATATATATGTGAGTGATACTATCCGTGGATATAGGTTCAGAATGACTTAATGGCTACATGTGGAAATTATTCCTTTGGTACTTGCAGAAAAGTTTATGTTCTTCAGTTATTGGAGATTATACTTTATAAATGAACAACAGAGAAAGTTAACTATCCTTCAATTAAATGTTATTTTTAATTTAACATTTAATTTTTTGCCTCATTTTCCCATTAATCAATTACAGATTAATCTTTTTTATTTCTCATCTGTATTGGTGATAAAACTACAATTTTTCCAGGACCAGGAGTGTGGCCTAGTAATAGAGTGTTTGTCTAACATACACAAAGCCCTGGGTTCAATTCCTAAGTACCACAAACACAGAAAATACCAGAAATGGTGCTGTGGCTCTAATGATAGACTGCTGCCCTTGAGAAAGCTCAAGGATACTGCCCAATCGCTGAGTTCAAGTCCCAGGACTGGCCAAAAAAATGTTTATTACTTTTCCAATGCCTTTCATTTTTTACATACATATAAATTATATATATGTAAATGACATGATATTAAGTATATAAAATCAATACTTAGTATCTTCACATTTTATCATTAATTTCTTATCTAGTGAATGTTTCCTCCACAGTGTCTTTTATCTAAGATTAATGTATATAATAAAGCTTTCTTTGTTTAATAAGTTTTACTCTATTTCTTTTAATATTTATGGGTCATGTTTTAAACTACCCACTTGGACTTTATAAAAATTAATATCTATTTGAATTGTAGCAGTCTGTTTTATGGATAATTAATTCCATTTCATTAATAGTGGTCATTATTCTTTTTGAATTTATTTTATGTTCTTGCTATGTGTTTTTTTCTACCATGTACTTCCTTTTTCTTCTTTTTGGATAACTGATATTTTTACATCCCAAGCATTTTGTTTGAAATGTCGTATAACTTATTTACCAGTAAATCTTTTAAGTTTCCACTTTGAAAACTTATTTTACCTTTATCATTTGAGGATATCATAGATCATTCCTATGCTTTATATTTTGGACCAATTATTACAATGTACAAAGTGCTCTTGGATCTATTTTTGGAATTGATTTATATTTTTTCAGCTTTTTACAAATTCTGTTTTTGCTGGTCCTAGGGCTTGAACTTAAAACTTGGGCACTGTGCCTGAGCTATTTTGCTCAAGACTAGGTTGTTTCATTTCCAACCTTTTGGTGGTTAATTAATTGGTGATACAATTCTCATGGATTTTCCTACTTCGACAGTCATCTGATCCTCACATCTCAACCTCTGATTAGCCAGGAATATAGGAAGGAATGATGGACATCTGACATCTATTTCGGTGCTTGGGTATTACATTCTTTTTGTTCCATTCAGTCAAGTCCTTTTCTGTAATCTCATACTCTAAAATATTTCTAAAATAATTTCATGGCGCTAAGTCTGATGATAACTGGCTTCCACCAGTTTCCTAATTATTCTTATAAAATTAGTCTGCACAGAATTAGTGTAGTGCACATTATTTTTGATACACAGAGGTGCTACAGAGCCAGCCACCAATTCATGTAAGAGTAAGTTTAAGTCCATCATCAGGATAATCCTGTTTATTGTATTTTAAACTCTGTCCAAGTCTTGTACTGGCCTCGTAAGCCTGGCACTTTGATGTGCCTGGAGAGCTGTCTTGGACATTTAAACATATGTGGTAGCAACATAGAAATCACTCCACTAGATACCAGTAGCACAGCAACAATGACTACAAATAATGACAACCACAAATTTCTCCAGATATTTCCTATTGTTTTCTGGGTTGAAAGAAAGCTTCTCCTGAATGAATACTTTTACTTAAAATCCAAACAGGAATATTTGTTCACTAGCTTTCCTTTCCAGGGAGGGTGTGTGTGTGTATCTGTGTGTGTGATTTCTTTACAAGATGTATTTTGTGCTTGTCATAACACAGCCTTCTGCCTATAAAGCTACAACATTTTTTAAAAAAACTTTTTAAATACTTCACTTTGTAGGATATCATCTATTTTAAATAAAGAAAGCATTTAAGAAATGAATTATTTGCTTTCATTGTATTTGAGAAAGTGTTTTAGGGTAGCTAATATGTAACTTGTTTAAATGGTTTATACCTTAGGTTTTATGTATCATTTTGACATTGCTTCTATTGTTTAGAAGCCATTTCCTGATTCCATTAAGTTGAAGAGACATTGTATAGTAAAACCTAGCTATAAGTTAAAGAGTAAAAAGCTATCCAGCTTGGTAAATGCTAAAAAAAAAATGTCATAGAAAGGATACAGAGCTAAAAGAGGTGTAGTCACCACCAACTAAGAGATCAAATCCTGCCTAAGTCCAGCATAACTATTCAGTTAATGTAACAAAGGATATTTTTTTGATTTACATGAGTGTGAACAGGGAAGTAAATTCTAGTTACTTGGCATTAACAATTTCTTATTGATAAATATAGCAAAACAATATCAGAAAACAATTGTAAGTTACCGTTAATAAATCTTTACAGAATAAATAAATGCATGAATTCTCTAATCCCTCACTCATGAAAAATTGTATTTTTCTACAACATTATGTGGCTTAAGTCATTGGTTATTGCATGTGATTTCAGAAATAAAAACTACACATATGATTAAAACTAACTGAAATCTTTTCACTAATGATTAAATTCATAATATTTACAACAAGAAGAAAATATTAGTTTATATCCCCAAACTAACACATTGTCACAATATACAAGGAAGAAGGTCTGTCATTGGACCCTCTTAAATGTGATGTTATAGAAGTTATCCATAGATACACTTGTACGATAGGAAGCACACAAAAAAATTCCACAGAAAAATTTAAAATCTAAATAAATATTAAATCTAAGCATTAAAATAATGAAATGATGTGCACAAAATCTGAATTTTACCTGGGGTTATATTTGAAAATTCATACCAATAAGTGCAAACATACATGCCAATGGGAAATAGGTCAAGATGTATTTGGGATCTGATAACTTATGAATGGCACAAGCAGAAAGCATTGTTATGGCTTTTACTTTACTGTGCTTGGTAGTAGTCATAGTGACAATAAACTTAGATCACAGGGCCTAATTCAAGGAATCCCATTTTATTAGGTTCACCCCATCCCATACCCTATGTCAATTAAAAATATATCCATATATATATATATATGTGTATGTGTATATATGTATATACAAGCATATATATGTGATATATATATATTTGATGAGGACAGAGAAAATAGATGGGTTACATTGCAGCTATGGACAGACAACACACCAGACATTAGCCTAGTGTTAAATTGGGAGAATTGGGGGCAGGGGGAGCAAAAGATATGCTTAGCTAACACATTCGCAAATGAGAAAAGTCTCAAGGATGACCTGTTTAATCATTAGTTCAGGTTTTGTCTTTTGCCTAGTGACTGTGTTATGTATAGATTTGGATTCTTCACTATAAAAAGAAGATGGCATTGCTTGTTTGAGAAGTCCAAGATGCTTATTGGTGAATCCTATCTTTCCTATAGTGCCAAGTAGTGGTGAAGGGACTGAAGAACACAAAAAGGGATCCAGCAAAAGGAGATGTGAGTTCAGTATTTAGTTAATCTACTGGTTAAGCAAAAGTAAATTCCAAATTCTATGTATGTCCAGAGCCACAAACTTTAAAAGCTACTGGAAATTTGCATACTGAGATAATGACTTGAGTAGTTCTTTCAGGTAAGTACTTTGTGAAGTTATGAAGTGTCTATTAATCAAATGTTCAGAACAACATCCACCCAGAACGTGTTGAACTGTTCCTTTCTGCTGTATAAAAATGTAGAGGCTTCTCTGTTTAATAATTAAGATCAAAGGTGAATATTATCAAGTATTGTGTTGTTCATTCCTGGAACCTCTTTTGTCTTCATCAAGCATCAGTCTTTGAAATGTACTGATTTGAAAGAGTTAATTCTTTGGAAAGAGCAGGCTTGGGGAACAGATTTTCTTGACCTTCTAATTCAGCCACTGGTTAATTAGGATCTTAGGCCATCTACCTAACCTCCAGACACATCACCTTCTCTTGTTACAACATATGAAAGGAGGAAATCACCTTAATTTTTTTTTTATTTTTACACATAATAGAAGGGAGTACTTAACATATTGCAACTGTTACTCAGAGTAATCCTGATCTTAAAGTGAAACTGCCAGGATGTTTAATTGTTTGGGTCAAATTATTTAGATAATTTAAGGTTAAAGCATACAGATCCTTCAAAGTTTTCTTGTGTGGGAATGCTGACATTAGGTCCAAATTCTGTCTACAATTCACTAGAGGAAGAGATCTAATTGTTCTGTCTCAAAATTGAATGAATTTGAATTACACACCTTAGAAAATAAGACAGTAGACTCAAGTCTTATCATAAGCTTTATTCTTTCAACTCTAGATTATAAAGTGCAAGTATAACTACTGTTTATTGCCAACCTTACTTTTATTTCTTCAAGCGAAGTGGAAAATTACATGAGCATGTTTTATGAAATAGGAATATTACTCTTAAAATATACTTTTCTGAATTCATACAACCTTATTTGAGTTTCATTGATATACTTGATATTGATTCTACAATATAGGAGATAAAACAGAAATAGTCAATTTAAAAATTAGAAAGAGGGGACGAGAGTTTGGCCTAGTGGTAGAGTGCTTGCCTAGCATGCACGAAGACCCGGGTTCAATTTGCGGTACCAAGTACATAGAAAAAGCCAGAAGTGGTGCTGAGGCTCAAGTGGTAGAGCTCTAGCCTTGAGAAAGTCCAAGGACAGTGCTCAGGCCCTGAGCTCAAGCCGAGGACTGGCAAAAAAAAAAAAATTAGAAAGAGAATCTAATCCCTTTGTTCTGTTTAGAGAATATTCTAAAGAATAAAAATGGAAATGGAATTTCAATCACAGGAACATTAGGAATAAAATAATAAGGAAAATAACTACAGAGATAAATGATGTAACAATATCCTTTTACTATTTTTTTCTTTCTTTCATGTATCCATCTCTTCACATTATTTTAAATAGCTTGTTAAGTTACAACTAAATTTATAAATTCCTCAGTATATATTCTATATTTAGGATAGGTTTTTGCTTAACCTTAAAATTATCATTCAGATTACAATAAAAATGGTCACAAACATTCAATTTTATTAATGTATTATTTTCTTTGCCTAGCCTTCCTTCTTAGTGTCTTCCTTCTTATTTGCACTCTGCAGCACTCATGAACCAATATTTGCAAATATAGTGAATAAGAAACTATGATTTGGCCCATAGAATCTGGCTTCTTTTACTGTTCTTTTCCGCTATTAAATCCTGAATGATGTCATCATTTCTGTTTCTATCATTTGCATTTTTTCATTACCTGTAAGCAATTCCAAATATAATATACTTTTTTGGAGATTAAAGAAGCTCCATGGTTCTTTCATAGTTATACATGTCAAACTTTTTACACTTCTGATTTTTACTTTTTCTGTCATTGGAAGGAGCTGAATAAATTTTCTGCAAAATTCATATTTTATGCTATATTTAATTTTTTCAATCCGTCTAGTTCAATTTTCCTTTTCCAAGTCTGAAGAATACTACATGTCATCTAAGCAATCACAAGTTCAGGCTGAAGGTTGAAATTTTAACAGCATCATTTTTTCTCTAAGTTTTCAAATTGAAAAATGTATACAATCTTTTACTTTTCTGAAGATCATTTCCCCCTGCCTTATAAAACTTCTGCTTTTAAACCAAGCTTTGAAAAATAAGAGAAGTGGGGTGTATAATGGCTATAATGTCTTAAAATTACTATCTAAGGTGCTATTGTTAATCAGTAGCTTAGCCAGTAGCTGAGATAAAACTCACACTTTGACTCCTAACCTTTTTCTTTGTTTTCCTTTCTACCAGACAGATTTATAGTTCCCACAATTGAGATATTTTAAGCCATGAAATGAGTTGTATATTTTCTTTGTTACCAGAGAATATAATCATGCTTTGAACTTGTTAATTGCACATAAGTGCTAGTGGTGGGTGTTTTTGTCAATGTTCTGGAGTAGTCACTGAAAATTCTTCATTGAAATCTCTTTGTGGGGGGGATTAATAGGAAAGTAAAAATGCCTACCACCCCCATCATAATTAGCCAATATATATGTTATGTCTAATCTTATGCATAAAAGGCAACCACTGAATTCTAGAGAATAGTATAGAGTTAAATGTTTATTCTTGCTTTTGATTTTGCCATAGCGACCAAGTCACTTAATATCTTCTTGTATCCTCCTATTGATCATAATGAAAATAACAGCATTTCTCACCTCTCTAATGTAAGCAGTCTGATAAATTATTAATACTTATTGAGTATTTTAAACTACTGCTTTAAAACATGCACACTAATAGACAATGGTATGTGAGAAAATAATGCCTCTGGTGTGACCTCACCTGTACCACAATGTTGACCTCTGTACACACTGAGATAATGTCTGATGGCTTTGCCTACCAAACCATGGTTAATATATATTTCCCCAACCCACTGCTCCCAACAATCTGCTTTGCTTTTCAAAGAATCCCATCAATATTCTTTAGAGGCACTTCATCATTATCTCTTCTACTCTGTGAGTAATCAGTAGGAATACATTTCAGGGCTTCAAGGGCTATATCCATTTGCTTCTTTCCTCTGAAATTGTCTCTTATAGTTAAATAGAAGGAAATAAAGTTGCTAAGTGCTCAGCTTACATGGACCTAATCAAAAGTAAAATGTTTACTCACCTCTTGTTCATCCAGGATATTGATAGGAAAAGCACAGAGGTATGACAGAGGTATAGATTATTGATAATCATACATTCCCAATATAATCAGTGATGTGTAAATTATTTATGGATGCTTTATCCTAATAAAATTTCCATTTTATCATACAAATGGAAGCATACATATGTACTATGCATAAATATGTATATATCTACATATACACGGATATTAAAATAAATTGACATATATAAATAATAATCCACAAAGTATGTAAATAATAACTTCCTTTTTTGTTCTCCAGATTTTTAAATTATCGGGTTGATATATAGAGGGGCTACAGTTACATTCATAAGGTAATGAGTCCACTACTTGTCAAACATTGTTACTACTTCCTATGTTTTTCTCCCACTTTATTTGCCCCCACCATCATTCAAGTTGTAATACCAATTTCCAACATATTGCCTGTGAATATCATTGTTAAATTGATTCGCCAATTTTCCTTTGTGTCATCATCTTGTTTTTCCCCTGCCTTTTACTAATTCAAATAAACAAATGTATATACAATAACCGTGTTGAAAAGTCAGATACAGTAATAACAGGGGATAAACTGGAATTACATAGTAAGCTAGGTCTCCTAGAAACCCACATTGAAATGCATGTTTCAGATAGAAGGACAGTTAAAGAAAGTACAGGTCGGTTTTACTTCAAAAATACTTAACAAATATTGAAAATAGTGTATTTTAACAGCTTTAAAATACTATTACTATGATATGCCAATAATGTGGTGAAATATCCTCATATATTTCTTAGTGCCCTTTAGAGTATCATATTAAAATCTTAATTTCTCAATGTGTTTGAGATCTGCAATTTTTAGTCAATTCATTCAAGTTCTAGGAAAATACTCAGAGATAAGCTAAACCTTTTATGTGAAATGACATACCAGAGCACTATTTCGAGAAATAAATGCTTAGGAGCTATACATAACTACTCTTAAATTGCTGTATTGTAAAATTAGTTATTATAAATTCATGGGCATTACCCTTAAGAGACATTACAGTGCTCAAAAGAATGACCAAATTTAAACATTCCTTCCAGTTCCATAAGGATAGTGTTACAAAGACATACATAAGAAGTAAGGAATGTAAAGTGATTATATGAAAATAAGATAAGAGTTTACAGATTACTCTATTTTCCATGTAATATAAAATAATCAGGATGAAAAAGGTTTCAGACAGAACACACAAAAGCCTTTGTGCTATGATAGGAAGTTGAAAGGTATAACATCTTGAAAGTAACAGAGAAAAGGAAGCACTGAGGAAGTGAAAGGATAAGGTCACATGCACCAGTAATATTACACATATATATTTGCTTTATTTTAAAACCAAGGCTAATAATGATTCTAGCAATAATCATGAACAAATACTTGCTGAATCTTTTGCAAAATTATTTCTGGACACACACACACCCTTTTTTTTTTCTTTAACAGAAAATTAACTCACTGTGCCAGACTTGGTGGCTCATGCCTGTAATCCTAGCTACTCAAGAGGCTGAGATCTGAGGATAGCTGCTCAAAGCCAGCTTGACCCCTAAAGAACCTAAGACTCTATCTCCAATGAACCACTAGAACAGGGGAAGTGGAGCTGTGGCTCCAGAATAGGGCAGTAGCCATGAGCTGAAGAGGTCAGGGACAGCACCCAGGTCCAGAGTTCAAGCCCCATGACCACCCCCCCCAAAGAAAAAAAGAAAAAAAAAGAAAATTAAGTCACTGAAATTAAAATTCTAACATACAGAATATGTTAAAGGAACTGAATGAATTAGAAGTTAACAAATCTACAGAGAGTAACAAGTGGATACAAACATAGAAACAATTCAGGGAAATACTAAGATTCCACTGGTGCCTTCCTGGGGCTAATATAGTCTCTATGCATAAACACAAATCACTTTTAGTTTAGGGAAAAAACACACAAAATCATTCCATCAATTGTTCTTTAAACTCATAGATCATTTAGTTGAGGAAATAATAATTTTTAAAAGTAAATAATCGCTATTAAATAAATATATCAATTTTTACTAAATTACTTGGAAATCGTGTTCTTATTCTCATACTTTGATATGATTAATTATTTCTACCAACATCTTTACAAAACTCTACCATTCCTTTTCGAGGAATGAATACTTTCTTCAAACAGAAGAAATAGGTGTCACTGGGTACCTGTTTCCTCATGGTTCACTTTACCAAATTGTTTATATAACTGCCAATTTGTTTTTCCATTTTCTTGCTGTTAAAACTATTAGCAAACATACTTTCATATGTATATAATTCATACTAGAATAATAATATTCATATTTTGTTGACAAAATTGCAATCAATAGTCCTCTTGAACACAGTGTTGATTTCAAGCAGAAATCCATTCACAGCATGAAGAGGGCTCGAGTCCTATCCCTGTGATTTCCTACCAGAGAGTTTGTCTTGAAAAGTCTCTTGTAGTATGTCTTCTGGGTAACCAGCTATGGATGTAGTTCTCAGGGGCAAGTGATGTTCATATTTCTGTCTATTCACAGTAGAAGTAATACTCTGTCTTGGTGGCCATTGAATAATGACCACTTAGATTACTGCATGCTACACAACACTGCCATTGCATGGCAGTAAATAGCATATGCTGTCTTGTTGAAAATGGTATTTCAATATTATGTTTTCTTTCCATACTTTAGGAGGACTTTACCTCTTAACACTATATGCTCTGAGTTATACACCAGTGATACCAGTGATAACGATAGTAATGAAAATAATGATAAGCATGGTGATGATGTTCATGCTAATGAGAACTAGAAATGTAGACTGGCTTAGGTTCTCTGCTCATATAAAAACTTGACTGTGATGCTATTTAGGTGACTTTAATTAGCACTTATTTAATTAGTGAAATTGAAATCTAGAAATGCCTTTCTATTCAATTATGGATATGTTTTAAAGAAAGATCAGGATAATTCTGGGTCTCAAATTATGTTTTTAATTTTTTTATTGTTAGGGTAGCGTGTTGAGGGGTTACAGTTACATTCACCAGGTAGTAGGCGCATTACTTCTCACACATTGCTACCCCTTCTCATGTTTTTGTCCCCTTTTCCTTCCTCCACTGCTCCCAATCATGTTTTCCCCCCTTCTCTTTCCTATTTCACACAAACAAATATATATGTATACATATATATATATACATATATATATATACTACACCAGATAACAAGTCAGATAAGAGTGACACTATGAAAACAACCAAAGGGCAAAAAGAGAAGAGAAATAACATAATACATGAAGAACAATAATCATACAAGAAAAAGCTCTTGTTTTGGCTCTCAAATTCTTGTTTCAATTGTTTGTACATGCTTTAGGCCCATCTCTACAATGCTTGCTTACTTGAAACCATGCTTTCACTGGGTTTCTAGTGGACCACACAAAACATGAACATATGTTTTATTTCACTAGATTACAATTTTCCTTCATTTACTGTGAGTTAAATGTTATACACTAAAAATAAACTGGTCAGTACCAAATACTTGTCCAACAATTTTAATATCCACTACTTCTTAAGTTTCTAATTTATACATGTTATTGACTTGAAAGCATGGAAATCCTATTTTAGACTTTGCAGTATTATTCAAGGGGACTTAAAAATTTTTATTTTTACTTAAATTCTTTGACTTTGTACTATAATTTAAAACTCCATAGTTTGGGCCAGGTGCCTTGGCTCAAGCCTATAATCCTAGGTACTCAGGAGGCTGAGATCTGAGGATCAAGGTATAAAGCCAGCCCAGGCACAAAAGTACCTAAGACTCTTATCTCCAATTAACCTCTAGAAAACGGGTAGGGGGACTTGGGTCAAGGGGTAGGGCAGTAGCCTTGAGCTGAAGAGCTCAGGGACAGCGCCCAGGCCCAGTTCAATCCCTATGACCCACCAAAAAAAAAAAAGCCATAGTTTCCTAAATTAAATTATTTTCAATCTTTAAATTCTAAGGTAAACAAAAGTAATACACGTAAGTTAACTTTAGAATTTGTGGGTTGCTCGTATGTGTGTTTGTGTGTGTGCGCATCCGTGCGCGTGCACATATGAGTGCATGTGTGTATATGCTCATTCCAGGGATAAAAATTTCCTTTTCTCTCTTTTTTTTTTATACGAAAGGCTAGAACTCTACCATTTGAGACATATCCCACTCTTGGTATTACTGTAGTTCACAGGGGAAAAAGAGTCTCATAGATGTTCTTTCCCAAGCTGAATTCAAACTACAATCCTCAGATCTTAGTTTCTTGAGTTGGTAGGATTACAGGAATAAACTGGTAGTGCCAGGCTGCTTGTGTTAAAAAAAAACTCTGTTGCATTAGAATTCTTAGTATTTTTACAGGATAAAATCATTTGTCCAGGCTCTGGTGGCTCATGCCTGTAATTCTAACATCTTAGTAGGTGAGAACTGAGATGATGGTTCAAGAGCCATGCTGGGGAAGGGAAGTCCATGAGGTTTACTTCCAATTAACCATCCCAAAACTAAAAGTAGAGCACAAAAACACAGGGATCTGAGTTCCAGCTTCAAAACTAGCACTCATACGCACACGCACACACACACACACACACACACACACACACACACACACACACAGATAAAACCATTAAGAGCAATGCAGCTAACATATTTTCCTAATATCTTACTTTAGAATTAGTAATTGACTAAGAATATAATGGTATATTCTGTATATATAGTTATTTAAGATTTATGTTTCAAAAATTTTCAGTTTTTTTCCATATATTTGATTGTAATTGATAGGATTACATTATATTCACCAGATAGAAGGTGCATTACTTCACATACATTGATACCATTTCTCATGTCTTCAATTTCTTTCTTTTTATAGATTTGTAACTAGGTTTGAGAAATGTGAAATTATTTGTTAAGAGATCTCAATTCATCAGAATAAACTACAAGAAGGAACAACATCGGAGTATACAAGTGACACAAGGTCAAAAAAGTGCTAATTACAACTTATTACATATGAGATTATAAATTAGTAATTAACAGGGAAAATTATTAATGCATAATCTCATTTGTTTATCTAATTCTAAAACCCACAATTGCATAAAAATCATTTTGAGGGCAAGTAAATTCTCTTGGAAGAAAGATAATCTATTTATACAATAAGAAGTTATTCCTAATGATTGAAAAAATGAACAGGATCTTAACATTTCAAACATCTTGATATATTGAAGATAATTTGAAGATAAATTTCATTTCATACTGGGAAACACAGACCATAACATTTGTGATATTGCACAAAGTAAAATAAATTATAACTTTTCTCAGAGTACTTTAAGTACCCATAAAATACTGGTTCTTGGAATTCTTCTGTAACACTAATGGCACAGCTAGCTATAAAATGCAGCCCTGATGATTAGTTGATATACTTAAATATGTGAAAGAGACCTTCTCTTTCTGAACAAGTGTGAAGATTGTTTCCATCCTGTACTTTCTTGAAGAAGTTTTACAAAGAATATTAGTATTGAAATTACAAATACAAGATGATTATGTTTTACAATGGTCAACACCAATTGACAATGAAAATTGCATTTGAACCCTCAAAAATATGCAAGACATGATTTCACTTTTATACTAGTCTATCCAAAACAAAATCATGACAACCTTTTCAGTTAGATTTTTTTTTATAAAAGATTCCTTCTTTTCAATTTTTCAAGACATCATTATACAACTGTTGAATATTTAGGCAGCCCACTTAGTATTAGGCTTGTGAAAAAGAGCTGCATAAATTTAATCAATCCATGAAATCATTAGGCTGTTTTGTCTACACAGTGAATCCAAACATCTGTGCATTTGAACCTATGAATATTACTAAAGTATCTGTACTTCATTAGAATATTTTCAGTCTTCACAAGAACTGGTTTTTGAATTGATAAGATCATATACTTTCAGATATACATAGCTTTTCTCGAACTAAATTAGTAATCCTTCATTTTTTACACTTTTTGGTAGGTTAATAATTCTATATTGTCCAATTTATGATTCATTTGGATAAAATGTGGAATTTTTTTTGGCCAGTCCTGTGCTTGAGCTCAGGGCCTGAGCCCTGTCCTTGGACTTTCTCAAGGCTAGAGCTCTACCACTTGAGCCTTAGCACCACTTCCAGCTTTTTTCTATGCATGTGATACCAAGGAATCGAACCCAGGTCTTCGTGCATGCTAGGAAAGCACTCTACCACTAGGCCAAACTCCCGGCCCCAAAATCTGGAATTTTTTTTTAAAACTAACTTGGTAAAATTCAGTCTACAGAGTCAAATTTGATAGACTTTTCATTTATTTTCATGGGAAAAATTCATTGATTTAATAAAAAATGTAGATAAAATGCTATTCACTTAATACCTTAGAGCACATTGTTAGATAAGATGGTAAGAGAATAAGTCCCTTTCAACATTTGCCTGATGTGGGACACATAGTTTTATCTCTGTCAGCTCAGTTCTCAGAGGAAAATTACATTTTAGCAAGAACATAGAAATCCTGATACTGAAAAGTACCAATTATTTCCTTTCCCCAAACCATTTCCTGTGGTATATTGCATGTACCCAATTATCTTACCACAGAAATATGTGGCCTAATAGATACTTTAAAAACAAATGAAACCAGAGAGACAGAGAAACAGAGACAGAGACAGAGACAGAGACACAGAGAGAAAGAGAGAGAGACAGAGACAGAGAGAGAAAGACAGAGAGAGACAGACAGAGAAAGAGACAGAGAGATAGACAGAGAAACAGAGACAGAGACAGAGAGAGAGACAGAGAAAGAGACAGAGAGATAGACAGAGAGAGAAGGAAAGAGAGAGGGGGAGAGAGAGGGGGAGAGAGGGAGAGAGAGAGAGAGAGAGAGAGAGAGAGAGAGAGAGAGAGAGAGAGAGAGAGAGAGAGAGAGAGAGAGAGAGAGAGAGAGAGAGAGAGAGAGAGAGAGATTCCTTAGCTTGGGTTGAGATTTCTGAGGAACATCACAGAACAGATGACATGTTTCAGCTATATTCTCAGGCTTTTGCTCTTTTTCAATGGACATAAGCAGTGGCTGGCTTCTCGCCCACACCACAGATCTGGTGAACATACTGAGCAAATTAGATAATTATTAATCAAGGACTTAACATGCCTCAAGTTCAGTAATGGAGAAGTTCACTTACCTTTTAAGAAGGCCAGTTGACATATACTATTTGGCAAAGTATGTCTCCTCTAGGCATTTACCCCTTGTGTCTAAAATGTAGCATTATCATTTCAGAATAGTGTACTACCCTGTACATGTTCTGTTTGCCAGATAATAAAGTGCCATGGTTTGCCTGATGTGAAGTTAATTCATAGGATACAAAAACTGCACGGAACATGCTGATAAATCCACCAACAAAGACATGTGTCTCCCCGTAAGCCTACAGTTCATATACTTCTTAAAGACTTTGGTATTTTTGCAGTTTGGTTTGGTTTTTTTTTTTAAATTGTGGATTCTTTTCATAATGTTAAATTCTGTCACGTATTACTGTTACTATTTTATTCTTAATTCATTTAAAAAAAGTTTGATTTATCTTTAAGCAGTTTTACAACAGACTTGCCATTTTACTGTTTATAGGTACAATGTATCTTGATCTATTTCACATTTTCAACCATCACTCCCCTATCTATACCTTCCCTCACATTCTTTTTATTTTTGTGAGCTAATTTCTAAACTAAATATAGCTTTGCAATTTGGGACCTTTGTTTAACTGTTAATTATGTGCTCTACTAAGTATCAAAATTTTCCTAAATCTTCTTTTAGAAAGAGAAGAGATTTTCTTTTCCTTTTTTATAAGCTACCTTAAAAACAATTATTCCAGACACTATAAATAAAGGAGCAGAGCCAAACCAAATCCTTAGTAGCACCTATAACATATATACAAGCATTTTTAACTTACTGCCCCTTGTTTGTAATAAATGGGAGCATTGTTGCTTTGTTATGTACTGGTGTTTGCCAACATAACACTTTTCATCAATATCTCCAAAGCACAAAGCACTGTTGATGCAAAATAAGGATTAAAAATGGAAGCCATGAAATACATCTATAATTAACCTACCCTTAATCACTTTATCTTTTCAATGTTTAGGCTAACCTAATTCCCACTTACTGGTTATAATGTTAAAAACAAAACAACAAAATTTTATTTTTTCCAAACGAGTCTGTCCTACTTCTCATACACAAATGAACTATTAACATTAAACACTGGTTCTCCTCTAGAAGGTATTAGGATTTGGGTCAACAATGTAATAGTTGAATCTAATTATATAAAACACATCATTGGCCCTTATTTAACCAAATGATCTCACATATTATCATTCTTGAACACTGAGACTATTTGAGTATAATTGAATGCCACATTTCAATTTATACTTTTTGGCAAGCTCTCTACCTGATGGATCCTATGAAGGACCATTCCATTATAGACAAGATGAGAGCTAAGAATCACATCTTCTCTGCTCCCTGGTTCTCTTCTCTTTGAATGAGGTAGGTCAACATCAAACATTATTTTGTTTGTATCCTAACATAAAATTTTAATAGTGATGATGATTTCCTTTTTAATTATACTGCATGTGTACATCTTTTTCTTGTGTGTGCGAGTGGTTATTAAAATTTAAAAGGATTTTCATCATCATCTCTATCATTAGATATCTTTGCCATTGTAGCATTATCAAAACTATTTCTTTTTTTTTCATTTCTTTTTGCCAGTCCTGGGTTTGGGCTCAGGGCTTGAGAACTGTCCTTGTACTTTCTCAAGGCTAGCACTCTACCACTTGAGCCTCAGCATCACTTCCGGCTTTTTGATATGTATGTGGGATACCGAGGAATTGAACCTGGGTCTTCATGCATGCTAGGCAAGCACTCTACCACTAGGCCAAACTCCCAGTCCCCAAAACTATTTCTTTCCACTGAGTTTGGTGTCATTATTGATGTAAAAACAGTGATGAAAAAGAATAAGTATGAATACATAATGAATTCAATCTATTTGAGAAAGTACATATGTATACATATATACATATATATATATTGTATATATACATATATATTGTCTATGTATGTATATATACAATAAAAAGCAAGCAAATAAGTATATATTAGCTTTAAGGGAGTGATAATTTATCTTGAGAAAATAAAGATTCACCAAAGAACATGATATTTGAAGAAAGCCTCAGAAGCAAAATGGTAAAGTCTCCTGTAATATTTGGCCTTTCCTAAAATTCTACCTGAGAAGTGTCAGAAAAAAAAGAAAAAGAGGTAGACTACAAAGAAAAACAATGGAGAAAATATGAGTTTGGAAATACTTTATAAAAATTACATTGTTATCCAAATGAGTGGTTATTTTAAAGATTACATAAAAATCTGGGTATGTGGTAAAGTGCAATTTTAAAGAGGATAAGGAGTGCATTATCATATATGAAGTACAGTTTTTGAGAAAAAAATTACCTGGCTCTGAGCTTAAATTCTGTATTTTGAAAAGATGTTGATATTTATAGAGAAATTTGAAGATTGTATGACTCTGTCATTTATGGTAAGATAAAATAAGATGTAGATGTTAATAAGCTGGATGCTGGTGGCTTATGCTGCTTAGGGTGCTAAGATTTGAGGATTATGGTTTGAAACCAGCCTAGGCAGAAAGGTCCATGACACTCTTATCTCCAAAGAACTACTCAGAAAAACAACCCAAAACAAAACAAAACAAAACAAAACAAAAGTACAAAAAACAAAGCCTGGCGCACCTGAGATAATCGTACCTGAGGAAGAGTTTGTTTGGGCTCACAATTTTGGAAGATATATTTATTTTCCATCAGCATTTTGTTTTTGGACCTGCTGTAAGGCAGTATATTTGACTTATCTTTTAGAAAGACTATGTGGCCCACACCAAGGGTTCATGCCTATAATCATAGCTACTGTGCCACATGCCTTTTCTTTTTTTTTTTTTTTTTTTTTTTTTGTGGGCCATGGGGCTTGAACTTGGCCTGGGCACTGTCCCTGAGCTCTTCAGCTCAAGGCTACCGACCTACCCTCGAGCCAAGCCCCACTTTCCCATTTTCTAGAGGTTATCTGGAGATAAGATGAGGGGTGGGGGTGGGGGGGGGAGGGAAATGGGGACCAAGACATGTGAAAGGGTATCAATGTATGGGAATTAATGCACCATCTATCTGGCAAATATCATGTAACCCCTCTATTAATTACAATAATAAATATATGAAAAAAAGAAATGCAAATCAAAACAACTCTAAGATTCTACCCCATTCCAGTTAGAATGGCCATTAGCTAGAAATCTAATAACAACAGATGCTTGTAGGGATGTGGCCAGGAGGGATCACTACTACACTGTTGGTGGGAGTGCAAACTCGTTCAACCACTATGGAAAGCAGTATAGTGATTCCTCAAAAGACTAAACACAGACCTTCCCTATTACCAAGCAATCCCACTCTTTGACATTTACCCAAATATTCAGAAATAAAGACATACTAAAGCGGTGTTCATTGCAGCAATATTTACCATAGTAAAGATATGGAACCAACCCAAATGCCCCTCAGTAGATGAATGGTTCAAGATGATGAGGTATTTATACACAATGGAATTCTATGCTGCCATCAGAATCACATTGCCCCATTTGAAATGAAATGGAAAGACTTGGAAAAATATCATATTAAGTGAAGTAATCCAGTCCCAAGTATACACACTTATGGTTTATTTGAAATAAGGAAGGGAAGGGGGAAAAGAAGATGACTGGGAGAGGGAAGGAGGAGAGAAAGGGAGACAATATCCTGAGAAGAGGTATCAATGTTCAAGAAATTATGTACTCACGACCTGACAAATGTAACTGTAACCACTTTATGCATTATCCCAACAATAAAATACAATTAAAAAACAAACAAAAAAAAGAGTTTTGGGTCCTTTTGTGCCTGGGCTGGCTTTAAACCTTTATTATCAGATCTCAGCCTCCTGAGTAGCTAGGATTATAGGCGTGAGCCACTGCACCTAGCTAATTTTGACTAATGTACTACATTGATGTTACATACCAGAAAAAACACATTATATTCATATCTTTTAAAGTTTAATTGGCATTTCTACATATTTGTGGGTCACATTATGTTTCCACGCTTTGGGAAGCTTTGAACATTACTAATTGTTTTGAAGTAATAAGTTGTAATGTATTACATGTGTTTAGTACAGGCAGTATCCATAGGAGAGCAAGGGTGTCGCAAAGGAATAGGAATATTAGAAGCGTGGTTTTTTTTTTTTTTTTTTGGTTGTTTTTTTTTTTACTCAGTTCTTTTTCATCTGGTTTAGACTTAGAAAGGCCCATTTAGTGAAAACTGTAATGCTTTTTAGCCTTTATTTTATTGAGCTTAAAATCAAACTCGCGCTGGGTGCAGTGGTTCATGCATGTAATTCTCCTACTCAGGAAGCTGAGATCTGAGAATTGCAGTTCAAAGACAGCTGGGACACTAAAGACCAGGAGACAATTGTCTCCAATTAATTACTAGAAAACGGAAAATGAGGCTGTTTCTCAAGAGATAGGGCAGTAGTCTTAAGCTGAGAAGCTTAGGGAAAATTCCCAGGCCCAGGGGTGGTAGCAGTGAGCTGAAGAGCTCCGGGACAAGGCCCAGGCCCAGAGTTCAAACCTCATGACCCACCAAATAAAAAAAAAAAAAATAGAGAGAAAAAAAATAAATTCCTTTGTTTCTTCATTTGAATATTACCCTGTTTATTTTCTTTTTTTAATTTTAATATTGAAAGTGCTGGGAATTCTTTTCCTTTTTAAAATCACTGTGTGTAAATATATGACACGGCAGTACTGTAAATCTATACTCAGAATACCATTTGCCTTTAATCTCATGTTTTCAAGATAATTAAGCATTTTTCTTGCTGACATTTTCTCCATAGATTTCCTGCTTAGAGAAATGTATGTATATTTCATAGTCAATCACTATATTTACCAGTGCAAAAATTATTAACATCTTATTTTTATACTCCTAATTGAATAGGTCAGCAACTTCCTTATAAATATGTTTTCCAAAGATTGACAAAATAGGGAAGAAATAAAAATGGTTTACTAAAATACAAATGTGACTATCATTCTCATGGCATAAATACTAAAACTCTGCATATTTGGGAATATATGCAATGAGAAATATTTAATCTTGTTAAGTTAAGAAATTAAATACTAGGTCTCATAAGATTCTGTTAACTTGACACTTTAGGCTAAATAAACAAGTTTAGTCTTTTTTTTCCTTCCTTTCTCCTTGTGAAGTGACTGTCTCATAATCTGTACCTCTCAACTTTGCCAAGCATACTTCAAAGCATTCTCAAAAGCAGATGGAAAGAAATACTTGCTAGGAATAAAATTTAAAACATTTTCTTAACTGTGAAATTCAAGTTAGGCATCGAGGACTATAAATACAAGGAGCTAGCTTAAATCCAATCCCTCTCCTTCAAAACAAAGGCCACCTAATTTCTCTCTGGAGAATTGTTCCATGACATAACTTAAACCTCTAGCTTCAGAGAGGAAGAAGCTCCAGGAAAATAATTTTTTAACAGTGCTAAGAATAAACAACCATGAATAATAAGATCATATGCCATTAATAATGGATTTCCTATCTATAAGTTTCTTCCTTGAATATTTGCTACATGTATTCATCAGAACTCCTTGATTCAAGTTACTGTACTTTTGAACAAATGAAAAGTTAAGAGATAATACCTTAAGAAGGTTGATTAATCTTTTGAGCCCCTCCTCCCTCTTCTGTAGATCAGTCCCTGAGTATAGTGAGAGACAACAATGTCAATATATAACGTGACAGTCTATTTTTCTCCTAGGGAATTTGTACAGTTCTAGATCCTAAACTGAATGTTCTTTTGTACCTGGGACCTCATCAATCACCAGGACGCCAGTTGTAAAAATTCCTTTTTACAATCTTAGCCTCTATTAACAGTCAGATCACTCTGTTTAAAACTGCAAACTCTGTATATTGTTTTTAGTGTATGAGCACCTAAAAACTTTAATTTATTTTTCCATAAATTTATAATCTTTCCACAAATGAATGCTATCTTTTCCCATAAAACAAGAAATAATTACAAATCTGGTTTCAATTTCTTTCATAGGTTTTCTCTGTCTTTCATTTTCCTTCTTCATTTTTCCCCTTACTTACTTGGTTTCTCTTTCTATCTTTGTTTCTTCTCCAGTTATTCCCTCTTTCTTTTCATTTACCTACCTGTTTGTCTATGTAACTATCTACCTAAGTACTTTGCTATGTACCTATGTAACTACCTATCTATCATCTATCATCTCATTCTCAAGAGGTAGAGTATTTCTTAAACTGTGAATAGACCACTCAAATCCCATTGAGGTTGGAGGTTTGAAGTTAAATATAAGTATTTATAAGTTTCTTACCATGTACACTAGAAAATTCTAAACAATACTGAAACCTCCAAGTATTTTGAGAGACTATCATGTATATTTATAATATATAATAAAAATATAATGAAAGACAATTTTCAGGCTATGGAAAGAAGGTAATTCTCATCGATTCCTTTCAGTAAGGTATAAAACATTGATTAACCAAGCCAAACAATTGACCAACTCCTTTATCAAACTGCTTAAAGCTGAACAAATTATATTTTAGCTCTATAGTTCTATATGGATAGATATTTATTTGGAAATTAGGTACTTTCATTAAAATGAAAAAATGTGCATGAAATCTCACATTCATTTTTACTCAGATTTTTACTAACCTCAGGAAAAGGTGTCATGAAATACAAATTAATTTCAGGTAGATGTAATATACCTATGCCACTCTTTTCTGACTTGTTGAAAATGTACAGTTGTTATAATTGATCTTACCTAATTGAATCCTCCATTGAGTGTAGACCTTTCTAATCTAATTTCGATTATAAAGCTGGCTGGTCTTAAGGGATTTCATAGCCCTCATTACATTCTTTTACACATTTAACTCCACTTCCATTTCTTCTCTTGAGACACCAATTCAATAGATGCTGAAAAAAGTATACATCGGGTACTTGATCTATCTGGATGGTCTTGTTCTTTTTTTCATACATGCTTCTCTGCCTACAGTGGAGTTTTCTATGAATGAGTTTTTATCTCGCCTATCTCATTTCATCTTTTCTCTCATTGTGACCTAACCCCGTGCTCTTCCATGTCTTGAGTACTTCGTTAGAAATACTATCACTCACAAATGCGTTTCAGAGGTGATTGCCCCCTAATTTGATGGAACACTAAAGATTAATGATTATTATCACAGACCATTACTTTTTATCTTATCTCCTCTTACTTAAATATGAAATATAAATTCTTCTGACATTCTTCTTTTATTATTGAAATAGCTTCCCATATTATGATTAACCTGCTGATATTCTTATCTAATATCTAATAGCTCATCAGAATTTAACGTAGTATTTAAGATGAGCTTGGATGAGGACACTGTAGTAATTGATTAATTTGTCATCCTTCAGCCCACTGTTTTTGCTCATCCTCACTTATATAGCAGCAATGGAAATAAAAATTACTTATAGGAATCCTCACATTCAAATATAAGGGATAACATAGTTACATGAATAGTTAAGTCAAGGGCCTTTTATGGTTAATATAAGTTAGGATGTAACAAACAACAAATCCTCTCTTCTTTTCCAGTGTTCTTTCAAACTTCCTCTTTGGCTTTGCTGCCCAAGAATCAAGTCATGCATGATGTAGTTGAAATGCGTCTGGCTGACAGTCCTCATCATTACCCATTCTGGCCTTCTGCCAGACTATTTGCATGTCCTTATATCCTCAAAATAAGTCAAGTCATTCTTATGCAGACATCGCTAACCATATGCTCCTATAGCAGTATTGAGTAAAGAGCTCATATCCTGTAGTCTTCCTAGAGTAATTTAGGGAAAGCAGTGACTGATAAATCAGAGTTTCTTATCTTGAGAAAGACAATGACTTGTGACCCTGTAGAATCATGAGCTATGGCTCATTCAGTGCCAGCTCTGTCTTCTCCTTGAATTCCCTCTCAGTGTCATGCTGACTTTGGAAATTTGGACAACAGGAGGTAGGGTTTATGAGGCAGGCCAGCTGGTTTTGAAGAGCCAGATGCTCTAAAATGCTTGCCTGCCTCTCAAGGCATGGCTGCTAATGCTGCAGCTCAGGAGGGCTGCCAGCCACATGTGGGTTATGAATAAAGTAGAACTCAATGAGAAATGTTCTGAACGAATGTCAGTTTTCAATGTAATATTAAAATGATACAAATGATAATAATAAGACCCAGTGGAATCTGTTACAGAGCCTTATCTTGTTGGGATGTGCGCTTAGCTCTATTCATGTTTTATCTTGTATCAGTCTCCCAGCAATCTTGAAGTCAGAGACTCTCATTAGCCTTGGTTTACACTGAAGAAACCAAGGCTCATTGAAGTTCAGCAATTTCTGCAACATTGCTTAGCAAAGAAAAAAGACTAAAATTTAAATTCAAGCAAGACTAACTCTAGAGATCAGGTATCTATACACCTGTGTCAACCTGTGCAGAGGAAACAGAGTTTTCCTAGAACTTTCTAGTTATTGTTAAAGCCAATCTTTAAAATGTGATTAAAAGTGTGAATAAATGCTATTTAAAACATTTGCAAATCACCCCGCCTAGGGTGGGGGGAGGGAAATGGGGATAAAAAGATAAGAAGGGTTAGCAATGATTGTTAAGTAATGTACCTTCTATCTGGCGAATATAATGTAACCCTTCTATTAATAATAAAAATATATTTTAAAACATTTATGAATCATTCCAAAACTTTTCCTTCAAGATTAATTGATGAAATAATTCTTTGAAAATGCTGTTAAGGGAGAGAAGGATGCTGAATTAAAATAAAATCAGCAATTCCAATTATTTCATTTGAACTTCAAAATCAGATCCTACATTATTATTTTCAACTTATTGTAAATCTACTTTTTAAGAGTAATATTTTGACTTACTTAATACTAAACTGTACTACTTAAGCTTATAAGATACTAAGTATAAGTGTTAGGGTCCAGTCCCCCAATATTAGAGTCCGTGACCAAAGGAACGAGTCTGACACAAAAGCGGAAGTTAAACAGAGTTTTCTTCCTTGCTTAGCATCGAGAATCCTACTGACTGGTCAGGGCTGCCTCTAAGATGTGAAAGAGCAACCCTGCCTAATCTTACAGGCTACTTTTATAGACTGCCAGCCATGTGGTTGGGCTGGCCATATACAGCTGGCCAATGGAATTCAACATAGTTGATTGATGTCTGGGGCAACCACTGACACCTTTGCTATTTGAACTGACCTATCATCTCGGTGGGCTTCTGGTGCACTGCAACAAAGGAAAGGGAGGGAGTTTCCTGGCAGGCCAAGGGGAGGAATTCTAACCCCACCTGGTTACAGCCCATTGGGTCAAGTACTCCTTTGTTATGAAGATGGGAGATGCCTATAGGGAATGGGTTTTTGGGGAAGTCCCTTTCATAAGGGTTCCCTCACCCCAGGTCAATCAATTTTGTTAACCTCTGGGCACAACTCAGTGTTCTACAACTTCTATCAACTTTCTTCTAGCATAATGAACCCCACTCTCCCCAAACCTTCAGTTAAAGGCACAGTTCCACACTACTGCAGCTTATGACCATAACTCTAAATAGACTTTACAAATGATATGACTCATAACCAGCCAAATGGCACAGATATATGGGGCAAGATGTTGGGAGAAAATGTATGGATCAGCTTCTGGGCACACCAGCATGTGGACTTACTCACATACCCAGAAGCAATCTGATCCTATCTTAGAGAGCTTTGGATGTCAGTTTCTGTAATTAAGCACTGTTGTTATGTTTATTCCCTTGGCCCCATCTACCACCCAGTGGTGAAGGAGCAGAGCCAAAACTGATCTTCTAGCCATGTGTGGCTTTTCTGATGGTCAGCCCCCACCTTGAATCATTTCAGGTCCCTTCAGCCATCAGTCATTCCAAAACACACAAAAATATATTCATCAATCCCAAGATTCTCAGGGTTTTAGAAAATATGTGTCAGTAACTATAAAGAAATTAAAATTTCTTATACACATTACCACATATTCTCATAACTTGATTGAGTTTTTATTCAAATAACATCATTTAAACCCATTTACATATTCAAATGGTATCACTAATTGGATTAGTAAACTATATTACTATCTATGTGATAGAAAGGTCTGTTTCCCCTTCTGAAGTACAGCATAAGAAGAAGAAATTAGTTTTATTTAAAGTTTTGGCCATCAACAGACCTTATTATTGAACACCTGCTCTGTGTAAGGCAGTGTGTTGGACTGGGGACACAATGGTGGTAGCTGGAAAAATACAAGAAAGGAAATCAAACAACAAGTTTGTCAAAATACATTGTGACTGCCCTGGGGACACATGGTCACAGATATGATCCTAGAAAAAAGAAGGTTCTAGGACAGACAGTTTAGAAAGCGTTTGGAGGGGGTATGCCCAAAATGCAGCTGGGTGAAGACATCACATAATAATGGTTCTATCTTTCCTAACAGTGGTAACACAAAACATTTACCTCCGCCAAAAATAGGAAATACTGTTTAGAAAAACACTAAAGTTAGGTGATTAATATTTAAAGATATGTTTAAGTCTACTAAACTACATTTATTAAAATTGCTAATTCTGAGAAAAAAAATTCAGGGGATATCATAAGCCTGGGATCGGAAGAGGGGTCCTACATTGTGCTTTCCAAAGGCTGTAGAATGTTTAGATAGAAGTTAATTTTTGTGAGGAAGAGGAAAGGAATTTGCTTCATACTAAAATGAGAAAGGTATGCTGGCAGATTGCATAGGATGACATACATCAAGTTGAACAATTTTATCCTCCGAAAATGAAGAGTCAGTGATGGTTTTTAAACAGAGCAGGTCATGACCAGGTTTATAATTTAGAAAGCTGATTTCTGGTGATAGGAAGCTTTATTCTGGAGGAATTATGAAAAGGAGCTAAAGAAACAATTCCATCTAGGGGCTGCTTCACTAACTTAAGTGAAATTACTCACTGGGTTGGAGCTAAGGCAAAGGTGCACAGAGGGTGGGGCAGGCATGCTATGTTTCTAGCAATCTACCAAATAGAGTGGAGGGGTTGGCAGCTAACTGAATCAGGAAAACTATGTGGTAGAAACATTCAAAAGACTCCTTAGTTACAGGTAGAGCTACCTCTTTCAAAGCTTGCACCACTCTTTGAGACTGGCATGAAGAAAAGGATTAATTTAGCTATGGAACTGTTGAAAAAATCTCCAGTAGGAAATTCAAATGGAGCTGTCTATTAAACAATAAAGAATTTTGTTTTTCCTCTAAAAGTCAATGAATGTAAAACTGCTCAAGGTTAGTAGGTACAAATAAAGAAAATCGTACTAAGTAATGGATTACATAAAATTTTGTTTTTTCTATTCAGTGAGAAATATAAGGAAAAGGAAATTTCAAATGAATTCACCATAAAATTATGTATACAAATGTATACATTGGACAAAGTCCTTACCGTTCAACAAATCAATTTATGAATACAATGCATCTTGATCAGTGCCGTATCTTTAATCATTTCCCATTCCATACTATTCCAAATCTGACCCTCAGTTTTCTTAACCTTGGATGTACTTGGATGAAATACAATTACATTTTTCAGCTGCCCTCCCACCCACTTCTCTCTTCATTCAACATTTGTCAAGTATTGAAATATGTTACAGTAGTGGAAAACTACCTTATCAAATTCTGACTCCAAATTTAGATGTGCCTTTGTTTAACTTAAATTTTCTTTAATTTATTTGAAGGTATGTCTAATGAAGCTATTACTATCATCTAATATCAAAAATGACATTTATATGTTGTTAAATGAGTCTCAAGTGCTTGGTACAAGCTCTATGGCAAATAATAAATATTACTAGTGTTGTCACTTTACCATTCTAAATCCATTTTTGAATCTTTGAGAACCACGATTGTTAAGATACAGCCACAAGCCTAACAGGGTGGCTCAGGCCTATAATCCTAGCTACCCAGGAGACTGATTTCTGAGGATCACAATTGAAAGGTAGCCCAGACACTAAAGTCCATGAGACTCTTATCTCCAAGTAACCTCTAGAAAACAGGATTTGAGACTTGGCTTCAGGATAGGGTGATAGCCTTGAGCTGAAGAGCCCAGACTGAGTTCAAGCTCCATTACCCACAAAAATAAAGCAAGAAAAAAAAGATACAATCACGTATGTTTGCTTAAATTTTAACCCTTTGGATACATGTTCAGCACTAAAGAGCTCATTGTAAATTCAAAAAATTAAAATCCTTTTTCTATATATAGAGTTTTAAAAAGTGAAAGATACTGCTTCATTTCATGGAAAATTTGAATACTCTAATTTACTAGAATATATGTTGTGAAGTGAACAGTTCATTTTGAGTTTGGCAGATAATTTTTAAGGCAATATCATGATATTAGCCTATTAAAAAATTCCCTTGATTTCACTTGGTTTCTTCAGTTTTTCCTAAGTCTAAAATACACAAAACATTTAATGAAGTGCATCAACATCTCATTGTATGGAAAGACTTTCCATTCTGTTCTCTTTTATATATTTTCTATGTATCTTGTGAGAGTATTTACCTAGAAACCCAGGTAAATGAAAATCTAATTTTCCTGAATTTAATTTTGAGCATCCTGTTTTCAAACCTGACTCCCTATATGTTAACAATATAAAGCTGAGCAAAAGTAACTATCAAGCGTGGCACAGTATCTGGTTAGACTTAAATGTTATTTACCATCTTTAAAAAATGCCACTTACCATTTTCATCAAAAAGGTCCTTTACATTCTTAGTTAAGCTAATTCCTAGGTACTTTGTTTTCTTTGAGGCTATTGCGAAAGGAGTTGCTTTCCTGATTGTTGCTTCATTCCTCTTACTGTTGGCTTAGAGGAAGGCAGTTGATTTTTGTGGATTAATTTTATACCCTGCTACCCTTCCAAAATTTTGAATCAGCTCAAGGAGCTTGGGAGTAGAGTCTATAGGATTCTTTAAATACAGAATCATGTCATCTGCAAAGAGGGAAAGTTTTACTTCCTCTTTCCCTATTTGGATCCCCTTTATGCTTGCTTCTTGCCTTATTGCACTGGCTAGGAATTCTAATACTATGTTAAAGAGGAGTGGAGAGAGTGGGCATCCTTGTCTCGTTCCTGACTTTAGAGGGAATGGCTTTAGCTTTTTGCCATTAAGTGTAATACTAGCTGTGGGTTTGTCATACACAGCCTTTATTATATTGAGGAATGTTCCATGGATTCCTACTTTCTCCAGAGCTTTTAACATAAAGGGGTGTTGGATCTTGTCAAATGCCTTTTCCGCATCTATTGAGACAATCATGTGATTTTTGTCCTTGCTTCTGTTGATGTGTTGAATTATATTAATTGGTTCACATATGTTGAACCAGCTTTGCCTCCCTGTGAGGAATTCTGTTTGATCATAGTGTATAATTTTTTGATGAGTTGTTGTAGACGGTTGGCCAGTATTTTGTTGAGAAGTTTTGCATCAATGTTCATCAAAGAAATAGGTCTATAGTTCTCTTTCTTTGATGAATCTCTGTCTGGTTTGGGGATGAGGGTTACACTGGCTTCATAGAATGAGTTTGATAAAGAACTTTCATTTTCAATTTTGTTGAAGAGCTTGAGGCTTGAGGAGTATTGGTGTGAGCTCTGCTTTGAAGACCATGTAGAATTCAGCTGTGATTCCATCTGGTCCTGGGCTTTTCTTAGGTGGAAGCTCTCTTATTGCCATTTCTATTTCAGTGCTTGAAATAGGCCTGTTTAGTTGGGTTAGTTCTTGGTTCAGTGTGGGTATGTTAATATTGGCTAGGAATTCATCTATTTTTTTCTAGATTCTCAAATTTGTTGGTGTAAAGGTTTGAGAAGCATTTCCTCATGATACTCTGGATCTTGGTAATTTCTGTTTTGATCTTACAATTTTCGTCTGTGATTTTGTTTATTTCAGTATTCTCTCTTCTTTTTTTTGGTAAGATTTGCTAAGGGTTTGTCAATTTTGTTAATTCTTTCAAAGAACCAACTCCTTGTTTTATTGATTCTTTCTGTAGTTTTTTTTTATTCCAAATCATTTCATTCTGCTTTGGTTTTAATAATTTGCTTCCTTCTACTGGGATTAGGGTTGCTTTGTTGCTCTTTTTCCAGGAGTGTAAGGTGACACATTAACTTGTTGGTTTGAGATTTTTCCAACTTGTTGTTATAGACACTCACAGCTATAAATTTTCCTCTGAGTACTGCCTTTGCCATGTCCCAAAGGAGCTGACATTTTGTGTGCTCCTTATTGTTAAATTTCATAAACTGTTGGAATTCTGTTCCGATCTCGTCGATGACCCACTGTTGATTCAACAATGTGTTGTTCAATCTCCATGAGTTACAGGGTTTTCGTTGGTGGAGATGCTTGTTCAGATCCAATTTGATGCCTTTGTGGTCTGAGAGCATGCAGGGAATAATTTCAGTGTTTCTGAATCTGTCCAGGTTTGTTTTATGGCCTAAAATGTGGTCTATTTTGGAAAATGTTCCATGTGCTGCTGAAAAAAAATATATATTGTGTTGTTGCTGGGTGGAATATTCTGCAGATGTCTGTTAGATCCAGTTGGTCTATATAGTTGTTCAATTCTAAGGTTTCTCTGTTGAGTTTTTGCTCTCTCCACTCCTCTTTAACATAGTATTAGAATTTCTACCCAGTGCAATAAGGCAAGATGGAAGCATAAAGGGGATCCAAGTAGGGAAATAGGAAGTAAAACTATCCCTCTTTGCAGATGACATGATTCTGTATTTAAAGAATCCTATAGACTCTACTCCAAAGCTCCTTGAGCTGATTCAAAACTTTGGAAGGGTAGCAGGGCATAAAATTAACCCTCAAAAATCAACTGCTTTCCTCTAAGCCAACAGTGAGAGGAATGAAGCAACAATCAGGAAACCAACTCCTTTCACAATAGCCGCAAAGAAAATAAAGTACCTAGGAATTAGCTTAACTAAGAATGTAAAGGACCTTTTTGATGAAAACTTTAAAACCCTGAAAGAGGAAATTAAAGCAGAACTAAGGAAATGGAAAAACCTCCCATGCTCCTGGATTGAAAGAATCATCATAGTGAAAATGACAATCTTGCCAAGGGCTATCTACAAATTCAATGCAATACCCATCAATATCCCAATGTCATTCTTTAAAGAAGTAGAAGAGGAAATCCAAAATTTCATATGGAATAATAAAAGACCCCGTATAGCTAAAACACTTCTTAGCAGAAAGAACGGCACAGGAGGAATTTCAATACCAAACTTTAGACTGCACTACAGAGCTGTAATTATCAAAACAGCTTGGTACTGGCACAAGAACAGGCCTGAAGACCAATAGAATAGAACTGAGGACCCAGATATTAAACCACAGACCTATGACAACCTAATCTTTGACAAAGGAGCCAAAAAAATAGAATGGAAGAAAGACAGCCTCTTCAACAAATTGTGCTGGCAGAACTGGTTAAGCACATGCAGAAAACTAAAGTTGGATCCTTCTTTGTCACCTTGCACTAGAATTAACTCCAAATGGATCAAAGACCTGGAGGTAAAAGCTGACACACTGAAAACTTTACAAGAAGGAATAGGAGATACACTAGGCCTCGTTGGCACAGGTCGAAACTTTCTTAATAAGGACCAAGAATCACAACAAATCAGAGAAATGCTGGATAAGTGGAACTGCATTAAACAGCAGAGCTTTTGTATAGCAAAGGACATAGCTAGTAAACTAATTAGGAAGCCGACAGAGTGGGAGAAGATCTTCACCAGTCAAACAATGGACAAAGGCCTCATATCTAAAACATAACAACAGCTCAAAAAAATTGAATCACTCCAAAACTAATCCTCAAAGTAACAACCATCCCATCACAAGGGCTCTGAAGAAGAAACAAAAATGGCCTATAGACACATGAAGAAATGCTCAACATCTCTGGTCATAAAAGAAATGCAAATCAAAACAGCTCTAAGATTCCACCTCACTCCAGTTAGAATGGCCAGGATCAGGAAAACTAATAACAACAGATGCTGGAGGGGATGTGGCCAGGAGGGATCACTACTACACTGTTGGTGGGAGTGCAAACTCATTCAACCACTATGGAAACAGTATGGCAGTGTCTCAAAAGGCTAAACATAGAGCTCCCTTATGACCCAGCAATTCCACTGCTTGGCATTTACCGAACCATCCAGAAACAAGGGCATACTAAATCCACTAGCACAACAATGTTCATTGCAGCATTATTCACCATAGCAAAAATATGGAACCAACCTAGATGTCCCTCAGTTGATGAGTGGATCAACAAGATGTGGTATTTGTACACAGTGGAATTCTATGCAGCTGTCAGAAAAAACGACATTGCCCCATTTGTTAGGAAATGGAAAGACTTAGAAAAAATCATATTAAGTGAAGTAAGCCAGACTCAAAGGAACTTAGGTTCAATGGTTTCCTTCATTTGTCATAATCAGTAGTAACCTTGGGCTTGACTAGCAGAGATTTGCAATAGAGCAAAACATTGATACATAAGGCCATATCATATGAAGCTAATTGAAAGGACCTCCAGGATACTGAAACAAAAGCCATATAATGAATGATTGTTGTCCTTAATGTACTATGTTATCTCTCACCTCTTTTGCTGTCCCTCGGTTATATCATATTTTTACAGTATCTCACTTTGTTATCTGATATATTGGATATATTTGTATTTGGTTATTTGAAATTGGATAGGGAAGGGGGGAAAAACCAAGATGGGGGGGTGAGGGTGAAGGTAATGGGGACCAAGACACGTGAAAGGGTATCAATATATGTGAATTAATGCACCTTCTATCTGGCAAATATCATGTAACCCTTCTATTGATTATAATAAAAATAAGAAAATTGTGCAGTTTATTTCACAATGAGCAATATGACAGCCTCAAACTAGTTAGAGGCTGTTGTTGAACCAGTGTTCCAATTCATGACTTTCAATTTGTACACCTTTACTCCAGAGAATCAACTCAGTCGTTGGAACCTATTTATATATAATTAAATGTAATACATATAATTATATAAATTATGCACATAACCATATATATATATATGTACATATAATTATTTTGGTTGTGGGGCTTCTACTCTGGGCTCTTCAGCTCAAGGGTATTGCTCTACCACTTGAGCTATAGCACCACTTCCGGTTTTCTACTGGTTAATTGGAGATAAGAATGTCATTCACTTTTTTTGTTTTTTTGCCAGTCCTGGGGCTTGAATGCAGGGCCAGAGCATTGTCCTTGGGCTTTTTTCTCAAGGCTAGAACTCTACAATTTGAGCCATAGCACCACTTCCTGCTTTTTTTTTTCCTATTATGTATATGTTATCAAGCAATAGAACCTAGGTCTCTATGCTTGCTAGGCAAGCACTTGTAGCACTAGGCCAAACTCAGGCCCTTCTCAATGAGTTTTCTGCCCAGGCTGGCTTTAAACTGTGATCCTCAGATCTCAGCCTCCTGAGTAAATAGGATTATAGGCGTGAGCCACAAGTACCTGGCTGGTTGGAATATTTTTGAAAGCATCATTTCTCAGTGAATGGTCTGAAAAAAACTGGGTGTCCCAGTCTTCTTTCAGCAAGTATTGATGTTATGATGTAATAGTGTGTGTGTGTGTGTGTGTGTGTGTGTGTGTGTGTGCGCGCGTGCGCGCGCACGCACGGGCGAGGGTGCATGCACGCGCATGTGTGTGGTCTTGTTTATGTGGTTCTTGTGATTGAAATTCTTATCTAACATGTAATATCTACTTTACCACTTCAAGCACATTCTCAATTCTTAGGGTAACTTTTCAGAAAGGATTTCCTACTTTACTTTTCGTCTACTTTTCTTGTTGCTTAGACTATCCTCCTTCTAGTCTCACTTCTTGACTAGATGGGGATATAAGGATTATCCTAACCCCTAATACCTAACCCCAATCTTCACTATTGTTTTGTTTTGAAATTATTCTTTTGGTCCTGAATGTGCCTTAATGGTAGAATGCCTAGTATTCATAAAGCCTTGGGTTTGATTCCTCAGTATTACAAACTCAAAAAAAGCTGAAAGTGGAACACCCCCATTAGCCCTATAAATGATAAAACAAACACCACCATCAACAATAATGACAATTACAGATGTGGCTGTCTAGACAGGTGTCCTATTCCTCCCTTACCTCTCCATGTGTGCCTCTCCTGAAGCTGCACTGGTATATCCAAGTAAATGAGGACTAGTCTTTGGTCAAGAGTCTATGAATAGCTGAAATCTCCTGTTAGAACTCTCAAACATACTCTCATGGTCTGTTTCCTTGAGAGGTTTATATCCAAATAGGCTAATGAGAAAGAAAGGCTATAGTTTCTATAACTTTCTTATTTTTTCCTGTTTTTTCAGTGTTCTGTTAGCTGATTGTAAGTTTTTTTGTTTTTGTTTTACTATGGATAGCATAAAAACAGTGTTTCATGCAAGTTTTATTAAAGTCAGATAAAACTGATTAATACATATGTCCTCTGACATTTCCCTGAATTTAAATAAGCCTCCATATCCTGTGAAACTTGACTATGGTGCTGTATACATGAGATAATTTGGATGCATTTCAGAACAATGACTTTGAGTAGGACAACTTGTTCAATATGAGTTATTCACTATTCCTGTATGACTAGAGATCTTAGAAGATGGGAGGCCATAACTAAGTTATAACATTGTGAGGGTAAAGGTTCAGGAATGGTGGCACATTCTTGTGATCCCACATACACGGGACATATAAATTAGAGAATCACTGATTAAGGCCAGTCAAAAAAAAAAAGATAGTGAGACCTAAGCTTTACAAACAAACCAGGTATGGAAGTTTCACATCACTTACCCACCTAGACAACAAATGTTGGTAAGAGGATTATGGTTCTAGGTTGGATCCAGACCCTGCAACACCAAAAATGTGAAAAGATATTCAAAACATAAATGAAGCAAAAAGGGTCTAGTTATGGATCAAGAGGTAGAATGCCCATCTAGTAAGCAGGAGCACCTGAGTTCAAAATCCAAATATCACTAACAGGAAATCCTTTGCTTGGGTTTGACATCCTGTAGAATCCCATGATCAAAATGGAAAGGAAGGAGCATTCCATAGAAACTGCAAATAAATGCCTTAGAAGACTTGTGTTCTGCGTTTAGCTGGTGCAAAACAGAACAAAGCCACCTCATTACCAATAAATCCAGTGGCTGGTACTTTGGGAGTAGAGAGGATCTATCTTAAAAAGGTGCTGTGAGAAGGAAAACTAGACTGGACAAACGTATTAGTTGAAAGAAACATGAGCAAATTAATTTCTCTGCATATGGTTTTAAAAGTAAAGACCTTGGGTAAAGTGACCAAAGTCTTAAAGAATCTCCTCCAGCAGAGGAACAACATTTGAAAACACCTGCATGAGTGACTTCAGCCCTGAGTTGAGTATGTGAATCTGAAAGATGAAAAGTACCATAACTAAGCCTATTTTCTATAAAACAGGTCATTTCAGTTTATGCTGTGACTTTATACATTTCTGTGCTCAGAGTGGCATGCTAAAATCTATCCTGTGCATACGTGAAAAATCACATAAGGAAGAATAGTGTTCTAATTTATGACACACTCAATTTAATTGAATTGCTTCATTGTATTAATTGTATCAAATTCAATTTCATTGCATTTGGAATGAACAACCATGTATTCATACCTTCACCAACCACCTGTATTCTGTTGAGTTTACTATAATTATATCCTGTTGAGGGAAATACAGAGTGGTCCCATCCCCCTTCAGAAATAACTAGTGTATTTCCCTATTTGAGTAGAAGGAAGAATGGCAGCCTATGACAGTGGGAGCTGTAAATAATGGGCTTTTCTGTTTATTTGTTGAAATTGCTTCAAAAGAAAGAATGACAAGTAGGCCAATAACACACGAAGCTTCCACTGTGGAATGCCTAGCATGCACCTGATGTGGTCAATGTTTAATGGTGCTAGGTATTTATGAGACATTTTAACCTTGGTTATTTTTAAATGTGAAAAACCTAGATCATATTATGTATGAGAAATATTGACTGGGAATCAAATTCATGGGGAGAAATATCACCCTTTGGGTTGAAAAATTGACCACTACTAGGATATAATTTCTGAAAATTCAGGCTGAAGGCAGTTCACTAGAGGGTAATTTTTCAGTGCAATAGGCAAGTTTTCATAGGATTCTGACAGTTCTCTCTCTCTTTTCTTTTTCTCTTTCTCTCTGGCACATTTTTGTTCTAAATATGCCTTAACTCTACTAATTCTTTAGGCATTCTCTGTAGGGCTCTGTAGGGCTATAAAGCTTCAAAAATGAAGGAAAACTATTAAGCACGTTTTGAAATGATTAACTTTCCAAACCATATAAACATCTTATATCTCATGTTAATCAACAAGGACAGATGTTGTACATATACTGTTTTGTGCACAAGTTAATAGGCTGCCTAAATCTCTCAGTTTCTAGCTTTCTCCTTTCTAAAAGATCCATACACTGTTGTCAGGTTTTTCCTTCTAACACATGACACTGGCCTTGTCATGCAGCTCAAAAACCTGCAGTGGTTTCCTACTGCTCTTTTCTGCTTTTTTTCAAAAGCAGAAAATTCTCAGGCTGGCATCCAGTGATTCCCTAGTCCTATCTCAATATGCATCCCATAATTATTCTCCATATATTGAAGGCAAGTCTCCCTCCCTGAACATTTGGTTATTGTGACAATGTTTAGCTATCAGGCTTTAAAGCAGTAGCCACAAGTGAGCTATAACACAGACTTGTTCTAGAAATAGTTTTGAATATTAAAAAGAAAGCATGTAATACCTATGTTTGATACATTAAGGCCAATTTAAGATGCTTGTTTATTCATGGAAAAAGTAAGAAGGAAAATGGTAGGGATGGATGGAGAGGTAGATGAATGGTAGATGAGGGAGGGAAAAAGGAGGGAGGAAGGAAGAAAGAGAGAGCTGGACAGAGACTCATAGAGAAACAGAAATGTGAAAGAAAGAGGATATAAGAGAGAAATCTACTCCTCATTTTCTTGTAAAGCAATAATCTCTAAATCCAATCAAGTAAGCCAGCTATTGGGGATAGAGTCATTCCAAAATGCACATTTTTCTTTTCCTTTGGGGCACTCAGGCGTAACAACATATTGGGAGATTAAATATTAACAGTTTCACATATTAATGATATCCCTTTGCTATATTAAATTATTAAGTCTATTGTTAAAAATTCACATCATATGAAATGACATACACCGTAGGAACAACTAATACCTTAAATTAAGAAAATAAAAGTGGTTTAAGGATGGCACTAAGAAGGCTCCAACATTTTGTTCCAATTCAGTCAGTACATTTCTGGAAATTTCATTATGATCTGCAGAGAGTTAACACCATAGACCAAATCCTATTTTATTCAGATACCTTGATTCTTAATAGTATGATTCTTTTCCATCAGTGATATATTTTTGTCCCTATTTCCCCTCATCAACTATGTAATTCTATTCCATTTTTTCTCTAATACCACTAATACTCAGTCTTCTCCTGGGTAAAATGTTTTTGAATAAAGTGTTTTGCTTCAGTTGTCTAATAAGCAAAATCACATCCAACTTATCATTCCATTGAAAGACATCCCCACAACCACAAGATGGTTTGTGTTGCTTTATATTTATCTGTGAAATATTTACACTACCAGACATTAATTTGGAATTTTCTCCCTCAATTTTGACTACCAAAATAATACTTTCAAGTATATACTATACAAGTGAATTTCATGATTTCTGAGCAGTTGCATGAAAAGCATAATATTTAACCCATCAGTTTCTGTGGATACCCAAAAGGAAACATTTCATGGTGATTGTTTTACTAATGTTTTTATCCCTTTTAGAGGTTATGATTTATGATTTGTGAAATTTTCAACATTTTTCCTGGTTCTGAAACAGTATTGACACTGTCTATAGCTGTATAATTGAAGAACTTTTCATTGATGATGTAAGTGAATGCATAAATAATAGAAACCCTTACATTGACTTTTGCATGTAGATTATTTTTTAGCCTGGTGATGAGAAGCCCTGAACTCTCTCCTAGTAGTGATCTGTCATTGTATATCATACCTCATCTCCACAAAATTGGAAGGGGAGGCAACTGACATTCCACAGTGTTCAATGTTGTTAAACTAAATTATTAGGAGAGTCAGATGCATTACATCTATCTTTAAGTTAGATTCAACTTATAGTAGGTTTAGTGGACCATTGCAAACCAGAGAACATAGGGATTTGTGTAGATATTCTTTTATAGTATGTGTTTGTTTATTTATGTATTAACTGGGAAAGAGTGAGGGAAGGGATGAAATGCACTCTTTATCTGACTTATGTATCTGTAACCCTCTCTACAGCAATTTAACAATATCCATAAAAATGCATTTAAAATTCAACTTGAATATTTGTTTTCTCGTACTTCTTTTTTTTTTATTTTTTTGCCAGTCCTGGGCTTGAGCACTGTCCTTGGACTTTCTCAAGGCTAGAGCTCTACCCCACTTGAGCCTCAGCACCACTTCTGGCTTTTTTTTCTATGTATGTGGTACCAAGGAATCGAACCCGGGTCTTCGTGCATGCTAGGCAAGCACTTTAACCACTAGGCCAAACTCCCGGCCCCGGTTTCTCGTACTTCTTTTGGAAAAATTTTTGTGCTTTTCATTTGCATCATCATAGAGCCTTAAATGAATGTTGGCTTGAAGCCAATCTTACTTAATTTTCTAGACTGATATTTCTAAGAACCCTAAATCTGGCTTTTATGAACTTCTATCAAAGAGGCTTATATTTAATTTAATCTATAAAGGTCCACGTAAAGTAGCAGACTTATTGTATACAATAAATGGAAAATATAGTTGAATAGATTATATATTAGAAATTAACTTCAATTCTTTTTATATTATTTTGTCATTCCCCAATATTCTTTGCATTTCTGTGCACTGGGCATTGAGGCATTGGTTTACCTACTTGGGAGACAATCATAAGCAAACAGAGTTACTATTTGTAAAGAGCTAACTAGCTGTAAATACTTTAAACAATTTTTATAGCTTGTCATAAAAAAGTGAGAAATGAATTTCTTCTGACTTCTCTTATTTTTTCTTGGCAATATTGGAGATTGAACTCAGGATCTCTCACATCAAGCAATCTATTTCCTACATAATGCCCCTGATTCTTTTTTGTTTTTAATTGTCAGGGTGATATACAGAGGGGTTACAATTACATATATACAGTAGTGAGTACATTTCTTCTTGAACATTGTTACCCTTCCCCATGTTTTTCTCCCATTTTTCCTTCCCTCGTTCTCCCAAGTTATAATGTTCATTTCCAACATACTGTCTTGTGAGGGTAGCTTTTACATTGGTTCTCCCTTTGTTCTTTGTTTCACCAATTTCTTGTTCCCCTTTCCTTTCCTATTTCAAATAAACAAATACTTCAGGTACCAAAGTCAATAGCAGGGGAAAAGAAATAACTTTACTTAGTACATTTAAAACAACCACAAAGATAAACTTCTTTTTTCCATATCCTGGAGTTCATTTTGTTTACCATCAATCTATTCACTCATATGCACAAAGCTATTGAGTTATTGTAAGACACTGCTAGGAAAATACTAGATGATTGCTAATTATTACAAATGAGAGAAACCAAGGAGCCTATGTTTCTTTGGGTCTGGCTTACTTCACTTAATATGCTTTTTTCCCCCAAATATTTCCATTTCCTTACAAATGTGGAAATGTCATTCTTTCTGCTGGCAGCATAGAATTCCATTGTGGATAAATACCACATTTCCCCGATCTATTCATCTACTGAGGATGCATCCTGACTATTTTTGTTTTAATTTTTCAAATAGGTTTCATGCATTTACCTAGGCTTGTCTTGAACTATAATCTTACCACATCTGTTTCTCTGAAAAATAATGGTATAAGGGTGCAATACAAAGGTATTTCTTGAAAATTAATGAGGAAATAATGTATGCTAAAACAGTTTTTCTCTGTACTATGTAACTTTCAAAACTACTACTGCTGTTTAAAGTATATAGATAAGTTTAAAAAGCAATAAATTATGTACCAGTGAAAACAATGGCAATTTTTTTAACTAATTTGATTTTGAACAATATCTTTAGACTCATAGTTTAACTTAAAAATACTCTTCATGTCTTTAGTAAAATTACTCTAATATTCATCTACATTTTGGTGACTAATAAAAGCCTTTGATAGATTTGACAGGATAAAGATTGATTTTAAGCATAAATTCAGGCCGTAACTGAGTTCACACAAGTTACTTTGACAATCAGTCTTGGCAGAAGTCAGAATGTTTGAATGGAATATACATAAATGCACATATACAAGCAGGAAAAGTTCTTGTATAATTTGTGATTCTATTATTTCTGAGTGCTGCGATGCGAAAATGAGCAGCATTTCACAACAACACATAACTGGTGTTTCTAGTATGTATGTCCACAGTCTCTTTATTCTCTTTTATTCTCTCCCATCAATGTATAACTGTAACCCCAATCTATGAAGCATATGTGCCTTTCAAATAAGTTTCCAAATATAACCATAACAACAAGAAACAAGCTGTTATTTCACTCACAGTTACATTGTTTCTAAGGTTACTGGTTTAGAGAAGTAATTTTTTAAAAGGCATACATAATTTCAATGCATTTTTCTTCCTTCTAGCCCAGTATGTGAATACAACAAAGGGCTTATTCGAAGGCTGAGGCTTATGCTTTTCAAATATAATCTCCCCAATCAGCTTTAAGATGTTCCTATGCAAACTGGTTTTATATTTATTTTTATTTTTTTCATCCACTTACACTCTTAGATTCATTTCTCTCTTAGCCTGGCTATTAGAGTTGGCGGCTGCACAGTATAGATAGTGAACCCTCTGTATGTAGTGTCTTCATGGAAATCACCCAGGGCTGAGAGTTTCCCTTTTCTCACCTTATCGAATCTGGAACACAAATTTGCCCTCCTCGCCATAATTTGGCATTGGTGAATCACCATCATGTCACATTTGCAGTTACAAAGTAGCCAGTGGGAAAGAAGCCAACTACTTAAGGCACTTGCGATGAAAATTAAAATTTTAAAAAGTCTGATTTCAGCATTATTCATTGGAAATGCTATTTGTGAAAGCATTGACTTCTGTTTCTGAGATACTGGCAATCACTTTAATAGGCACTGCCTAGTCCTGCACTTTTAGAAGAAATATTCCTATGCACTGAACAGTGGCGAAGGAACCAGTAATTACTGCAAACTATGGCTAAAATGGCCACTTTAGGAAGTGAATAATTATCTGTCATTTACTTAGATTTTGTCAATAGCAACTGCTAATTAAAAGGACAATGGGCAAGTCATGTCAATACATGAGATGTGGGATAATTCTCTAAATCATATTGGTTCTTTATAATTTTCCTTTTTATGAGCAAGTGAGTATAAATGGGCAAAAGTATAACCAAACTTTGAAGTGACATGTAAAAACATGAAAAGAAGCCCAAGATAACTTCTAAAATATTACAATGAATAAGTTAATGAAAGTAACCTTTTAATAAGAAACTTTTAAATAAAAGTAAGTAAAAGTAGGCAGAAATTTGCTAATGTATTTTTTAAAGTATTAATCTCTTTTAGCTGTATTTACTAATGGTTTGTTTTAAAGTATGAAGTTCCCATCATGCTGCCCATGTCCTTTATATGATGGACAATCTTCCTAGTTGTTCATATTTTGGCAACAAAAATAAAAATAATAATGTGACTAGATGGTTATGGTGGACTTAAATATTCTGGAAACTAAGATCTGAGAAGCTTAATGAAAGCCAATCCAGACAGGAAGTCCTCAAGTTTTACCTTTGCTTAACTACCTAAAAGCCAAAGTTGAGCTGTGGTTGAAGTAGTAGAACACTAGCCTTGAACAAAAGAGATCAGGGACATCACCCAACTCATGAGTTCAAGCCTCAGTATGCACACACAAAAATACATACATACATACATACATACA
The DNA here is from genome assembly GCF_031878675.1 of Megascapheus bottae. Classification (NCBI taxonomy): domain Eukaryota; kingdom Metazoa; phylum Chordata; class Mammalia; order Rodentia; family Geomyidae; genus Megascapheus; species Megascapheus bottae. Next base: position 23,453,769 of record NC_143528.1, on the reverse strand, counting down.
TACATACATACATACATACATACACATATACATAATACACAGACGATACATACATATGTATGCACACTTCCTCTCAAGACAACCCTATTTATTGAAGACTATTTAGGAGATGGGTTGTATCAAACTTTTCTGCCCCGTTTTTCCTAAAACCACAACCTTCCAAATCTCTCCTCTTGATCCATTGGCCCCAAGGTCCACAATTGGTTTTTAAAAGGCTTTATGATTTTAAAGTAAAAGAATCATTTCCATCACAGTGTAACTTTAAAAATTACAAGCTTACTTATTGACAGTAGTACAATTAAGCATATATGTCAACCCTTCACAGGCATCAGCAATAAATAACATTTCTGCTTTGTGGCACATATGACCTATTCTTTTCCCACTCTCTCTGAAAATGAGAGAATTGAGATGAAAATACTGACACATCTCTGCATACTCGAGTGGGAAAGGGCTAAAATCAGGAAAATAAACTACTTTTACAATGTATTTTGGCAATGTAACGGTCCATTTCAAAAAGGAGCAAAGCAGACAATGCATGGCGTGATCCTTTCCTTTTTGAAATAACCCTTTGTGATGATTAACAATGCAAATAAATCAATTGGAGCAATATTTAAGAATAAAAAGCCTTTTAATTATCATTTCTATCAAACAGGATATATTTGTTACATACAGCAATAAAGAACCCCATTAATTTTCACAAAAAGGCTAAAGATTCAACAGATTCAGCTGCAAAAGATTCACAGAACAACCAGGAACTCCACAAATAAAAATCTACATTAAAAGAACATTAGAAGCCAGGCTGAAATGGAGAGAAATGAAAAGATGGAAAAAATATCTTGCTAGGTAACCCATTTGACTTTAGGAGCCATCTGGTCTTTTTTCATGCTTCATATCCACTGTCCTTTATCAACACAACTATGTACATGGTTTTTGGGTCCCTAATTAAATATAATCAATATAGAATGGTAGGGAAGGGCCACGTAACCATTTACATTTGGGTTTTTTTGTGAGATATTTGCCTGTTTATGATAAGGTTTTGAAGGATTTTTATATCAATGTGAGCTTAATATGTTCCCTTTATTGGTTTCTGCATTATTAACTAAATCTACATTTTCATGCCTACTTTGGGCAATCAAAGAGTGGATATCATCATTGACTTAAAAGGGAGAAACAGTGGTAAATGGTATGAGTTTAGTAAGCAATAGAGCCAGTTCTGTGAGGAATGGAATTTAAAGCCAAATGAGTTGGAATGAACTTCTGCTTACAATAAATATATATCTCATAATTTCAATACTTACAAAGGATAAGATAGATAACTGATGGATATTGCCAGATACCTGAACACTTTTTCCCAGGGATCGAGTTTTTGCTGAATTTCAAAATCAAAACTTTTACAAATTACAAAGCAAATGCATCATGCATTCCTTCTTTTATTTTTCCATCCCTTTTGTGTTTCACTAATGATCACGGATAGGAAAAATGGTAAATTACTAATGTTAGCAAATCCAAAAGATAGTGATTAAAATAATCGATTATATACTTAAGTACTGCAGGACTTTATTTTTACATTCCCGTGGCTATGGTGTCAGTTTAGACATAGAATAGTATGAATCTCTATTAGTATGTCAATTTCATCTACTGCTCCCATCTACCATATTGCTAATATGAATATTATCAGATTTTCTTTCAGAAACCTTCCACATTCCTTCAGTTTTAAAATAGCTAAAGTATCTCCACAAAGTATAACATGATCTTCATCTTTATATCTTGTTTTCCTGAAAAGATTTTGTCTAATTTGACCAAAGATCTGTACCATGCAATGTACTTTGCTTCCAGGCTTTAAGGTTGCTCTGATCTTCGGCCTCTTTCTAATCTTTGGCAATGACCAATAAAAATGGACTCATTCTCTAAAGAGTGAGTCATCTTTTAAGGGAGAAAGAGCAAATTGCTTGTCACACACAATAATACATATATAATACACACACAATAATAAATATATAATCCCCATTCCTCTCCACCCTTCCACATACACAATGGGATAAACCCAATCAGTACAAAGAATGCAAAAAAAAAAAAAAAGACCTTAATGTTCATTCACTAAGGTCTTTCTATCTTATGTATTTCTGTAGAGATTATTTGAAGACTGAAATTCTGGAGGGTGACTGATGCTTTTCATGCCAAAACAATGCTTCTACCTAATGCTAACATATTCTCAGGTGGTCTTTTTTATGATCTGATCATGACAGAAATCCCTTGAAAATGCTGAGTGTCTTGCCTGTGCTTCTCACATCCACACCACCAATCAGTTCTGTACTTCTCTGTCCTTATATATCAGTTCATGTGAATGTGGATGAGGAGAAAATGTTAATAGCTGCATATTTTTTTCCTTTTGGTCAGTTGTGGTGCTTGAACTCAGGGTTTGAGTGCTGTCACTGAGCTTTATTGCTAAAGAATAACCCTCTACCACTTTGAGTCATAGTACCACCTCCAGTTTTGTGATGGTGAACTTAAGGTAAGTGTCTCATGGACTTTTCTGGCTGACTTCCAACTCGATCCTCAGATTTCTGCCTCCTCGGCAGCTACAATTACAATTATGAGTCACTGGCACCTAGCTATGATTGGACATAAGGTGATAATGTAAATAAGTTGATATTGTGAGAGCAACTGGTGAAGAAGGAGGAAAAAGTTAGCTCTGTCTTGTCCAGAAAAGTGCCAAGTTATTTATTTATTTATTTTTGGCCAGTCCTTGGCCTTGAACTCAGGGCCTGGGTACTGTCCTTGGGCTTTTGTCAAGGCTAGTGCTCTACCACTTGAGCCACAGCACCATTTCTGGCTTTTTTCTATGTATATGGTACCAAGGAATTGAATGGGGTCCTCGTGAATGCTAGGCAAACACTCTACCACTAGGCTAAACTTCGCTTTGACTTACACTGCGGCTCACTGCTTATACCTTTATAAGTTTGTTGCAGAGTGTTTTTTTTTTCAGTTGATAATATTTAGGACTAAATATAGTTCACAGTCTGTTTGAGTAATGTGCACTTTCAGAGCATATAAGCTACTTTTCTGTTGTTCTCTTAAAGTTGGGAAGTTTTAAGCTTTAATGATAATTTTCCTCCATGGGCTGGTTAACCATGTGCACCAACTTACTCTTGTTCATCCTGCATCACATTTATTATACTAGCATCCCAACTATTTACTGCCTTCTTTAGTTTTGAAAAACCTCCCTGTTTGTTTGGATAACAAATTTTACGTTCCTGCTGTCCAAGTGAAACTCAGCAGATATCAAAATTTGTCTTTGTAATCTTCGAAGAGAAAAATTTGAGTAAAAGCCAAAGACTAAATTGCAGACGGGGCTGGACATTGGTGGCTCACACCTGCAATTTTAGCCTATCAGGAGGCAGATATCTAAGGACTATAGTTCAAAGCCAGCCCAGGCAGGAATATCTGAGAGACTCTTATCTCCAATTAAGCTCCAGAAACCTAGAAATGGAGCTGTGGCTCAAAGTGGTAGAGAGATAACTTTGAACAATAATTCTCAGGAACATTAACCAGAGTTCAAGACCCAAGATCAAATAAATAAGCCTGGCCTGGTGGCTCATGTTTGTAAATGTAGCTACTCAGGAGGCTGAGATCTGAGAATCAAGGTTCAAAGACAGTCTGGCTACAAAAGGACCTGAGACTGTTATCTCCATTTAATCTCTAGAAAATGGCTTGGATCAGGGGTAGGGTTGTAGCCTTGAAATGAAGAGCTCAGGTAGAGGGCCCAGGCTGAGTTCAAGCACCATGACCCACCAAGAAAAAAAAAAAAAAGATCAAATGAATAAATAAGTAAACAAACAAATGAACAAACAAACAAATAAATTGCAGAAGGGACTCCATTTAGGAATTGTGAAAAGTAAAATTTGAAATTCATATGTTCAGTTAATCATTGAAATTTCTTTAAAAATAAGCATAAAATGATTTTTTGCAGCTCAGAATTCCTAAGGTTTCAAGCATGAGACTGAAAATAGGGAGGCTAAACTTGGTGGAAAAAAAAGGAAAGGCCATAAAGGAGCTCTAAGTTTAGTCTTCTGAGGGTTTTCCATACTGCTTTCCAGGGTGGTCGAACGAGTTTCACTCCCATCAACAGTGTAGTAGAAATGATATTAGAATATTGAAGAATTGTTAAGAAGTTAATCTATAAATATTTGGGATGATGGAAATGGCAATATAGTTAGATATGCCTATATTTTCTTGAAAAGATGTTCATTTTACTGATAATCTTTTAACAAAGACTTTGTAATATATTTTTAAAAGAAAAAAAAAGTAAATGCCAATGTTTTTCCAGTATGATTAGTGAGGGAAATGTTGGGAGAAAGTAGAAAATTAAGGAGAATTCTCTGAACAAAAATTCATGGATGTATGTTAGGGATTTTCAAGTTCATGTTATGATTGATATAAATAAAAGTATATCGGACTAGATTTGATGACATGTGCTTCTTAAAAAAACAGATAACAGTGCATTAAGGACAAGGTTATCTTATATTGTTATAATATTTCACCTTGCTATCTGCTATATTATATATATGCGTATTTGGTTATTTGAAATAGGATAGGGAAGGGGTGAAAACAGAATGAGGGGTGGGGGTGGAGGGAGGGAAATGGGGATTAAGACATTAGAAAGGGTATGAATGTTTGTGAAGTAATTCATCTTCTATCTGGTGAATATAATGTAACCCTTCTATTAATTACAATAAAAATATACGGAAATAACGAATGAGACATAATCAGTAGAAACCTTGGGCTCTCCTAGCAGAGGTTTACAATAGAATAAAACCTAGATACATAAGGCCATATAGTATGACGATAAATGAAAGGACCTCCAGGATATCGAAACAAAAGCCATATAATGAGTTATTTTTGTCCTTAATGTACTATGTTTTCTCTCATCTCTGTTGCTGTCCCTTGGTTATCTCATATTGTTACAGTATTTCACCTTGTTATCTGATATATTGTATATATGCTTGATGGGTTTTTTGAAATTGGATAGGGAACGGGGAAAAATAACATGAGCGATGGGGGGGGTGGAATGTGGACCATGACATGAGAAAGGGTATCAATGTATGTGAAGTAATGCACCTTTTCTCTGGTGGATATAACGTAACCCTTCTAAAAATATATGAAAAAAAAAAGAATGAGACAGAGGAACTACAAAAAACAGATAATCTGGTGTCTATGTAAATGATTCGGATCAGCTTTTGCTTTGTCAACATAAGTGAATTGTGAAGATCACTTAGCAAGATTAATAATACGCTCTATTAGAAACTGTGAAGGTTAGCCAGGCACCAGTGGCTCACATATGCAGTCCTACCTGACATCTATGGATCACAGTTCAATGCTATTAGGGAACTCCATGGAAGTTAAGCCCTCTGGGTTTGTTGTAGGGGAATCTAAACTGTAGTTTAAGATTTTAATGCAGTTTTTAACTTTTGTCTTCCAATAAGCTCTTTATTTTTAAGCATGAAGAGGCATGAGGCCTGAGGATCTGTCTTAGGCAGTCTTAGCAAGAGGGAGGCCGTGAATGCAAAAATACACACCCACATCCCCCCCACCCCCCGCAATGCACACACTACACACACACACACACACACACACACACACACACACACACACTTAGGCTACTTTATTCTGTTTGCATTATAGTAGACAACCCTTTAAAAGTATCTTTCTAAATAGTAAAATATTTGTATTAATTTTGTTTCTCCTCATGGATTTTCTCTTAAGGGATGAGTGGTCACTGCGTATAGTTGAGAGGAAATGTGACCAGGTACTGTAGGGGGCAGATTAAAGAATTTTAAAGCAAGAAAATGGAGGGAATGGTCAGACCAGCAGCAGAGCCAATCCAGTGGAACCTAGAATCTCATTGAGCAGGCACTCTCTCCTACCTGAATATCCCTCCTCCTTATCAGTCTTATTAGACAGTCGATCTAGGACAGGAGTGAGAAGCAATTTTACTGCCTGACAATTTAACACTCAAGTAAACTCAGATGAATTTAATACTCCTCCTACTTCTGTTTACCAATTAGTAGCTAAGTGCTACCAATTTTGCAAAAACTTGAAGCTTATTTATTCTGGAAGGACAATAAAAACTAATATTAAAGAAAAAGGAATCTGTGTGACTTGATTGCCTGGAAGTTCCACATGTATATTATTCATAGGATAAAAACATGCCTACGTACCATCATAGATATGCAAATGTGCATAGTTCCTTAGGAAAATTGAACCTAATCATTTTACTTCTTACAATAGCAATTGAAGTCTTACAGGAAAGAAAAAAAGTCATTTAAACAGTTTCTTCTATTGCAACAGTTTCTTCTGATTACGAAATCTTGTGTTGACTTATGTCAGTTTGTTTCAATATAGTATTTGGTATACGTGACATGGAATCATGGTTTTATCAGTTTTCCCTACTGACATTTGAGAAGTACTACTTTCCTTTTTTATTGGGAATGTGATAGGTATGCTAGCTAAAAATATATTTGGATTTAATACAAGTTGATAAGAAACAACTGGTGAAAGCTAAAAATGAGTATATTTAACATTACTAACTCCTTTCTGGAGGTACTTCAGTTTTATTTAATAGAAATGCAATTCAGCACAACATATAACCCTTAAAATTCCTGATAGAGATATAAATTCATGTGTTTCTCATAATCAGTAATGGCCTAAGCTTGAATCTATATCCATGACCCAGATGATGAGCCTTGTAATTTCTGCTTTTGCTCTCAGACATGAAACTCATTAGCATATGTGGTTTCAGTGCATATGCATGGAACAGAAAAATTATTTCATTATTATGAGCAATTTTCAGTTTGCAGAAAAAAAGAAAGCAAATGAGATCAGAAAACAGTATTAGAAAAATATTTACCTTCATTTATGTGACATAGAATTTTTACATTATTTATTAAATATTGATAATGATATATTTTATTTTAACAGGAATGTGTCTGCCAGAATTGAGTTTTCCTTTCAATGGGTAAGTGACTTTTTAAGACAGTTAATGTAAAGTTATCATAGTTTCTGATTTATGAATTGAGAAGCCTATCCATTTTACAGCCTTGTGACTGACAGCTGTGTTTTCAAAGCTGAGGATGTATATTATTAATTATCTTATGCTCCTAATTATTGTTCATGGTGCTGAAATTGTATATAAATGATAGATGGGAATATTTTTCTTTTTTAGAAAGAATAATTTAATTAACTGTTAAATACCTGTTAAAGTAATACTAAAAAAGAACATAGTTCAGTTTGATCATATTTGTGTCCATTCTGGATGGATGTAAATAATTTTCATGGAGATTATCAGTAATTTGTGTTAAACTTCTACTTTTCTCATTTATTTTTATTTTTCCATTGGTTGGTTAGAATTATAGAAGACTACTTATTTCAAAATTTAAAAAAACTGATGTATTATCCAGCTATTAGTAAGAAAATGATACATTGTTTACTTAAATGTCTATATTTTCAAATTAAGTAATATATTAGATTCAGCCTTGAATTAAATCTGAACATTGACTCAATCTAGTTAAGGTTCTGTAAATTCTATGGGATGTTAAACTTAGTGTTTAGGTACAATATGTTCTTAAACCACGAAATGCCCAGTTATGAGGTTATTCCTCAGCTTGGCTTTCACCAAGCAGTGTTAATAGCAAGTATTATTTGATGTATCCCCAGTGTAGTCTTTATTTCTCTAAAAGTTTAAAGCTGTCTTCAGAAGACATACCTTCACCAACTTGCACCATCAACATTATTCTCTATTACTATACTTAGTTCCATGTTTCACTTGTTTTATTTGTGTGTGAAATATTTATTTTTATTCCTATAGACATATGCCTGAAACTAGGGAGATGTATTATCATAAGCATATTTGAACACTCCTGATTAGCTCTATGTGTAATTATAATGTTAACATCTATAAATTCATCTACCTAATCATTCTTCATTAGTTGCATTTCCATGATCTGGTTACGCTGATATATTAGCCAGGTGTCTAGCATGCTGATACTCATGTTAAGTTACACTATTAGAAAATAAATGCATTTTACTGGTGTTTGTCAATTTGAGAATATTATTACTTTTCAAATCTCTGAACTGTTTTGATCACAGTCTACAAAGCTGTCAAGTGACCAAGAAGTATTCTTAAAATACATTTCACATTTTTTCCATGTCACAGTCGTTGTTAGCTCCAATAGAATTACAAAAATATTATTTTGATACATTTACCCTTGAACTATGTAAACATATAATTACAAGTTATGCCAGGCTATGTGCAAAGTACATTGCATATAAGAACTATCAAAAAGTAAAATTACAAACATTATTCAACATATATTCTCTCTGCATGCAAGTGTTTTAATCAGGTGATGCTTAATTAGAATTGATTGTAGACCTACTGCTCTTCTTGCTGTGTGACTTAAACAAATAACTCAAAATTCTCTGAAATATTTTTTCAGTTGCCTAAATGGGTACAGTTATACATATTTTGTTTCCAGAGTGATGTAAGGATGCAGCTAGTTTGCTGCTTTCCTCTAAGAGCAGCTCAACTATTATTTGCTTAGAGCCCAGATAAATTGCATTCTGTTCCATCTGGTAGCAGAATCATCTTATAGCAGGCTCTTCTTTTCTTTTGTGTACATATGCATTGCCTTGAGTATCCTGAACTAATAAAGTATTGACCTGTTAGTGGTGGAAGCGTGTCAGGTTACATTCTGTCTCATTCTTCAATATGTGAATGATGTCCTTGTGCACATCCAGCACTCACCTGCAATCATGTCATGAAGGAGACCAACTTTCACTTTCTAATCTTTGTTAGCATATTAAATGATTATTGCCTTTTTATCCTTTTCTTCATTGTTCCCGCATAGGAGACTAATTTTCAATATTTTCATGTATATGTATATATGCATGTATATATGAGTATATATACACACGTATTTATGCACAAATACATACCTTAGATCCCACATATGCACACCAGAGTTTAGTTGGGAGAAAAGTTTAGTTCTAGCTTCTTTTATTCATTTATCTAGTAAGAAAACTCCCTCTTCAATTTTCTCTCTTCAAAGGGAAAAGCTACTGAGGGATAATGGAATAATTGAATAGTTGAAACTCACTCACTTGATGTCCTCACTGATATTTATGCTTTAATGTGCTTTTGTGAAGATTTCAACGAAAAGCAAGTTTGAGGCCCAAAGCCATTCTCAGGCATCCCTAATAACTATAAAAGTAGGGTTGTTTACTCTATGTTATTAATGTAAAAGTTCCATATAAGTTTTCAAAGTCATAATCATTTTTATCCTCCCTCTTTTGTGTCACTGAAGATCAAAAACCTTCAAACAGACTGATATCTAGTCTTATGAAAATTCTAAGCACATTATTTTAAAATCTTCTCTATGTTGTCTCTATGTCCTCTTTTCTTCTCAGTGTCCTTCAAAACTTTAAGAATGATTTGATTTTTAATTCTACTGTGGCAGAAATTCCCCTATACCTTAGTGAAATAATACTGCATATGTAGGAAAGGGTTATGTGTCTGTGCTTTGGGAAGGGGGAAAAAAACATGAGAAAGGGTATCAGAGTTTGAGATGTAATGCACCCACTGCCTGATGAATGTAACTGTATTCCCCCTATACATAACCCCTACAAGGAAAAAAGAAACAAACAAAACCAGGGACAGGATGAGTTGGTAAAGTAAGAAGGGTAAATATGCCTTATTTTTGCGCCTAAGTGTTCCAGCAGTATTCTATCAGTTCAAATAAATTTATATGTAATTTGCTTATAGAATTTATTCATATTTATGGAAATATAAGAGAAAATAAAAAATATGTGCTCCAAGTAGTAATTGAATTCAGTAATTCAATAAAGCCAGACTTTAAACAGGCTACTTGTCAATATAAATACAATGTAGACCAAGAGCTTGATTTCTTAAAAAATCAAAATAAAACCAAAAGTGAAATTTACAAATAATTTATAAATAATGAAATATTCAATTTTGAACAGTTATCTGTTTACATAAAGCAATTATATAATAGATTTTATGATTGTTCAAACTCATGAGAAAATAGAAGATCCTCTGTACCTCATTTGCCTGGTTTCACAGAACCAATTCTTGTGACCAAAGAAAGCCGATCTCACTGTACAACTACATAATAAAATAAAATGGAAAAAAAGTACATAAGTTAGCCGGGCACAGTGGCTCATGCCTGTAATCCTAACTTCTCAGGAGGCTGAGATCTGAAGATTGTGGTTCAAAGCCAGCCCAGCACTAATGACAGTGTGATTCTTATCTCCAATTAACCACTAGAAAACCAGAAGTGGCACTGTGGCTCAAGGAGTAGGGTGGTAGCCTTGAGCTGAAGAGCTCAGGGTCAGCTCCCAAGCCCAAAGTCCAAGCCCCAGGATCCACAAAAAAAAATGCTTAAGTTGAAAAACATTTTAAATTGAAAACAACAACAAAAAAAGGCAGACAATGGATTCTGAAGAACATGTGACCTCTAGATGCCAAGCTAAGTGTCTTAATATTGAAGAACTGAAAACTAATATTTATCATTTAGGAACTCATTGCTCTGTGAATATTCTACCTTAAGCTTTGGCAAGGGTTCTTTCCTTTTATGAGCTGAGAATTGTTCTAATTTGAATGACATATTCTGTGTTTCCACTTGAGGCACTGATTTATAATGTGCTTTATACAGTTGAAGTATCCCTTACTTGAAATGCTTGTGAACAGAAATGCTTTAAGAATTTGACTTTTGTAGGAGGTGAAATTTGAAGAGATTTGAGGATGGAATTTAATCCTAAATATATGATGCATTTATACTACACACGCATCTCATACATAGAACACAATGGTAACTTTACATATTATCATGAGGTCAGATGTCTCATAACGCGTAGAATTTTTCACTTAGAAAGATATGGTGACATTCAAAAAGTATCTGCTTGGATGGATTTTAATTTACAGATACTTATATAAGGAGATTTCTTTCTTTGCATTTTTAATATATTATTACTTAATTAATAGAAGGGTTACAGTATATTGACCAGATAGAAGGTGCACTACCTCACAAACATTGCTACCCTTTCTCATGTTTTTGTCCCAATTTCCCCCCCACCCTCTCCACTCATCTTGTTTGATATATCAGATAACAAGGTAAGATGCTGTAACAATATGAGACAACCAAGGGAGAGCAAAAGAGATGAGAAATAAGAGTATATTAAGAAAAACAATCACACTCTATAAAGCTCTTGTTTTCATATCCTGGATGTCCTTTCATTTAGCCTCATCCTATATGGCCTTATCTTGGTCTTGCCCTATTGTAAACCTATCTTAAGAGAGTTCAAGGTTTATACTAATTATGACAAATGAGAAAAACAAAGAGATTCATATATGCACATTTTATTATATGCCTTTTATATCCTTTTATCATAAGCTAGCATCTTTCTGCTACACAAGTTCTGTAAGTGTAACACTTTACCTTGTTTTCTCCTTTTTTTCAATTAATGGCAGTGTCATAACTAGCATTCTATTTTTTATAGATACACATGTCTCTTATACTCCCTTTGGATATAATTCCAAATGTGAACAGATTGAGTTAGCTTCTAAATGGTCTATTATTTATTAGTGTGGTGGATGTACAATAAAAAGAAACACTGTCATTCTTCATCTGTGCCATCTTTATATTCCCTCAAGTAGCTCAAAAATCATTTAGAAGTTCTACTTCTTACAAATGGGGGGCAGTACCTCTCTAGTTTCTACGATTTCCTCAAGATATACTATAAGATTTTCCTTTTCTTTTCTTTTCTTGCTTTTTGTTGTCGGTCATGGGGCTTGAACTCTGGGCCTGGGTGCTGTCCCTGAGAGATTGTGATATTAGGAATACAAATTTTCTTTTCAAACTTAGAGCACAGAAATTTCCATTCACTATGATTTACTTCTTTTGTACTATTTATCTGCCTAGCTATGTCTCTACAGTTGATTGAAAACATAACAAAATGGAGCCTAAGATAGAATCCCTTAGAGGATACCAAACGAAAAGAAATTTCTTTATAGCATCTTGGTCCCAAAACAGGGATTCCTACAGCAGCTACTGAGGTAACTCAATATAATCAGAGGGATGAAATTGTGAACCAGAATGTATTTTTTTAAATATTTTTATTGTAATTAATAAAAGGGTTACATGATATTTGCCAGATAGAAAGTGCATTAATTCACATACATTGATACCCTTTCACATGTCTTGGTACCCATTACCCTCACCCCCCACCCCCCCACACGTCTTGGTTTTCCCCCCTTCCCTATCAAATTCAAATAACCAAATACAAATAAATTCAATATATCAAATAACAAAGTGAGATACTGTTACAATATGAGATACCCAAGGGACAGCAAAGGAGATGAGAGATAACATAGTACATTAAGGACAACAATCATTTGTTATATGGCTTTTGATTCAATATCCTGGAGGTCCTTTCAATTAGCTTCATACTATATGGCCTTATGTATGAAGATTTTGCTCTATTGCAGATCTCTGCTAGTAGAGCCCAAGGTTTCTACTGATTATGACAAATGAAAGAAACCATTGAGCCTAAGTTCCTTTGAGTCTGGCTTACTTCACTTAATATGATCATTTCTAAGTCTTTCATTTCCTAACAAATGGGGCAATGTCATTCTTTCTGACAGCAGCATAGAATTCCATTGTGTACAAATACCACAACTTGTTGATCCACTCATCAACTGAGGGACATCTAGGTTGGTTCCATATCTTTGCTATGGTGAATAATGCTGCAATGATCATTGTTGTGCTAATGGATTTAGTATGCCCTTGTTTCTGGATGGTTGGGTAAATGCCAAGTAGTGGAATTGCTGGGTCATAGGGGAGCTCTATGTTTAGCCTTTTGAGGCACTGCCATACTGCTTTCCATAGTGGTTGAACGAGTTTGCACTCCCACCAACAGTGTAGTAGTGATCCCTCCTGGCCACATCCCCTCCAGCATCTGTTATTATTCGTTTTCCTGATCCTGGCCATTCTAACTGGAGTGAGGTGGAATCTTAGAGTTGTTTTGATTTGCATTTCTTTTATGACCAGAGATGTGGAGCATTTCTTCATGTGTCTATAGGCCATTTTTGTTTCTTCTTCAGAGAAGACTCTCTTTAAGTCTTTGGCCCATTTTTTAATGGGATGGTTGTTACTTTGGTGATTAGTTTTGGAGTGATTCAATTTTTTGAGTTGTTGATATATTTTAGATATGAGGCTTTTCTGTTGTTTGGTTGATGAAGATCTTCTCCCACTCTGTAGGCTTCCTAATTAATTTACTAGCTATGTCCTTTGCCATACAAAAGCTCTGCAGTTTAATACAGTACCACTTATCCAGCCTTTCTCTGATTTGTTGTGATTCTTGGTCCTTATTAAGAAAGTTTCGACCTGTGCCAAGGAGGCCTAGTGTATCTCTTATTCCTTCCTGTAAAGTTTTCATTGTGTCAGCTTTTACCTCCAGGTCTTTGATCCATTTGGAGTTAATTCTAGTGCAGGGTGACAAAGAAGGATCCAACTTTAGTTTTCTGCAGGTGCTTAACCATTTCTGCCAGCACAACTTGTTGAAGAGGCTGTCTTTCTTCCATTCTATTTTTTTGGCTCCCTTGTCAAAGATTAAGTGGCCATAGGTCTGTGGTGAACCAGAATTTATAAGCAAGGCACTGTAGCCACTTCCCATGCACCTAAGGATTGAATGACTCTTTCATTTTTCATTTCACAAAATTGTCTTAATAGCCTAGATATAGTAGCCAATTTTTTCAAAATAGAATCTTTCATTTTATAATCCCAAATACTTGAGGCAGTTGAAATAAAAACCAAATAAAACTGAAATTCACACTTTTTACCTTTTTTTTTAAATTAAATTATGAATTTCACACCTCTCAAATATTTTTGTTACTATCACAATGTCCTAGGCAATACAAAAGTGCATCTTGGCTTATAACTCAGGAAGAACAAATATACAGAATCTGAAATATATTATAAATATTGTTAATATTTCTCTCACTGGGGAAGACACGTGTTTAGAGACAATGATTCAAGGAAAATACAACTTCTTCATATATATTTTTCCTTTGTTTTTCTTTCCATGTCTGATAAAGCAATGGAAATTAAAGAATTTATATTGATCAATATGCAACTGACATGTTGAATTGAAACCACGTTGTATAACTACTTAAAGATAATTTTTAAATAAGTTAAAACAGAAAAAGCACAAATCATGTTCCTGTAAACAAACAAATAAATGAGCAAATAATAATTAAAATACATTTTCTTTCGTAATTTTTTTCAATATGAATGATTTCAGGAAATGGACATTATCAGAACCATTTTAGGTAGCATGTAAGTTTTCTATGAGCTTTTAATGGATTTACATTCATGTCTAGGGGTTCTCAATATATAGTAAGCCTTTAGATTTAATGGTAATGTGAATAAGAATCTGATTGATCACAAAAATATTGCATATTTTGTGATTTGAATTTGTACTATTTTTATATTTTAAATAGCACTCATATTTACAAAGTTAAATATGCTTTAACTGAACATATATTTATTAAAGCTTAATAATTTACCGGCATTGAATTATCTGTGTTTATTTATATTATTTGTATGCATATATATGTATATATGTCGAGAGATTATGTTTTATTGTCATTAAGTACTTGTACATAGATAGGAGTTTCCATTAAACAAAGCCGTTTATGATAACAGTGTATCTTGATCAAATTTTCCCTTTTCAAGATTCTCACCCATGTTCCTCAACTTACCTGGTACTTCCCTCATAGAAAACAAACAAATAAGGCTTCACTAAAGTTGTCAGCACAGACATGTTCAGAGGAGCATTCTTTACCACAGCAAGATACAGAATCAGCTCAAGTGTCCCTCAACTTGAGTAGATCAGCTAAATGTGATATATGCACACAAAGGGATTCTATCCCTCCATCAGAAAGAATGATATTGTACTATTTCTAAGGAAAATGAAAGATTTGGAGAAAGGAAGCCAGACCAAGAGAAGCATAGGTTTCATGGTTTCCCTCATTTGTGAAAGCAAGAATGTACCTATAAATTTACAAATAAACACACTGGTTAGTACGCAAGGAGCTACAAATGAATTAAGAATATTAGATTGTATGGAAAGTGTAGATAGTATAATTTTTGGAACTACTAAGACAGCACCCAACCAAATAAGCCCCAGGAAGTGGGTCTTGTAAGAAGGGAAGTTGGGGCTAAGGGGAGGAGAGAGACTGGAGGCAACCAGTCCTTGTACATATGACAGACTTGAGAAAGTAAAGAGAGGAGTCAGCTTATGGATCTGTGGATGACACAGATCTGGATACATTGCATATATAAACTTCTCTGTAAATGCGCCACCAAAAAGCACATAACTTAGTATGGCTTCTTAAAAAAATAAAAAGGCTTATGCCTTACTGGCACATTCCTCTAATGCCAGCAATCTGAGAGCTAAAATAATCAAATTTAAAGACTCTTATCTCCAATTAATCACTATAAAATGGGAAGTGGAGCTTTGGCTTAAGTGGTGGGGTGGTAGTCTTGAGCTGAAGATCTCTGGGACAGCACCCAGGCCCAGAGTTCAAGTCCCATGACCCACCCCCCAAAAAAACTAAAACCCACCCCCCAAGAAAATTTAGAAAAAAGCAGAGTCAATTCTTACAGTAATGAATCCAATAAAAAGTGTCATTCCTGTTACACAAAAAACTGATTTCTGAAGATGAGAACTACTAACGCCCATCCTAAACTTGGTGTTATCCTGAATATAATATGTATATGTTCAAAAATTTTGTTTAATAAAACTAGAAATGTCTGATTACATAAATAATAACTAATTTATTAGATTTATGGATATTACTTATTAATTGTGCTTAATGATTAACAAATAACAATATCTTCCTGCATGTTATATAAAACACCAATCAAACTGTTAATACAATATGATTTTCTTTGGCAATAGGGGAAACTTTGGAAGGGTTCTTGAAATCTATTCGTGTCAAACTTCTGTGATTTACTTGTGACTGTGGGAAATGTCAGAAAGATTCAGCTCTGCACAGTGAGTTGGTTCAGAGTATTGTTTATGATGATTGAAAAGAAGGCATCATAAGACACTTTATTTGCATACTCTGATAGCCAAGCTTCAGCATCTCAAAGTTTGTTTTTCTCCTTAAGCCACTGTGATTTCAGCAGCAGAATGTCACTGATTTGCCTTGTATTGAGGCATCATAACAAGGGAAACGGCATTGGGCTAGTCTTGTACTCAATGTAAGTCTATAAGTGCAGCATCATTCCCTTTTCTACCAAAGCAGGGGTCTGAGAGTTTTGTTTTTTTTTGTTTAGCCACAAAATAATAGTCTACTCAAGGAGAATACTATTGTCTACAAAATGGGACAGGATAGAGTTTAAAGGCAATTCCTTTGGAACCTTTTAGAGATAGAGAAATTGGAACTTATTTTTTTCAACTACAAATGTTCAAAAAAGCTTTGGGAAATGAATTGTACTATAGCATTTTCAGCAGACCATTTATAAAGAATTAAATATATTTCAAGGGGGAAATTGATTTCAATAATTAGTTTAGTTCTACAAAGTCTAGAGCTTCATTAACATTCTTCAGTTCAACCATGGACTAATTAACGTATACTTATTTGTTTTGACACATTGGGAAATGTTTCAACCCACATAGAAAATAAAATGCACATTCTTAATTTCTTGTTCTCCTTTTCAAGAGAATTCAAAGATAAAAGTGATGTTTGGTTAGGCTTTGACCTTTTATAATGTGGCCTCTACACAACATCATTATTAGTAAAATGTGATAGAAGTGTCTTTAGGGAAGGAACTATGAATATTTATTTAGGAATTGGCTATTGACCAATATTCTGTATTCTAAAGCCATAAATATTAGATACTTACGATTATTCCCTCCCAACATACCCCCACCAAATTGTGAAAGCTATGGATATTTACATTACCATTTCTAGAAGTCATTTGTAAAAGGGTCTACTTTGGTGGAAATCTTCATATGCATGTCTATTTAGTCATAAAATGTTAAGTAGATATAAATTCTGGTCATAAGCTAAATAATTAAACATGCTAATTATCTTGGGATCCTAAACTTTGAGCAAGCAACTTTTATGAAAAAGGGAATTAGTAAAAACAAAAATAATTTATATCTCTCAAGTAAGTCTTTGAGACTGGGTAAAAGCTAGCCAGTATTTTTTAGAGCATTCTCTGTTGTCATTAACTTTTCTTGTTGCCACTCCTCTCAGCAGAGTCACTGTAATTTAATGAATAGGTAAACTGAATTATGGATGTTGAAGTCACATATCGCTGAAGGGAACCAAAGCCCTAATAACACCTTGAACAGAATGCTAAGACTGTTTCTGTGCGGTAGAAAACAATTCTTCAAAATTCTATTTTTATGATACCTCACAGCACTGAGACTTCCACAGGAATAACATCTTTAAAACACTATTAAATAATAATGGACAACTAGAAAAATATTAAATTTTCATTCATTATACTAATCTACTATTGCTTTAATTTAATTAATGTCTATGCATTATATTCATTCATCTCTATGCCCTTAATGTCATTAAAATATGTGCTCATAGTAAGACTCAGAATGCTTTTGTTGGTATTTAGTTTGGGTTCACCAAAATTCATGCATTTGGTATATAGTTACTTGGCAATGCTCTTTCTTGCAATATAACCCTCTAACTATCCAAGATCTACTTCAATATTGGGTCTTGTGAATTTTACAATAAACTCGGATGGAATAAATTATTGCCAAGTATAATATATCAATGCTAATCTAAACCACAGGCTTCCATGATTGACAATAACTTCAAATTAAGCTCATCAATGTGATAAAGATTTTCAGGAACGACCCATATGGAGACATGAGTCAAATATGCTCAGTAAACATAAATATTTGTTAACAATAACTCCATTTCATCCAGGCACTAGTGTCTCATGCCTGTAATCCTCCCTGTGTAGGAGGATGAAATCTAAGGATTATGGTTCACAGCTGAGTGGGCAGAAAAGTGTTTGAGAATCTTATTTCCAATAAACTACTTAGAAAAGGCCAGAAGTGGCACTGTGGCTCAAGTGGTTGAATGCTAGCCTTGAATCAAGGAAGCTCAAAAATAGTGCCCAGTCATTGAGGTTAAGCCTCATGACTGGCATAAAATAAAAATGGAAAAAAAGTAGTAATAAATCCATTTAAAAAATAGTAAATACAAGAAGGCAGTTGATGAATATGGAGGAAAAAGTGAGGAAGGTTTTTGTTTTTGACTTTAGAAAGGAACTTCCTGAGACAAAGAGGAGGTAACCCAAGCCAGTGTGAATGACGTGGTGGGAACAAAGTCTGATGGAGAGGGGTGATGACAACAATTATCTAGTGATTGATAGTACAAGGCATAGTGAGAGAAGGAAGAGATAAAATTTGAAGATTGGAAAGTTAGTCATAACTCTTCAAAATACTAAAATACCTAATGAGAAGGGAAGAAAATAAGAAATTCTAGTAATATTTTTGAAAAGTACAATGCTTGAAAGTCACCAGTGAGAGATTTGGATAATAGAAATTCCAGGAAGTCAGAGGTTGTGAGTAATATAGTATATGAGATAATGGATATGAAAATGCTCTGTAAACTGCAGGTGCTATAAAAGCATGAGATGTAATCATTATGTGGCTCACTAGAAAGAAGTCAATAATTTTCTTGAAAACAGTTTGGAAATGATGTAT
Source organism: Megascapheus bottae (assembly GCF_031878675.1). Classification (NCBI taxonomy): domain Eukaryota; kingdom Metazoa; phylum Chordata; class Mammalia; order Rodentia; family Geomyidae; genus Megascapheus; species Megascapheus bottae. Next base: position 23,434,950 of record NC_143528.1, on the reverse strand, counting down.
AGGTTAGCCCTAGGAGAGAGGTTATAGGATCCAACCACTAGTTGGATGATAACAGGCTAAGCAGATCAAAGGAGATAAGGAAGAAGACAGGTATGGATACTTAGAATCTGCATTTTCTTCTTATGAAGCCATTCAACTTGAGTCCCTAGTAGAAACAATGGCTAAAGAATTTATATATATCATAATATAATGACTGATTTACAAACAAGGTTGTCATGTTTGTTGTATTTTTGTTTTTGTTTTGTGCTTGACATTGTTGGGTTTGAATTTGAGCCTACATGCTTAAATTACTGCATTATAAGTGTAGTTGGATTTATAATAAATTTTATAGTACTTGTAAACTTGGAATATGTAAATCATGGTTATTGGTATATAAATCACCAAGCATTCTTATACCTTGATTAAACAAAATATTGTAAAAGTGCATAACCTATACATGTGTATACATATATGCATTCATTATATTGATATATGAAACATAAAACATTTATAAAAATATAAAATTAAAAATGCAAGGTCATGTTTAACTGTGAAGGGAAAATAAACCTGTAATCCTAACCCTTAAGTGGCTAAAGGTCAAAAATTCTAGAAGGAAAGTGCTTCTGTGATACCTGTTCCATAAAACAAATTTTTGCTATTATCCCATCAAATCATACTCTTGTTTTTCTTCTTCCTGAAACTGTCAGATTTTCTCTAAACTATGTCCTCAGGTACTGGCTAGTAATTCATTTGTATATGTGGTTAAGAAAAAAGTGTTTATAGATCTGAGACAAGTTTCCTGAAGTAACTGGCAGTGGCTGTTCTTCTTTGGCTACAGTTCATGCATACAACCCACTCTTAGATTGGACAGGCTTATACAGTTCATGTGTATAACCCCCTCTTTGATTGGGCAGGCTCAAAGGTTCACATATTCAAAATAACAACTCTATATGTCAAACACTTTTGTCAAACGCAGTTTCTGGACTTGGGGAATTCAGGTGCTCTTGTCTCCAGGGCACTCAGGTCTTTTTTTACACCTTCAAGGCCTTGCTTCAGTCCACAAGAAATTGAATGCCTGCTGTCACCCACCTCCTACCTCTAGGTACCCTACCTTTCTATCCCGGAGATTAAACATTGGATATATCTTTGACACCATTGGTATTATAATAACAGTGATTAATTATAGAACTTTATGCTTTTCTAAAATTTGAGTTTCAGAAATAAATACTTTCCTTGAGCTATAGAAAATGAAAACTAACTTGTACTAGTTTAAATACAACAAACTGTTAGACGTTTACTCACCCCAAACTACAAGATTATCGTTCTTTCAGATACAAGAATGTCATAAATTTATTTGGCCTACATAATTTATTTATTTTCTAATAATATTGATATGTTGCCAAAGCAATGCAAAGACAATTATACCCACTAGTCCTCTTCTTACAACCTTGAATGCATCTCTATGGTAACACATCTTTGCCAGAACCATCAGGAGATGAAGCCAATTAAGAGAAATCATGGTGCACAGATCTCTCTGAGCACAAACTTTTTAGGCACTGATTGGTGTCAGTGTGTTGTAAATAAATCACTTGAGCACATTTGATTAATACCCAAATCTTGGGATATTTTGAAACATAAAGTCTATTTGATTAATGTGAAGAAGGTATCCATTGTGAAAAAACAATCTATTCATACATGTCAAAAATTACTGAATCCTGCCAGTTGAAGGCAAATTCAGGTTTATAGCCTAGCTACTTGGGACACTGAGAATAGAGGATTGAAGTTGAAGGAGAGCCAAAATGAAAAAGTTCTTGAGACTCATTCTCAACCCATGGATTTTTTACAGTGCCATGTACATGTCAATCACCCAAACTATATGAGAGTCTGAGATTGTGAGGATTGTGGTGTCAGGCTAACCTGGACAGATATATCCATGACACTCCATCTTCCCAAAAGGACGCTGGATGCTGTAGTGAACATCTATGATCCCAGGGATAACAGGAAGCCTTAAATAAGACAGTATTATGCCAGCCTACAGAGAATAAGGCTCTGAATTCAAAACCCTGCTCTTGCCAAACATATCTGTGTGGGGAACAAGAGGAGAGGAAAAGGAATAGAGAGAGTCAAGAATTGCTGACATACTCCTTTATATCTTAGTTACATTTAAATAATATTCTGTCATTGAAAAATTCACTAAGACTAAGGACTCTCTTGCAGATCATAGTGGATAATTTTAACTTTCTTGTACCAACATGTTATTCATATATATGTATAGATTTCTTTATTTCTGTTTAAATATAGAATGTTCAACAAATGCTAAGCTTATTTGTTAATCAAATATTTATTATTAATAATAATAATATCATTATTATTATCATTCCATTCCTGGGGCTTGAACTCAGGGCCTGGCCACTGTCCCTGAACTGCTTTTGCTCAAGGCTAGCACCCTAACACTTGAGCCACAATGTCACTTCCGGGTTTTTCTGTTTATGTGGTACTTAGGAATCAAACCCAGGATTCGTGTAAACTAGGCAAGCACTACACCACTAAGCCATTTTCTCAGCCCCAGTAATTCATGTAACTCATTTCTTATCAAAGTATTGTTAGGGACAGTGTAATATTGCATTTTATTTACGCTGACCACCTAACAGTGAATAATTATCTTAGATGAACATCTGTGTTATACCAGTCTACTTATTGAATAGGCCTCAATACCATCAACAAAACATCTGTCCTGTTCAATGAGTTATATTACTTGCCTTTTTTCATGTAGTTATCAAACATCCATTTGATATATTTTTATGTTTTCAGACTATACATTCTACCATATTTCATTCACAAATTCCAGCCTTCATAATAACTTATGAGAATTAGTTAAAATACTAGAATCAGAAATGTGCACAGTTAGTCTGTTTCAATTCCATTCCTGGAGCCAAGCAGAGAACATGGAAATACAAATTTTGCTAGAAAATAAATCCATGATATTTTCTAAATAGGGATTTAGGAAACTATACTACATAAAACAAACTTTAGGTAACTGAGATTGAAAAGCCAGCTTTTTAGCAGTGGTTAACAATATGGTAAATTCAGTTTTAAGATTTAATAATCATATTAGATAAAGACCAGAAAAACTTCAGTGTATAATAATAAAAAGGTCACAATAATATTTGGCAGTTTATCCTGGTAGAAATTGTCTAAGACCCTTACAATTGCTCCTATGCCCAGCTTTTCACTTACACTGAAATATTGAGATATAGCCAGGTAACTGTCTTCTCTCATGATGTGCTTAGATTCAGCCTGAAAATTATTTCTAATCCATTGCTTCATTCAGCCAATGCCAGCTGATATAAATTGTCACTGAAGTCAGAAACCAAATGCCATTCTGTTTCACATCTTGCCTGCTAAGTTAGTCTGACATGTCCAGACATGATCTTTCATTCCTCAGTCTGGGACACTGAACTCAGCCTATTACCTCTTACCTACAGTCTCAAGGTGAACAAGAAATACAATCTGCATGTCCACTAGCAACATCAGGTAAGTGCTGATCTACATGAGGCATCACACTAAATGTAATGTCATTTTATATAAAATATTTTAAAGACATTCAGTCAATTCCTTTGGAAGTATTTATTATCTGAAATTACATTAAAAGTTTAATAATCAAAAACAAGTTGCTAGAATTTATCAGAAACCTTCCCCACATAACACTGTAGAAAAAATTATTTTGTTGTGTAGTGAAAGGAGGTCTGGGTAGACATCTACCTTAACTAGTTTAGTAATTATTTGGGCCTAGTTTCTAGGTCTATAAAATTAGGCATTGATAAGAGATTGTGTAGAATGAATACTTCACTATGAGATCTTTATGAGCCCATAGCTTGGGAGATAACACAATAAAAGGAAAATTTAGGATCTGGGGATATATGTTAAGATAAAACACACGTTCAATTTGTACAATGCCCTGGGTTCCATCATCAACATTAGTAAAATGAGAACAAAACTTAGTAGAGTAGAATTTGGTATAAACATATCATAAAGAAGAAAATGGGTAATAAACAAAGGTATTTATTAGGAAGATATGGATTTAAACATATTAAACCAATTATCAGCTAAAAGTCTTCAATGAATTTAATAAAAAGTTAGTTATATGCAATTCAAAATAAGTATATTCCTCATGTTATTAAGATTATCAGTCAGAATAGGAGATACACTAGGCCTTCTTGGCACAGGTTGAAACTTTATTAATAAAGACCCCAAAATACAAAAAATTAAAAATAGCTTGGACAATGGGACTGCATTAAATTGTAGAGCTTCTGTAAGGCAAAGGACATAGCTAGAAAGTTAAATAGAAAGCCCACAGAGTGAGAGAATATCTTCAATAACCATTCAACAGAAAAAGGCCTCATATCTAAAATGTATCTACTGCTAAAAAATTGAATCTCTCCAAAACAAATCTCCAGAGAAATAACCATCCCATGAAAAGATGGGCCAAAGACTTAAACAGAGACTTCTCTGAAGAAGAAATAAGAATGGCCTATAGACACATGAATAAATGCCTGACATCTCTGGCCATAAAAGAAATGCAAATCAAAACAACTCTGAGATTCAACTTTACTTCAGTTAGAATGGCAATGATCAAGAAAACTAATAACAACAGATGCTGGAGGGGATGTGTCCAGGAGGGATCACTACTACACTGTTGGTGGGAGTGCAAACTCGTTCAACCACTATGGAAAACAGTATGACATTTCCTCAAAAGACTAAACATATGATCCCTATGATCCAGCAATTCCACTACTGGGTATTTTCCCATTGGTCCAGGATCAAGGACATACTAAATCCACTAATACAACAATGTTCACTGCAGCATTATTTACCATAGCAAAGATATGGAACAAACCCAGATGCCCCTCAGTTGATGAGTGGATCAACAAGAAGTGGTGTTTATACACAATGGAATCATGTGCTGCCATCAGAAAGAATGACATCACTCCATTTGTAAGGAAATGGAGAGACTTGGAACAAATCATATTAAATGAAATAAGCCAGATCCCTCATCTGTAATAATGAATACACATCTAGAACTCTCTTAACAGAGGATTACAATAGCTCAATCCTAGATACATAAGGCGATATAAGATGAAGCCAAATTAATGGACCTCCAGCACATGGAAACAAGTCACTGTTATTCTTTACATATTACGTTTTTTTTTCTCTTCTCTTGTGTTGCCCTTTGGTTAATCTCATATTTTACAGTATCCCACTTTTTTACCTAATATATTATATAGATGTTTACTTGTTTATTTGAAATAGGAGGGTGAAAATGAGGGGAAGTAGTGGAGGTTGGGAAATGGGGACAGAAACATAAGAAGGGATATCAATGTGTGAGAATATCTGGCAAATATAACTGTAACCTCTCTATACACTGAAATAAAAATAAAAATATATTTTAAAAAAAGATTGCCAGATGGGTACGGTGGCTCACGCCTGTACTACTCGGGAAGATGAGATCTGAGGATTGCAGTTCAAAGCCAGCCTTGGCACAAAAGACAGTGAGAGTCTTACCTCCAATTAATAACTAGAAAATGGGAAGTGGAGCTGAGGCTCAAGGCGGGTAGTCTGAAGCTGAAAAGCTCAGGGATAGTACCCAGGGCCAGAGTTCAAGACCCATGACCTCCTTCCCTCCGCCCCCAAAAAAGAAAGGTTGCCATTTACTTTGCATTTTAATTTACACGTTTACTTCTTGGTCTTAATTCCATGACTTATTCGGGAATTTACTTTATTAAAAAAAATTACTTTCTTTCCAGAGCTGCTAGCTCACACCTTTTAATTCTAGCTACTCAACAGGTTGAGAAGTGGGTTTTAGAGTTCAGCCAGAACAAGAAGTTAAGTCTTTGAGACTCTGATTTACAATTAACCAACAAAAAGTGGTACTGTGGCTAAAGTGGTAGAGGACTAGCCTTCAGCAAAAAAAGCTTAGAGATAGAGTGCTAGACCCAAGTTCAAACCCCACCACCAGAAAACAAAGACAAAACACAAAGATGCAAAACAAAAGAGTTTGTAATTCAAATATTGTTTATTAATTTAAAATAGGCCTATTTGACAGTAAAGCTTCTTCAGGTTTTTTGAGTGGGGTCTGAATTAGCAAAGGAATACACACAATGATGTTGTCTAAACATGGTGCATTGCATACATACCGAGATTTGTCAAAACAAAACCCACTTTAAAAAGTAGTTGGTGCTTTATTTCTCACATAAGACAAATATAATTGTAACCCCTTTATACATTACACTACGAAAAAGAAAATACGTTTTAAAGAAAATAAACTACTAAAAGAGTATGCCAATAACATAAACTCCATGGGGAAATGAGTGATTTTATCATATTCCACTAGGTAAACATTATCAAATAGCTCATCCAAATTTCTTCTTTCTAAGGCACCCATCTATGGTATCTCACCTCACTGTAAACATAATTCCTAAAGAGCTCGTTGTAGCACACTTATGATTGTGGTGACATCCTGAAGATTCAAGCAGCTGTTTCAATGATTTATTGAACTCATTTTCTTACTGTCATTATTTTGAAAAGACCTAGTACTTATCCCTTTAACAAACTTGGTCATAAGCCTGTTATGTAACAATCTACTATTTTTGAATTATGCATGACTAGAATATGTGTCTAGCATGAGACAATGGGCTACTAATGGTGAAATTGTTGCATCTCAAGAAATTGTGAACTAAGGAAACAGGGTTGGCTACAATATATGAATCAAATTGTCTCAAAAAAGTAGGTGTTACTAAGAAAATGATCTAAAATATATAATTAAAAAACATTGCTTGCAATTTAAATTTTATTTATGATAAAAAAATGGAAACTTTTGGCCTGGAATGTGGTCTAGTGGTAGAGTGCTTGCCTAGAATGCATGAAGCCCTGGGTTCAATTCCTCATTATCACACACACAGAGCTAGAAGTAGTGCTGTGACTCAACTAGTAGAGCGTTAACCTTGAGAAAGCTCAAGGATGATAACCAGGTCCTGAATTCAAGCACCAGGACTGGCAAGAAAATAAAAATAAAAATAAAAATAAAAATAAAATGAGAAGCTGAAATTTTACAGTAGCTCTGGATTAAAGAGATCACAACACTGGATAACTTATGCCTAAAGTCCTAGCTGCTTCTTTGACTGATACTGAAGAATCAAGATTTGAAGGTAGCCCACACAGACAAATCAAGAATCTATTATCTCCATTTAAGAAGCAAAAAGCTAGAGCTAGAAGGATAGATAAAGTGAGAGAATACCACCTTTGAATGATAAAGATCACAGAATAGAAAATTCCCTCTATTTATTTTCCAGTTTTCAACATGAATGGTATTTTTAGTGTTGAAAATAGTAATTTTAAATATGTTCTAAAAATCTATGTGTCAGTGATTGTATATAGAGATTCCTTTCTCGAATACTTGTTTGTTAAACATAACATTTGAAATATGATGTAAAAAATCAATGTTAATAAAATCTTATAAAAAAGGAACTAGAGGCATGGCTCAGATGGTAGAGTGTCACCCTGAGCAGAATAATAATAATGGAAATTCATTTTAAAATGGTATGTTACAAACAATACTCTATCATAAGAGTGTAGAGAAAAATTCCTATACCCTATGGATATGATTGTCTTCATATACCTAATTATTTAAATGCCTACCACACACACAAACACACACACACACACACACACACACACACACACACACACACACGCACGCAATAAACCTGCTACTTCTAACTTTGTGTAAGATCCAAAGAAAATATATCTTTTAATTTTGTAAAAATTTAAAAAGAGAAGTTCTATCTTATTAAATATTTTGCTTAATATTTTAAATCCCCAAATTTCTGTCATTTGAAAAAATGAAGGACTATTATGAGTACTGAAGCATTTCTGAATTAGCCTTGTTTAAACAGAAATTAATAAGCAACTGAAAAACTAAAAGAGCTTGAGAGATAAGTTACAGTTTGCTTTAATCTGGACTGGATCAAATCTGAATTTTATGAATTCTCTTGTGTTTTGAGATTTGTTAGTGTTAAACTGTTATACTTCCAGCCATCAAAAATCATGGGGCCAAACTAATTAGGCTCACATTAGAAAAAACAACAAGAAAAACAATAACAAAAGTTCCAAAGGTAAGTAATTTTGGAAATCAAAATAAATCACAGTAGGGTTATTTCCAACTGAAATAATAATCAGGAAGTCATGGAGAAATTACACAGAAATGAACCCACATAATTTCTGCCTTTCACTATTTGACAGACTCAGGGAGTGGGGGAAGCCATAAAGAACTTTGAAGAAGGAAATGAGAGAAATGCAAGAGGAATATGAAGATCTTATGATGGAAGATTTATATCAGATATTAAAAATGTTTTTGATACTAGTTACATTGAACTCAGAGCTTTACAATTGAGCCCTCAGTGAATTTTGTTTTTACTTCTTAGAGAAGATATTGTGCATTATTCTGAACCTGGCTACATGTTAAGTTTCTCCTCCCTCCTACCTAACTTTATTAACATGTATAAACAACCACTCCCTGTTTGTTTTGTTTTGTGACAAAGAATCTCTTAATTTTTTTATTTTATCTCCGTAATATCTGAGATTACAGAAATAAATCCCTATCTGATGATATAGTTAGTCTAGAGAACACATATTGTGATCTAGTGCTGAAAATAGTTTGTCATGTGAGAACTTAAGAAACTTTGAACATGATTATGTATTTAAAGAACCCTATAAACTCCATTCCCAAGTTACTTGAGCTGATTTGAAACTTTGGCAAAGTAGCAGGGTGTAAAATTAACCCTGGAAAATCAACTGCTTTCCTGCATGACAACAAGATCAAGATAGAAATCAGGAAAGCAACTCCTTTTGCAACAGCTTCAAAGAAAATAAAGTACTTAGGAATTATCTTAACTAAGGATGTAAAGGACCATTATGAAGAAAACTTTAAAAACCTGAAAAAGGAAATTAAAGCAGAAGTGAGGAAGTGGAAAAATCTCCCATACTTCTGGATTGGAAGAATTAACATCATGAAAATGGTAATCTTGCCAAGTGTTATCTACAAATTCAATGTAATATCCATCAATATCAAAATGTCACTCTTTAAGAAAATAGAAGAAGCAATCCAATTTCATATGGAATAATAAAAGACTCGTATACCAAAAACAATTCTTAGCAGAAAGAACAATGCTGAAAGAATAAAGAAATGCAAATCAAAACAACTTTGAGATTCCACCTCACTCCACTTAGAATAGCCTTTATCAAGAAATCTAATAACAACAGATGCTGGCGGGGATGTGGCCAGGAGGGTTCACTATTACACTGTAGATGGGAGTATAAACTCATTCAGCCACACTGGGAAGCAGTATGGCAATTCTTTCAAAGACTATATCCCAGCAATCTTACTCCTTGGTAATTACCAAAGTGTCCAGAGACAAGGGCATACTAAAGCATTATTTACCATAGTAAAGATACGGAATCTACCCAGATTCCTTTCAGGAGATGAATGGATCAAAAAGATCCATACACAACAGAATTCTATGCTGCTGTCAGAAAGAATTGCATCGCCCCATTCGTAAGAAAATAGAAAGACTTGGAAAAAATCATATTAAATGAAATAAACCAGACTGAAATGTGCATAGGCCCCAAGGCTTCCCTCATTTGTAATAATTAGTAAACATCTAAGATTCTCTTAACAGTGGATCACAATAGCTCAAAAAATATGTACATATGGTCTTACAAGATGAGACTAAATGAAATAAACTCTAGGATATGGAAACAAGAGGTTTATCTTTGTTATTGTTGTTCTTAAAGTTCTATGTGAAGTTGTTTCTTTTCTCTTTTTTCCCACTCATGATTAACCATGTGGTTATTGTATCTGACTTTATTACCAGTATATTGTGTACATGTTTATGTGTTTATTTGAAATAGGGAAGGGAAGAGGGAAAACAAGATGACTAGGAAGGGGTAGGAAAAGCGAAAGGGGAACAAAAACATCAGAAGGGGTGTCATGGTTTGAGAGGTAATTTAACCATCACCTGATGAATGTAACTGTAAAATACAATAAAAAAGAAATTATTGAGCCAAATATGTAAGTTTTATAATAACTTAAGCCAGCTAAAGAAATTATTTCCTATCATGCTGCTAGAGATAAGAAATGTTTGATATTATGGCTATTCAATGGACTGTTTTCCCAAAAGTAGGATAACTGAAAACATGCTCTTTTTAAGAATAGTTTAAAATAAAAAAAATTTAAATGTTCCCATTCATCCTGGAATCCATGCTAATGGTATCTTTTTCATTTCTACTTTTGAAAAACATTTTCCCCTCAGTTCTCTTTTCTTTCTGTCCTAGTTTTTGCAATATATTTCCTTTGCAATTTACTGAATGGGATATTCACCAAAAATGAGTAATTGTTTTTTTTTGGCTCTTTTATTAGCTGACAATTAATATGTTTTATAGTAGTCTACAATCTGATTAGGATTTTATAAATATAATACCCTTAATCAAGTGGCATTGTTTCTTTTATTATGAAAACTATAGTAGCTACTCAGAATTCGAATACAGGAAAACAGTACTGTTTGAGGAAAATCAATAGCAACTGACAAGTACATAGGAAAAAATGAACAAGATAATTAAGAAAGCCCAGTGATGTTTTATAAATATGAGCAGAATTCTAGGACTGTGCGAGAGGGTTAGTGCTACTCTATGTGTGGGAATCAAAGAGCCCACAAAGACATAATTGAGTCAGAATTTAAATGTGAATTGAAATTTTCTTTGCTAAAGGGGAGTAAAGATCCTTCAGACAGAATAATAGACAAGCTCATGTAGAGATTAAAAAACTTTTTTGATTCCACTCTTCTGTCCTATTTGGAAGGTTAGACATTTGTACCTGACATAATTTACATCCAGATCTTGGGTTTATTTTATTAGTGTTATTAAATTTTGACTTATTTTTAAGGAGTTGAACAGAGAAGTTATAGTTATTAAATTTTAAAGAGGTGGAAACACATGTGTGAAATGTATGTCAGTATCATTCAAGAAAAGGACTTGGAAAACATTTGTTAAGAGATTTAAAATAACAGTAATGCACCTTAAAGTAAAGGAAATCAGAGAAGTCTCTATAAGGAGCTGAGTCCTCAGTGAGATTTAGGATTCAAGGCCATCGGTAATGAGGCCAGCTTTGCAAGAAACTAACCTAAGTGCTAGGATTCTCTTCTGATTTTAAATTCCTTCCAAATAGCTCTGCCACTGGAAGTAAGGTCACATTTAAAAAAAATCATTATTTTCCTTGTATGCATTAACATAATGAATTGCTTGGTTTGAGAATTTTTTGGTTTATAAATGGTAGTGCTCAGTATAAATCCTTTGACATTTATACTTTTACTTGATATAACATTCATAATTCAAATCCTGATAGTCTTTTTTTAACATACACAGAGAGAGAGAGAGAGAGAGAGAGAGAGAGAGAGAGAGAGAGAGAGAGAGAGAGAGAGAGAGAGAGATCTATCAAGTCTCCATGTCTCACAAACCAAAATTTTAGGTTCATTTTAAAATCTGTCAGAGAAAAAACAAGATAAATCCTAAATGTGGTAATGGAAGAGGTTTTCTCAGATTATTTCTCTTATTTTTTGTACTGGCTTTTATCTTAGTATATATCCTTCCCTTACTGTAATCAGTGGTTGTGAATCAGCTGGTCCTTGAACCTGGATGGACAGAAATCAGAATGGGCTGCAGGGCAGGGCAGCCCCCTCCATGCTCCAAAGACAAGGTCAATATAATAATTCCTCAACAAAGAAACCAATGGCTTCCCTCATTCCCTTTATGCTATCGAGACCCCCATCATCTTCGCATTAACACATAATTGGAAGATTATTATAGTTGCTGTTTGTTCTGTAAATCCCCATCTCCTAAAATAAGGACTATTTCATGTGAAAATAATTGCTAAAATGGAATATGTATTTGACTTTTGTTTCACTTTGCTGTTCAAAGGGAATTTCACCATCTCCCAGTCCACTTTGAAGTTGCAAGTAGAGTCAGCCAGTTATATTCTCTTACTGAATTAGTTTCTAATTAATTTTGTCTTTTAGCTGTGCTGCCTGTCTTTCCTCTTTAAACATTTAAAGCTCTGTCCTTAAATCTACTTCTTATATAATCCAGATGAGTCGAGAAGCCAGAGATAGTGACAACCATGAAAGGAAACAATACCAATTAGGATGAAATGGTGTCCATGCCTTGGAGGAAATCTGTATGGTAGCTGGGGGAGAGTTGGGAAGTGTACCTCATAACACTTAGATAAAGAAAAGGGATCTTTAGTGAGTTATTATATTTCAAAGAGTCAGTAGTCAGAATGACTGCTAGAAACGCTGTCTTATTCTACGCTGATGTATTACTAGATTAATAGGGTCAACACAAATTTTTATGGTGTAGTTTAAAAGCACATATCCATTTTGTATGAATATGATATTAGGTGACTTAGAAATGGATAGAGATGAGATTTTTGTGAAAATAGTAAATGCTTAAGCATTGTGTGTCCTTTCCAAACATGTGAAAGACTGCTATTTAAAAATAATAACAGTGGTGGAGTGGTGGAGTGCTTGCCTAGCATGCACAAAGACCCTGGTTCGATTCCTTGGTACCCCACATACATAGCAAAAAGCCGGAAGTGGTGCTGAGGCTCAAGTGGTAGAGCTCTAGCCTTGAGAAAGTCCAAGGACAGTGCTCAAGCCCTGAGCTCAAGCCCAGGACTGGCAAAAATAAATAAAAAATAAAAATAATAAGAAAAGGATGCATATTGTTTTGGCACTCATAATTTTGGAAAACTAGAAAAAATATGTAAATCTTTGTGTGTCTAGAGACCATTACCCAGTCCAACACTGACCTTGTAATTCTTTCCTGTCTTATTATTCTTTAAATATAGAATTCTGTATTGCAACCTACATCAATTTGCAGCTAAGATTTGAATGGTGACCCTCTGTGTATCACTTAGCATAGTAATCACTTTATGTATTTTACCCTACCTATGAAAATCTAATTTAATAAATAACAAGAAATAAGATATACATAGAGCCCATTCTTCATTTGTTTAGAAATGAGTTTAGAAAACATGTAGGCAAGTTTTTAATTTTTTTCAGGTTTGTACATACTAAATATCTAAGTTTACATGACTACTGTCCTCATTTGGTTTATGGTCGAGTGGTATGTGGTCATTGAGTAAGCAGTTAATGCATTCACAATACAGGAAAACATTGGGAGTTGGAAATCTTCTCATTTTGAAGGAAAACAGCCCTATGAGGACTGACTTCTCATTTCTCTTAGAAGTAAACAATGAATTGAGATGAGGACTTAAACAAAAAGAGAACTACAATGAGACCTCCACATTTCTTTCTGTTGTATTTTGGAAAGAACCCTCTGAAGAAGTCCTGCAACATACACCATTAAGAATACTTTAGAGCTGGGCATGATTTCTCATCATCCTCAACAAATATTTACAGAGTGCTTAATATATGACAAACTGATGTTTGCATAGCAGATTTTTAGAAAGACTTCCAATAGCATATTTTGAAACATGAAAGAACCATGGCAACAATTTATTTGGCAAAAAGGAATGGAACTTATTAAAATATTTTATTCTCAAAGCAATCTGTTAGTAATCATTCCTCATAGGCCTTGCTTCTTTCTTTTCTTCTTTTTTTAATGACATTAATCTTATAGCGATTATACACTCACTTGTAATTTATGAACTAATGGTCAGTTATAACTTTAGACACATTTAAATTATAATATTAGATGTAAATTGGGATCTGTACAAAAATAAATTACCATTAATATTTTAAACAAAATTATTCTAACACCTCAAAGAAAGATATTTTCCAGAGTCTTGCATAAATATATATATATATATTCATCTCCTAAACTGCTTTCATGTAAGCATTTGAGTCCATTTTTTTTAGATTCCAAGCTATTTTTTTGAGGGGGTTGGTCAATCATGGGCTTGGATTCTGGGCTTAGGCGCTATCCGTGAGCTCTTCAGCTCAAGGCTATTGTCCTACCCCTTGAGCAACAGTGCCATTTCTGGTTTTCTAGTGATTAATTGGAGATAAAAATCTCATAGACTTTAGTGCCTGGGCTGGCTTTGAATGATCCTCAGATCTCAGCCTTCTGAGTAGCTAAGATTACAGGCATAGATAGATTCCAAATATTTTTAAGTAGGAGATTTATTTACAAGCCTCTGTTCATCCTTATATAGTGTTAGAGATGATGTAGTATATTGGCTTAATTTAATTACATTAACACTCATAGTTTTCATATTAATTTAATCAGGTATAGTTTTCTTGAGTGTTGAATATTTCGAGACTAAGAAATCCTAGGGCCATCTAAGCTTTGAATAATGTCAGAGCTTAAGACTTAATAAACTGTGAGTTCCCATCATTCTTGTATTTGATGTTATGGCTTTATTTTGAATGCATTCAGGCAAATTAAAAACAAAATGGATATTTTTATGATTTATGTATAGTCAAGGAAATTTCCACAATGTCATTTTGTCTTCTTCACAAAGCTGAGGTAGGAATTCCTTAGGAAACATTTTGAACACTTGTAGGTCTAAAAGAAGCACTTAAAATAAACAGTTAAAATATTTTTAAGCAGGAAAGACACTGTTTGAGGTATTCAACAATGAAACAAAGAACTTCAGGATGATGATTATGAAACAGGACAAAAGATAATGATTCTTAAGTTTTAAAGTTATGACTCCATTTTTTCTCAGAAATAAGTGAGATAGTTCAAACAATTTGGAATACCATTATTTCTACAGCCAGGAAAGAAGAATAACTTCAAAATACTATCAACATCTTTATGTAAAAGAACATCTATCATTCTGTTATAGACATCATAAACAAAAAAATAGTAATTGAAGCCAGGTGCTAGTGGCTCACACCTATAATTGAGGTTACTTGTGAGACTGAGTTTGAGGCAATCATGATTCACATGGCATGAAAGTTCTTGAGACTATTATTTCCTATAAACTATCTAAACTATCTGGAAGTAGAGCTGTGGCTCAAGCAGTATAGTGCTAGCTTTGAGGAAACAAACAAACAAACAAACAAAGCAACTCAGCTATAGCAACCAGCTTTTGAATTCAAGTCCCAGGACAATCAAATAAAAAAATGAACCCTCCCTACACTTCTGAGGAATTTGCAATTATGAACTATTTGTAGGCATATGGAACTAAATACAGCCTTTTTGAAAATGGAATTTACTGTCATCTTTCTCAAAACATGACAGGTTGGATAGCAGAAGGAATGGGGTATATGCAGGATTTGCTTATTAAAAAGGCCTCTATATCTAACTTGGTACATTTAACAGCAGTAAATGAAGATTTGAAAGTAAATGTGCAAGCTACATTGAAGGATATATGGACAAAATACCATGGTTCCTACTAATAAAAATAACTGTAGAAAGAAACAATAACCTTCTGTTATGAATTACCTATATGAAAATCAGTTTTCATAAATCTAAATTATGTTTAAAGAGAGAAATTTAAAATTAATGGACTTGATAACTTTATGACTCAGGTTCAAACAGATCATATCAACATGTATGTAAGATTAAACAAAGAAATTTCCTCTTTGATTACCTATGCATGTAGAGATTACTGGGCACATTTAATTATTTGCATATCATGAACTATCCACTGCTTGCCAACAGAATGAGGAGAAAATGCACTATAAAGTGTTAATTAGTTTAAAAATATCTTACCATATTTTTTTTTGGCCAGGCATGGGGTTTGAACTCTGGACCTCGGCACTGTCCCTGAGCCTCCTGAAGCCACAGCCCCATTTCCCCTTTTCTAGTGATTAATTGGAGATAAGAGTCTCATGTTCTTTAGTGCCTGGCTGGCTTTGAACTGCAATCCACGAATCTCAGCCTCCTGAGATTACAGAATTACAGGCATGGGCCACAGCACCCAACTACTCTATTATTTTTCTTAAATGTTATGAAGAAAGTAGCTCTTAGAAACAGGCAGAATTTGTCTATGTAACAAAAGTAGCCTTAAATTACTTTGATCACAAATTCTGGATCTTTCTGCTTCCTACTCCTGAGTTCTAGAGCTACCTTCCAGATTCCTGACCTCATGTCTTTCTTTTTTTTTTCATATATTTTTATTGTAATTATAAGAAGGGTTGCATTATATTCACAAGATAGAAAGTGCATTACTTCACAAACATTCAAATATTAATACCCTTTCTCATGTCTTGGTCCCCATTTCCCACCCGCCCTCCCCTCATCTTGTTTTCCCCCTTCCCTATCATATTTCAAATAACCAAATAAAAATATAGACAATATATCAGATAACAAGGTGAAATACTGTAACAATATGAGATAACCAAGGGATAGCAAAAGAGATGAGAGATAACATAGTACATTAAGGACAACAATCATTCATTATATGGCTTTTGTTTCTATATCCTGGAGGTCTGTTTTTTAGCATCATACCATATGGCCTTATGTATCTAGGTTTTGTTCTATTGTAAATCTCTGCTAGGAGAGTCCAAGGTTTCTACTGATTATAACAGATGAAGAAAACCATTGAGCCTATGTTCCTTTGAGTCTGGCTTACTTCACTTAATATGATTTTTTTCTAAGTCTTTCCATTTCCTTACAAATGGGGCGATGTCATTCTTTCTGAGAGCAGCATAGAATTTCATTCTGTATAAATACCTCATCTTGTAGATATATACTCATCAACTGAGGGGCTGCAATGAACATCGTTGTGCCAGTGGATTTAGTATGTCCTTGTTTCTGGACGATTGGGTAAATGCCAGGTAGTGGAATTGCTGGGTCATAGGAGAGCTCTATGTTTAGTCTTTTGAGGAACTGCCATACTGCTTTCCACTAGTTTACACTCCCACCAACAGAGTAGTAGGAGATACACTAAGTCTCTTTTGCACAGGTCAAAACTTTCTTATTAAAGACCCAGAAACATAGATAATCTCTAGGCCTTTGGTTGATTCAGTTGACCATTTTGGCTTTTGAGCTGCATTTTGTCTGGGTTCAAGTGAGGAGTCAAGAGAAATTATTTTGAATTGACCACATTTTTTCCAATGTTGCTGGTTGACTAATATGTTAGTGTCAGGTTGGCTGAGAAAACAGCAAAGGAAGTAGCTTGAATAAACACTATTTTAGACCTTGTTTGTCCTGTAGATGGAACGCCAAAAAAAAAAAAAAAAAGCAATTCTTTCTGGAGAAAACAACAGAACCATTGTGTATTTCTTTTTGGTTTTACCCTAACAGCTGTGGGTCTGGGAATAAGGATCTTAATGAGTTGTGGGCCATTCCGGATGTGAATGCACTATTGCCTACTAAAATCGCTCAAATATCGTGTGCAGGAAACCATGGAGAGCTGATCCAAGTCACAACACCTTACTTTGTCCCCATTTTAATTTACTTTGATGAGAATCTGTCTGAAAAGCACTAAAAGTGTGTGCTGCGGACATCTATTTCCACGCAGTGAGCAATAAAACAGAATGGCAAATGTGGACAGACATAATGTAAAACATTTTAATCTGAGCAGCCTGTTTGCGATTCTAATGATTTTCCGCGTTACTTAAGCAACTTCTGAGAAGTTTACGACCATCCATCTCAAGTCAAAAACTACATTTAGAGGGATCAGTGATGCATGGGAAACATGCTGCTTGGCACTGGATGAATTGTTATTCACTAAGTGCTACAGCAGAAAAAAAATATCAGGGAACTTTTCAACGTACTTCTAAATTCTGTAGGGTAGCAGTGGCTAATACCTATAACCCTTGCCACACAGGAGACTGCCATCTGACACCAGCCTGGCTGGAAAGTCCGTGAGACACATCTCTAATTACCCACTAAAAGCTAGAAGTGGAGTGAGTGGTTGCTCAAGCGGTGGAGTGAAATTTTTAGGGAAAAAAAAATTTAGGGACAGTACTCAGGCTCCAAGTTCAAGCCCAGGACTGGCACCAAACACAAACAGAACTACCAAATACACCATTGGGTCTGTCTATTTGTGTTAATCCTGGTCAGAGATGTATTGTACTACAACTAGTCTAATTTCCATGTTCAGAGACGTATTTACACGTGAATGTTTTAGCTCTTTTACAGGGACAATTGAAATTACATTTTATTGCATTGGCTTTATTCAATTATTTTGCGTGGAGAAGAATGACTCCCTCACTGAGCTAGAGCATAGTGATTATTAACATGTGAAAAGAAGATACCTTTCCTGGTCTTGGCTTCAGTTTTCTCTTCACCCTCCTGCCTTCCCCAGGCCAACAATCTGTGCTAATGCCTAGATGGAAGCAGTTTTACTTCACAATGTGAAAGGTAGATAGTGTAATGGATTGAAGCAGCAGCCTTAAAGCATGAAAAGTACTATATTTGATACTCCAGCCACCTCACAACAGTGCTCTCACTAGAAGATTGTGAGAATGTTTCCCTTCTTGTAATAGCAGGTTGAGTTCTCAGATAGAGGAAGCAGACTGTTCACTGAAGCTCCAAGTCACACTGCTAAATAATAAGTCATGGGTTCATGGTCCTGTAAAAGGATATGCCAGGAATAAGAATGAATGTATAAAGGAAGGTATTTATAAAATTAAATAATCTCCTGAACAATTCCTTCAGGTTCTTAGTCTTCTTACCATTTTATCACAAATATTTTCCATTTTCCAACATGAAAACATTTCTTAAATGCCTTTAATCATCTTCCCAACATAACAGAAATGAGCAGTATCCACTGAGTTTTTAATGATTTTAAAATTATGTTGATGCATCATTTTCTAAGGTATGGACACTAGTGACTTATGATTCACTCTTTGGCACTACATAAACATATATACACATTTATATATTTATCCACATAGACATGTGCTTATATGTGCATATATAGGCATATGTGTATATATGTATATATGCCTTTGTTTTTATAGTAAATTGTGTATTCTATTCTCCAATATGTGTTTATCACACATATTTTTAATAAAGAACCACAAGTGGACTTTTGTCCTCTTTTTTTAACTGCAGAAATATTTTCTATGCATTGCTCACAATTACATTACCTATTTCTGTAGCCACAGTTAGGCATTCTTTAATTTCATTAGAATTTTATGACACAGTGTCAGTTTCATATGCCAGGGAAAATGTGACATTTTGAAATCTTATGAATCATTCTCAGTATAACAAGAATGTTCTCTGTTGTTTATGAGTTCTTTAAGGACTGAAGAGTTTTGTCCCCAAACTAATCCCTCAGTGTCTGTAGACTAGCATACATACTATGAAAATAATTCTATCTCAAAAGTTTAAATGGATGATAAGCAGTCTGTACTTACTCTAACTTATGTAACTGTACCTGATGCCTCTTCCTTATCAATACACATGATTCTATGTGAGGTGGAGATAACCACATCTAGCCACCAACCCCAAATCACCACTTCTATGTGAAGAGCTATCATTTTTATTTGGTATTTTGGCCTCAGAGTGTGACTTAAATGGATTTCTTGTAGTCATGGAACAGAATTTTCTCATTTAGGATTTCTCAATACATGGCACAGACTCTGGCATGATTTTTAACCACAACTGAGAATGCATAGAGAAATGATTGTAATATTGTTTTTCTGTGTCTAAGCTTTCTCATCAGCTCTCTAGCTGCAAGCCTTTTTGTGGCTCTAGGGAGCAGAGAGTTTCAGGTCAGATGCACACATTTATGAAACAGCTCACTTAAGAATGATGTTACAACAAAATTAAGCTTGTGATTTCTCACAATTAAATACAGAATGCATTCACACACATAAAAAATATTGAGGTTTGTATTTATAAAGCACCTTAAAGTACACAAGCAAGCTACCTGGACTTTGCTATTGTTTTCTGCTGAAACCTTTATGTATAATTTAAAAATTGCAATTACAAAATCATTTAGAGAAATTTTTAGATAACTCACTATATGTTATTTGAAGGGAATTTGTAGATAGCACAACTCAGGAACAAAATAAAATAAGTCTGAATTTTGGTATTTCCTATTATCTGTTGAAATGCTTCCTTTCAAAGAATATCTATTTTTATATACTCTTCAGAAATTCTATCGTTTTAGAAAGCATGTTCTCAACAAATGCATTTTCACAAAGCATAGCATTTTTATGAGATTTGAATGAAGAAAGATAACATGTAGTACATAGTAGTTGAGATCATATTCTACCAGGCAAGTGTTTGTCATCAGCAGTAATAGTTTATATCTAAATATGATATGAGTGTCAAAAGGAATTTTTATAGAACTAAAAATAAGAATGTAGTCTTAGGGCCATCATGATGTTTTCTTAGTGAGTGAAAACAATTAATTAGCAAAGGGGCTATAAAACAGAAATGGAGAAAGAAAAAATGTTTATTAAATAAATACTACATTTATGACTGGTATTTACACATCTTAATTTTTTCCTCTTCAATTTCAAGACACATCAAAATAGGAATTCTCATCAATGAAAACTGAAAATCAGAGTATATACACTTTGTTGAGAGATTACAGGAAAAAAAGAAGCAGAAAAACATTTTTCATAAATTTAAATTGCTTTATGATACTGTGACAGTGTTTAGTTTATGAAGAATAGTGAAACAATCTGAGAAAAGGTAAAGTTGCATTTCAAGAGCGTACACTAAGTATTTATTGGTATAGATGTGTGTATCTATAGTATAATGAATAGTAATAGTGAATGGGGAAAGAGAAACTCAATTTGTATTGAAAGTACAGGAATAATATGAAATTATTCAGATCAATGTGATTTAAAGAAGAGTAAATGAACTTGAACAACTGTATATCCTCAGGTCCTTAATGATTTTTTTTGCCAGTCCTGGGGCTTGAACTCACGGCATAAGCACTGTCCTTGGAGATTTTTTTTTTTTTTTGTCAAGGCTCGAACCCTACCATTTGAGTCACAGCATCATTTCTGGGTTTTTCTATGTATGTGGTACTGAGGAATCGAACCCAGGTCTTCGTGCTTGCTAGGAAAGCACTCTTCCACTAGGCCAAATTCCCTGCCCCTTAATGATTTTGAAGAGAAATATTGCTACAAGAGTGAACATGACTTAAATTTTGCAGTAAATAGATAAGAGTTCATGAGACATTTCATTATATGCTATGTAAGATCCATTGCTATGAGCAAAGATTTTGAAGAAAATGTACTGTTTTGCTCTGCATTACTAGAATCATTTGGCCAGAGGAAAGAAACTCAAAAAGATCAAAAGAAAATTACTCAAATTCATCCAGGAATTAAGAATCACAGATGAGATTTATGTATATGTACCATAAATCTAATAAAGTCTCTCCAACAGTGTTGTCCAGTTCTTTCTAAGGAATCATTAAGTAATAAAGCTTCAGCATTTCTAAGAAATGGGCAATGAAAGAACATCTTTCAAAGGATTAGCAATGAGGAAGAAGCCTATGAAGGTTTTAGGAGAGAAGAACATCTTGCTTTATTTTCCGAGTTCAGAGGTGGAGCAGAGAATAATGCAAAACAATTTTCCCCTAGAGACCGGCAGGAAGAACCTGTCTGAGTCACAAGTCTTTACCATTTTCCCTATGTCTATGTTCCAGCTCTCTATTGCTGCCACAGATTGCTTATCTTGGCATTGTTATTGCTATTATAGTCAGAATTAGTCATTAACACTAATGCATTAACATAAGGTTTCAACTATGCGTACTGTTCCTATACATTTGCCCCTGGATATGGAGAAAGCTTGGCAGATACATGTGAATGAAATGCAGAGAGGAGAATAATCATTACAATACGATCCTTTCTTGATGATTCATAAATAAAGGCAAATTTACTCATCTAATAGTTTGAATCTGAATCTCATAATTGTTCCACGGGTAAGATATACTAAATCACGTATATTCAAACATTGATCCAAGGAAAGGTGTTACCTGAACTCTGAGCTCAGGTGCTATTTATTAGCTTTTGCACTTGAGGTCAGTGCTCTATCAATTGAGTCAGAGCTTCACTGTTAGATGATTGGTAATGAATAGAACTTAAGATTTTCACAGACTTTCATACCCAGAATGGCATCAAATCTCAATTGTAAGAATTCAGCCTGTTTATGCTGGGCCAGGTGGATCATGCCTGTAATCCTAGCTAGTCAGGAGGCTGTGATCTGAGGATCACAGTTCAAAGCCAGCCCAGGCACTAAGGACTCTAAAATTCTTATTTCCAATTAATCACTAGAAAACTGGAAGTGGTGCTGTGGCTCAAGGAAGAGGATGGTACCTTGAGCTGAAGAGCTCAGTGACAGTACCCAGCCTCAGAGTCCAAGCCCCATGATTGATTTAAAAAAAAAAGAAGAAGAAGAATTCAGTCTCCTGAGTTCCTGAGTAGCTAGGCTGTCAGGATTTCAACACACGCAAGTGGTGGACATGTTTCTTTTTGCCACAATAAATTCTGTTCCTTAAAGTCCACTGAATTTCTGAAGCAGGAAAGTTTGAAAATTGATGGAGCAAGACATACTCTTGCAAAAATGCCTCTATATGTTAGAAAATGTTGACTTTATAGACACGTATTTCTCAAAATTGGCTAGGTATATAAATCTGCTGGAATCATGTATATTCCGATTTTGACTGAGCTTGAAGGAACAGCATGAGCTTTTATATTTGCAAAAATTTGTAGGTAATGGCAAAAGTGTTAATTCCCAGAAAATGCTTTGGTTTACCAGGTCTGACAATCTTGATTCATTGAATACACTTTAGTGGTCCAATTTCAAGTTAGCTCAGCCTGGAGTAAACAGAACCAGTACTTCCTACATCACCTTTCATGCCTTGGCCTCTTGTATATAAGCTAAAATCCAGATTAAATTTTCCACATCTCTTTCTGAAACTGTGTTCCCTGATACCACATTACATTGGATGACAGCTGTCATTGGAGTATTTACAACACAGATATAAATAGATACCCTCAAAACTTCAGGTTTTTTTTTTGCTTATTTTTTTCTGAATATTGCAACCGAATTATTTCAATTCAAACATTTCTTCCAGTGCATTTAATCTCTATGACCTGTTGTTAATATAAAAGTACTTGTATTATAAAGCTCCAGGTGATCCATTAGACTTTATTTTCTCATGTGTCTCACTTAAAGCTGAGACTGAGGTAATGCCATGGCTGTGTAATATTAACTGGATTATTCTGACTATTATCAGCCCATGAAGTACCCTGAGACTATAATGAATTTCTACTAATATAATGAGCAAGGCTGTACATAGTGAAGGGTCTGTTTTGAGTATATGCAATAAGGGTATTTGCCATAGTCAATCTATTATCTTCAAAAATGTCAGCTATCATGCAAATACAATAGGCAAAATTTCAATAGGCAAAGGTGGAGTAAACTAAAAATAGCCATGATATGAACACCTGCATGAGTCAAACTCATTTAGCAAGCTGAGGAGAATTATGTTTACCTCAGTCAAATGTAACTAGCATAAGATTAAGGAGTGTGGCAATGTGCATAAAATTGATGGTAAAAATATGTTTTCTTAGTAGAGGAAAAGAAACTGAATAAAAGGAAAATGAAGGTGCTTACTAGGTAAAGAAGCTATACAACCAAAACTTTCTGAAACAGTCTCAAAACTAAATGGCATTGTAGTTGATATCAAGGGATTCAGAGGCAGAGCAATCACAGATGGAGTGTACAGCAGCATAAATCCCTGGAGTACCTGCTTTGGAACAGAAAATGAACTTTACTGAATGTTTCCCTCTCTATCTGCTTGAATAAATGTGCTTAGGTGCAGTTAAATTATTCTAAGACAGGCAACAGAGGGTATAGCGATGAAAAATGAAGAGGATTATTGTTCATTAATAAGTGGATGATATACTCTGAAGGTTGACCGTTCATTTGAGATGCACATGGGTGAAGAATAGCAAGACTGTCATGAAATCCCCAAGTGTTAAGTACTTTTTTTCTGAAAAATGACTTCATTATCATGATTAGTTTCTTATTATTCACCCTACCAAAAAAGCAAAATAGGATTTAATTTTTAACACTATTCATAGAACATTGAGCAGAACTCTAAAGTTTTTTTCTCCAGCTAACTAAGCCATCTGAATGTAAATTGAGCTTATATTCAACATTCTGCCCATAAATAATAATTCACAAGGCTAATGTTTGCCTATGATTTTCAATAAAGACAAATATAAGCATCATGGAAAATATCTTAACTGCCTAGTACAAGTAACAAATATTGCAGAATTGGGATTTGTTGTCAGTACTTTTCTTTAGCAATCACTACAGTAATATATATGGCTTTGCAGCATTAGCAAAGGCAGCAGAACACAATAAAAGGAAAAGTGGTTGTAGGCAGAAGGTTGAGACATGCTTAACATAGATTCTCACACTATCTCTTCATAAGACACCTTGACAGGTCACTTACATAACCAATGCCCTTTTATCTTAACATATATAATGAGAATATCTCTATTAAAAGATCTTGAGGATTCTAAAAATATCCAATGTGATCATTATTCTGATTGAAACTTGCAGTAAACCTTCCACATTCAATGTAGTATTACTCTGAGGTCACCTACAAAGATTGGTGTTATCACCTAATCACACGTTCTTTCCAATGTGTCTTTGTCATAAGGGCAAAAAAAGAATGAAAAGATGGGAATTGTTGTGACTCATTGTACAGCATGCAATGAGAAATACAGAGGCCAGGGATTTATTCACACATAAGTGTTACCTATGTAGCTCTCTTTATGTTAAAAAAAAAAGCAGATATGATGGACTGAAGCCCATTACACAATCCCAGTTCTCACTCATTGTCTAAAACACTATGAATGTGCCATTCATTTTATCTGAAAGCATACATCCTCATGGTAAATACACAATAGTATAAAATACTAAAAAATTAAATTTAAGTTAGAGCAATGGATTTATTAATCTATTTATTTTGCTGGTCTTGTGACTTGAATACAGGGCCTATCCCTGAGCTTCTTTTGCTCAGGGTCAGTCCTCTACCACTTGAGCCACAGGTCCATTTCTGACTTTTTCTGAGTAGTTTATGGTAGATAAGAGTCTCCTGGACTGGTGCACCAATGCCGTCTTTGAATCTGGATCCTCAGTTCATAGCCTCCTGAATAGCTAGGATTACTATCAGGTGAGATCCAGTTTGGGTTGTCATGCGTGAGAGGGCAGTGACGTCACCTAGTAACAGAGGCCAGAAATGCTGTTTAACAAGCCAGAATGTATAGCACAGACCCATGCATTAAAGAATTATTCTTCCTCAGATACTAGCATTTCTCAGTTCAAAGCACTCTCAAGTAAGAATATCTTCTTCAAAAATCACCTGATCCAATGTGTCATTCAAAAGCATATTGCTTTTTGTTTCCTACTCTTCCTCTCATGAAAGACAGGAGAGAAGATAATCAAATGTTACTCACCAAGCCTTTGGATAGCCCTTTGAACTTGGTCCCCATCCTCAGCTTAGTGGTGCTCTCTGTGGGTGACTGGTGGGACAGGAAACTGGAACCAACTGTAATACATTAAAGAAAATCAAATCCCAAACCAGCTTCTTCTTTGCTATGAAATTCTACTGAGCTGATAGATCAGAAGCTTATCCAGGATGAGAAACCAATATGATACAGTGTTCCTCATTTACTGCTGGGAATGTAGCTTAGTGGGAAAAGTGCTTGTATAGTTTGAATGAAGCCCTGGATACAATTCCTCAGTACCACATACACCACAGAATAAACTCAAGTGGTAAAGTGCTAGCCTTGAGCAAAAGAACCACACAGACAGTGCCCAAGTCCTGAGTTCAAGCCCCGGGACTGGCAAAAAGGAAAAAAAAAAAGAAGTAAGGAAAGGAAGAAAGGTAGGAGGGCAGGAAGGAAGAAAGGAAGGAAGGAAGGAAGGAAGGAAGGAAGGAAGGAAGGAAGGAAGGAAGGAAGGAAGGAAGGAAGGAAGGAAGGAAGGAAGGAAAGAAGGAAGGAGGGAGGAAGGGAGGGAAGGGAAGGAGGGAGGAAGGAAAAGAAAGGAAAGGTCATTCATTTGAGTTCTGAATTGGACTTGATCCTAACTAGCCAAACTTTCTCTCTCTTCTCTCTCTTCTCTCCCCCCCCTCTCTCCCTTCCTCCCTCCCTCCCATTCTCTCTCTCTCTCTCTCTCTCTCTCTCTCTCTCTCTCTCTCTCTCTCTCTCTCTCTCTCTCTCTCTCTCTCTCTCTGTCTCTCTCTCTCTGTCTCTCTCTCTCTGTCTCTCTATCTCTCTCTCTGTCTCTCTCTCTCTGTCTCTCTCTCTCTCTCTCTCTCTCTCTCTCTCTCTCTCTCTCTCTCTCTCTGCGTATAAATAGGGTGACTACAGAAAACTCAAAATTGCAAAATAAAACAAAAATAAATGTAGGTAGGGAGTTTGGCCTAGTGGTAGAGTGCTTGTCTAACATGTATGAAGACCTGGGTTCCATTCCACGGTACCATATACATAGAAAAAAAGCTGGAAGTAGTGCTGAGGCTCAAGTGGTAAAGCTCTGACCTTGAGAAAACCCAAGGACAGTGCTCAGGCCCTGAGCTCAAGCCCAGGACTGGCAAAAAAATAAGTAAATAAATATAAATGAAGTGACACAATTATTTAATTATATAAAAACTTTTTTTTATAAATAATAGCCCATCATTCAACGTCTACAATATGTATGCTCAACATACCAATGTGATTGAAGAAGGAACATGCTATCCTTTTGATTGAGTTGGATTCACGGAATTCCTGGCCCACGACATCTTTTGGTAGTGAAGGGATACATAAACGTACTTAAGTGCCAATGTATAACTGAAATTGAAGAAGACTGGGAGATATATATCTTAAATTGACTAACTATAAGTATAGATTTCATCTATTACAATGATCTTCATTTATATCGCTGGTACTTTAATGAACAAGAAAAAATATGCCCTTCTTTTGTTATGTATTTAAAATTAAGTTAAATATTCAGATGAAACCAAGTGAGAGTCATGGGGGAGAGTCTTACTTTGCATCCTTGTTGCTTCTCTTGGTCAAGGGCCCAGTAGACTGGACACCTTGATGGATACTGACAGAGAAGTGTGATGGATTGATAATAATACATGCTATTCTGAGTGATGTGTAATTGACAGTCTATTTTTTCCCTACCCTTGTTGTATGTTTGCAGATTGCCCTTGCTAAGTGGAATAGGGGCTAAAAGCAAATTGCACAGTGATATTTGCTGAGGACATGAGCCCTTCAGCACTGGAGAAAATTTCCCTTTCTCTCAGACATTTCAGTATTTCCAAACTCTAGGTTATTCACATTTTCCAAGAACATGGATAACAACGAATGTATTAGAAGGTCAATAGGAAACTTAACTGGGAGAGAAATTCAGATGGTCCACTCTCCGAATAATTGTATCCAAGGCAACACGACAGTGTTTATTATTTAATCGTATAATGTAAAATAGAGAATGAATCATTTTGTACTAAAACAAACGTTTTAATACAAAGCCTAAGACTTATGAATATAAAAATGCAAACTCCAGTAATGAACTGTAGATACACCAAATAGCATTTAACACAAGACTAAAGTATATTTCTAGATTTTTTTTGTAATTTTCAAAATGCTCTTTGAAGTAAAGAGTAAATTTAAGGTCCAAAGAAAGTGATGTGCTAACAGTCGGTGACTGTGATGTTCTCTTTTGTACACTTTGTCTACTATGCTGTCGATCTCAACAGTGTATAGACAGAATTATCTGGGGAGCTTTTATCAAACACATGTCTTGAGCCCCACAATTCTGATTAATTGGTGTGTGTCAGAGCCTACCTAGGGGGATTTAAAAAAAAACCCTCCAGTGATTATAATGTGCAGCTGAGGCTGAAAGACTGTTGAACAGAAAGTTTTATAGTCAGAATATTTTATAGTATCTTGAAGGTGTTAATGGAATATAGGTTTGAGAATCTGTTAATGATTTGTACTAGCCATTCAGGAAAAAAAGAACATAAATAAAAGGTTGGTCTCTGCTTCATTACATGCTCTCTGTATTCACCAGCTTTGAGAACATAATCTCTTAGTTTCTAACCTGATTTTCTCTGATTTTCCTTACATAAGAGTCAATGAGAAAAAGACAGGAAAAAGAAAAAAATCACTTAAGTGACTAAAAATGAAGTATAAAAGCTTTACCCTTGGGTCAATATTTTGAAAAGTGGTAAACAGTGTTCACAAAAGAGTTACAAGTGAAGATCGCGTGTGTCAGTTGTTCATATTCACCCATGTAGAATGGAATGTGTGGTTTAAAACATTTTTATAAGCTCACCATTGCAAGGAAGTATGCCTCAGCTGAATATTTCATGATCCTAGACTGACGTGCATTTTAAATTCAAATATAGACAGATTGGAACATTCTCTTTTCAACACATGTGAAAACCCAGTGGACAAAGTTAATAAACCTGTGAGGATTTCATGAAGAAACGACTGTTTTTTACCACCAAACCATTACATAGGTTCAATGCACACACACACACACAAACAAACATTCATGTGGATACATATGTGATTCATAAACCTCATCATTTTGTTTTTCATTATTTATATTACAAGAATATTGGTTTACTGTTTATTAGCAAATGGCTTATTTTTACCACTCTAATGAGAATAATTATTTCTGGTCTGAAGAGACTAACATAGATATGAAGTGCCCAACGTTAAAAGTGTCAGTGGTATTTGTATGACAGGTAATGAAGCAATTTGGCAGAACATCAGAAACTAATTGAGCTCAGCTCACATCAATGAGGCTCGTTCAGCTAGCTGTGCTTCCCAAAAAGAACAGTGGAATTAAATGAGACAATGTGACATGTACAATTTTAATTGGAAGCTCTAATTTAAAATATTTAAAAGCATGTTTGAAATAATTTGTGAATCCATACAGATGCTTCTTTCCCCAACTAATTAAGAATAGTTACTGGGTCATATAATGTCTGGATGTCAGAAATATGAATTATTGAAGTCCCTGCACATATAAGTACACTTGCACCTTAGGCAAGATCAAATTTAGTTTAACAGACGGAAATGGGAAAGAAACAACCCTCAAGACTGCAGAAGGGTAGGTGAGCTTTAACATAATATTTTGAAAATCATTAAAACTCTCCTTGGCTCATGAACTTATTTTGAAAATACAGTTATATCTTAATATGTTTTAAACTAATACATTCAGCAATTTAAGAATTTACAGGTGCTAGGTAGCATTCCTCTTTTGAGTTGTTTAGAAGGATGTTTGTATTTTCATTTGTTAACTTGTTTGGATCAGATTCTTCATGGTAAGCCATACTTTCTAAAGACAGAATTTTAATGATACCAAAATTTTGTGGTTTACAGTGTTACTTGAAGTATGTGACCACTGTTAGATGAGGAATAATTATGCTATTCTAATTCTTTAAATAAGGAGACAAATAAATAATTATCCAATTTCACAGCTAACATAGTTGTAATTTGGTTAAAAAAAAGAGCTGGTCAGATGGTATATCTGCTAACTAGAAGTGCAACTGTGTAATTGCTATACACTAATGATTACACTGACACTAAGCTAATTTTACTAAATGTAATAACATAAATGACACTAAACCAATTTTAATAAACTGTAACAACATATCTACAAGTTATTCTAGTCAACTTAAATAATTTCTTAAGGAGAATATTACAAATGGAAATGTTTAGTCATATTTTTCTAACATTAGTAAATTATATTGACAATGAATTATTAGCGAACAAGATGTTTTACCATGATTTTTCTGTTTAACTTGTTATTACTATGGGCATCCAACTGTTAACAAATGTAATAGATCAGCCTTATATAGCACTAAAAATAGAACATTATTTTAGAAAAAGAAGTCAGCTT
This sequence comes from Megascapheus bottae, assembly GCF_031878675.1. Lineage (NCBI taxonomy): Eukaryota > Metazoa > Chordata > Mammalia > Rodentia > Geomyidae > Megascapheus > Megascapheus bottae. The sequence continues at coordinate 23,405,052 of NC_143528.1, read as the reverse complement.
TATGAGATAAAGGAACATTCTCAGGAAAAGAGTTAAGAAAGTAAACACAATGGAAAAAAAACAGGATTGGGATAGATGAAGAAAGACTGAAGTAAGGGAAAGAAAAAGAAAGTAATTTTCTTTTAACTGGGGATGGGAAAAGTGAATTGAGAGGACAAAAGTATACTAGGAGAAAAATAACACCTAATACATAAAAAAGACAAATCTATGTGAAATAGTTATCTCAGCTTTGGTATCTTCGTGTTATAAACACTATAGCATCTTCATGCATTATTTTGTACATTGTATATTATCCAGAACCTTTAAATGATCTCTCAGGATGGAAGAGTAAAGGTAAGACTGAGAAAAAGTGCCCTTCTCAAGGAAAAGTAAAGCTTATATATTATATACAGACATATTGCAAATGCACATGCAAGAACCTCAGGTATGTATGCATACATTGAGCATTTCTACATGTGACATAAATATACGTCACATATACATACACATATGCATACACAAGGCACATATATACACATATGTTGCACATGTATACATAGCTACTTAGACACATGCACACATTCTGAAGGAAGTCATGCTGTCTTCATATTTTAAAAACTCATGTCCTGTGTATGAGTAGAAGCCTACGCCTTCCCCCTACTAATTCAGTCTTATGTTAATTATTAATTTCTTTAAAAGTACCATCTCTTTTTTACACTTAATAGTATTTCTCCATAACATACACCTGAAAGTTCTGCCACCCCATAAAAAATAGATGGACTTTACTAGTTTTCAGACTGCTTTGCCTATAGGTTAAAAAAAAAGAGCCTGGCAACAGTACTATTACTGATGTGATTTTAATTTTAGTAACATGTTGTGGAATTAGCACATGTTCACCTAACACTGGAAATAAACACATAAATGTCAGGAAACACATTTCTGGATTTAAATATTTATATTTATTTTATGTCTCAAATGTGTTCCATATCATTTGAATTCCATCAGAGAATCTTTACTTATGTAAATCACCTATAGTGCTGTTTTATTTTGACAAGTAGCTTCTAATAGTCTTAGTCCTCCTTCCTAAATAATTATTGCTTATCTCAATGTTCATTAAAATAATTTATCCTTACTCAGCATGCAGTACTCCCAAGATTAAATGATGTAAATAAATGATAGAAGGGAAATCCCTACAAATAGATGATAGGAATGAAATCCCTCCAAACATATGGACAATTAACCTATTAATTGTTGATTCCTCATGAGATATGGCATACGGTCTCCTGAGGAAAAGAAAGCATATCTTTATTTTATTAACACCCAATTCTTAGAAAATGTGAGACAAACCAGTAATACCTTTGTGTATATACATTTACAGTATTATTTCCTTGTCTGCTTTGAAAGATTTTAGAATACTTCAGTATAGTTGCAGTTTGGTCTCTGTGGCTCAAAATCATTCATTCAAGAAAGGGAAATGAAGTATGCAACAGTATTTTCTTGATTAATGTTTTTGACTGTAAAGTGTTCCAGTATATTTCAGAGATAAACATAATTATTTTCTAATACAGAATATCTAAAGTTGGCTGTACAGAAAATTAAAAATTTACATAAATGGAAGTTCCGCCGAAAGAAGTTCCCTGTATAGAAAAAAATAAATATGCATATACAACTAACTTTTAATAGTGCAGACCATTACATTTTTAAAGTTTATTAATGTGATTATAAGCAATCAGATCAGTAAAATGTAAAGAGAGCAGAGAGTAAAGAATCAATTATCAAACTGTTATTTGAAGTATGTTCTATCAGGACAGAGTGCAAAATTTTATGATATGAGTATATTTGATGCAATAAATTACAAATTAGATATTCTGAAAGTTTTTTCAGTTTAGCATCTAAACCAAGAGGCTGAATTTTTCAAATTGAAAAGTAAACATATAATACCCTGTTTTAAATAAACAAATGTACCTAACTTTCATGGGAAAATTCTAGAACCAATAACAAGTAACTTTAGCTACTGGTTGGAGCTGATGTGATTTAGAAATATAATTAATATATTTTAACTATCAGATTTATTTCATTATAAACTCTCAGAGAGAGTGATTGCCCAGCTATGGATTTATGACAATATAGGAATGTAGCTGCCGCTTGGCAAACAGGAACTTTTCTAGCAAAGTTATCTTATGTTAGCTACTATAAAATATGTCCAGTGAAAGATGATTTGTGTCAGCTAAAAATGTAGCCTCGAGCTATAGTTGGTGTGTTATTACTTTAATCTAGTTATTGAAGCTTTGAAGTGTATCTTAGCTAGTCCAGGGAAGAAATGTCAAAAGCATAACCTAGGCTGATCATTAAGAATTTTTATGAATAACAAAAAGAAGCTCATATAATTGTAACTTGAGAAGAATAATATCTACTATTAGAAGAATACTTTGGGATAGCCACATTTGGAGTAGATATTATTGGGATAGAAATGAAATAGTAATATGAGTATACAATCATACAATTTTGAAAAAAGCAATAATAAATCAGTATTTAAAGAAGATAAATATTATTTATGCTATAATTGTGAGATAACATTTATTTCTTAAGAGAAAGTAAATTTCTGAACTTTTGGATGGACTTCATTACAACTTAAAAATATACTAGAGTAGAAATAATTCATAAAGTATAGGAAAATTTATTTAATGTTTGAATTATATATGCATGATATATTAGTACTTGTGCTGTATTTCATTTTCAGGTATTAAATGTTTTACATTTTAGTGTATCAAATTATATTAGATCAATATTTTAAAGTGCTTTAATTGACCTCTTAAATTTGGAAAGTCATTTGTTATTTGGAAAAAGCTCCTCAAAATTAGCAAGAAGATAAATCTAACTTACAAAGAGGAATGCATTATTTTCATATTATAGTAAAATATTCATGATGTTCATAAATGCAGATATAGTTTTTTGATATTTTTATTGTAATTAATAAAAGGGTTACATGATATTTGCCAGATAGAAGGTGCCTTAATTCACATACATTGATACCCTTTCACATGTCTTGGTCCCCATTACCCTCCACCCCACCCCCCCATCTTGTTTTCCCCTGCTTCCCTATCCAATTTCAAATAACCAAATACAAATATATCCAATATATCAGATAACAAAGTGAGATACTGTAACTATATGAGATAACCAAGGGAGAGCAAAAGAGCTGAGAGATAACATAGTACCTTAAGGACAACAACCATTCATTATATGGCTTTTGTTTCTATATCCTAGAAGTCCTTTCAATTAGCATCATACTATATGGCCTTAGAGATTTGCAATAGATATAGTATCTTATGTTATAAAGCAGTAAAAACATTTCCACAGAAAACGAATTGTTCTTTTAGTGTTTAAGCAAAATTCAAGTGTACATGTATTGACTGTGATAAGTACTTTTTCCATGATACACAATCATTGGGTAGGTTCAAGACTGGATTAGGGACTGTGCTGAATATGAATTGAGATTATAGTCTGATGGTTACTACACTAGTAAACGTTCTTAAGGAATCAGATATATGTTGAAAGTAAACTCAAATGTCAGATATTTAACATTTGTATATTAAATAAGTGCTATTTAATGTACAACCAATGAAATGATGACTAAATAAATTTGGGCACAGTTTTGATATTCTAAAATAAATTCTTTTCTTCTCTTTTTAGAAGCAAAGAAAATAAATTCATAAATTTTAGATAAATAACAATCTGATTTCATAGAAACTAATCTGGAATGACTGTCACTCTTTGACCTTAATCTTCTCCAAATAGTTCTATAAAAGAATTACAAATAAAAATGTTCACGTATGTGCACCGTGCTTCATGAACAAGTCCTTCATGCTTTCTTTACTCACTTACTCCTCTCCACCTGTCATATCAAGTTTCCCTTTCTTCTTTTCACCCACACATCCAGAGTTAAGGACTACATTTGCCCACTGTTCCCTTTTCCATTCTTCAATCCCCACATTCACAATTCACTTGAACTTACTGAAATCCAATTTTTTAAATTGTCTGGAAACCCTTCAAAGCATTGAAACCATGAAGTTTCACCCCTGTATACATTTGGTTCCAGCAACCTAATCATGTTTATATGCATGTGCCCATGGGCATTTATATAGGAGGTCATATTTTGGTTCTTACAGGCAAATCTAAAAGGAAACATACTTTAAACTAATGATTGCTTTAGATTCAAATATTGAGTCAAAATCATCTTTTGTTTTAAGTCTCTAGAACTGGCTTAAGATTACACTCATTATTTTCTGATATTATCTGCATTAATTAGTATGTGCATATCCCTGAGAAAGCAAAGGCAAAGCAGTATGTCTATTTGAAAAATCTACAGGGTGCTCTTTAGCTTTATTGTTATATTTAGCATGATGAATGAATAACATTTTCGGTTAAATTAAGAAACTTTGGAGTAATGAATATGTGAACAAGCAAAAGAATGACAGACTAATCTTGTACATCACTGCCTACGCATTTTTAGTTAATTTCTTCTCCCACCTTCTATTGTAGTGAGGAGGAAAAACTTGAAAAGCCTGCTCGTCAACCTCTCCGTGAAAGGTTCATTACATATTTGGCATTCCATTGTGCCATCTTTTATTCTTAGTATGGATTTACATGGGACTCTAACCTGAGGGGAGACACCTGGTGGGTTTAATTAGATTGCAACAATAATTAGGAGCAAAAGATAAAAAGTTGAAGTAGGTCTGGGAGCCTTGAAGATGACTTCAAGCTCTGTATGAAGACAATCTAAAATAAAAGATCACTAACTCTGAGCTCAGAGGGCCATAAACAGTGGTATTGGGAACATTAAACAATATTTACAAACATTTGCTTGTTTAAAATCCATAGGAAACAAGATTGACTGTTCTGCGTTAAAAAGGACCTGAGTGGATAGTGAGCTGGAAAGATTAGGTAAACTTTTGGAAAAAGGGCTTTCTAAATTGTTTTTTATTCTAACTGTGGCAAAAGCCAAAGTAACAACTTAAAGAGGTTTCATTCACCTGCTGGCCCAACAAAAATATAGTAGATGTCATACTCTTAAATGTAGTAGAACACAGGCTGAGAGTTCAGTGTTATATGCTCATAGCTTTTGGTTAACAGTTGTTAGAAATGCCTCACGATGTAGGGACTTACTGTCCTTAATGTACTATGTTATCTCTCATCTCTTTTGCTGTCCCTTGGTTATCTCATATTGTTACAGTATTTCTACTGTTTATCTGATATATTGTATATATGTGTATTTGGTTATTTGAAGCTGGATAGGGAAGAGAGGAAAACAAAATGAGAGGCTGGGGTGGAAGGAGGGAAATGAGGACCAAGACCCAAGAAAGGGTATCAGTGTATGTGAAGTAATGCACTGTCTATCTGGCAAATATAATGCAATCCTTCTATTAACTACCAAAAAAACTTGAAAAAAAGATAACTCAACTGAAACTAATCAAGGCAAGATTTTTACTTCCACAGAAGAGCATACTATTGACAAGAAGCCATGTCAAAATGTGCTGAATAGGCAGATTTTTATCCCTATCATGGTACCATCCCTTTTTCTGTTTGTTTGTTTTTTTATTGTAATGTATAGAGCGTTTGTAGTTATATTTGCCAGATAGTAGGTGCATTACTTCTCACACATTGATACCTCTTCTCATGTTTTTGTCCCCATTTCCCCTCCACCCCCTCCTAATCATCTGTTCCCCCCTCTCTTTTCCTATTTCAAATAAACAAATAAAAATATACAATATGACAAGTAATAAAGCCAGATACAGTAACAATATGAGATTAACCAAAGGGCAACAAAAGAGAAGAAAAATAACATGGTATATTAAGAACAATCACAGAAGATACCATCCATTTATCTAATTGCTCAGAACATAGGTTAATTTTCTTGCTCAATTTTCAACAAAATGCTGTTTAATTTAAAATATATCTAGAAAGTTTGATTAAAATATATTTGGGACTGGGCATTTGGCCTAGTGGTAGAGTGCTTGCCTTGCACGCATGAAGACTGGATTTGATTCCTGGGTATCACATACATAGAAAAAGCCAGAAATGGTGCTGTGGCTCAAGTGGTAGAACTCTAGCCTCGAGAAAGCCCAAGGACAGTGCTCAGGCACTGAGTTCAAGCCCTAGGACTGGCTATATATAATTTTTTTTCTATATCTATCTATAGATATATCTATGTATAGCTATAACAATGGGTAGATAGATATAGACAGATATATCTGAAAAAAAAAAAACGAAGATTATCCAAACAACCAAAATTAGGACACCTGACCCAAACAATTCTTACACAGCTGGCACCCTACGACTTAAGCCATACATCCCACCTACACTTGAAGAAAATCAGGTTTTGCTCAGCTGGCACTCTACCATTTGATTGACATAGCACACCCCTAGAAAAATATTTTTTTAAACTAGATGTGATTTAATTAAAATAGCTTCTTGTAAGGTGGTGGCTTATATCAAGCAATCACTTTGACAGAAAAGATTCTAATTCATCTTTTATTTTACATTTCTCCCATTTGATTTTGCATTCTTTTCTTCAAATACACAGATATTCACATTCCTGTTCAACAGTATCCAGTAGGTGGATATAATTTTGATAGGAAGCAAGTAATTAAAAAATGAAGTTTCAACCAGTGAGCCAAACCTCACATATAAGTAATAGCAACCAGCCATAGTCATTATTTTTTTAATTTTTTTTATTGTAATTAGTAAAAGGGTTACATGATATTTTCCAGATAGAAGGTGCATTAATTCACATATATTGATTACCTTTCACATGTCTTGGTACCCATTTCCCTCCCCCCCATACACCCCCTACCCGTCTTGGTTTTCCCCCCTTCCCTATCAAATTTCAAATATCCAAATACAAATAAATTCAATATATCAGATAACAAAGTGAGATACTATACCAATATGAGATAACCAAGGGACAGCAAAGGAGATGAGAGACAACATAGTACATTGACAACAATCATTCATTATATGGCTTTTGTTTCAATATCCTGGAGGTCCTTTCAATTAGCTTCACATTATATGGCCTTATGTATCAAGATTTTGCTCTATTGCAAATCTCTGCTAGTAGAGCCCAAGGTTTCTACTGATTATGACGAATGAGGGAAACCATTGAGCCTAAATTCCTTTGAGTCTCCAGCCATAGTCATTATTCCAAAATCAATTGTTAACAAAGCAAAAACAGACACTATACTAATGGCATCTACTTCCATTTCTGGCATTTCTAGTATAATTAACAAAATTCAGCTGATTAAAATAAATGTAGTTACTGTTATATCCCAGACACAAATGTAAGATTCAAACTCACAGCATTAAGTCACCAGCATTGAGTGAATGGAGCTAGGAGTCATTTTAACAGCTGTGCAGTGACTGCTCTTAACCTTCGGGCTGGCAAAGAAGAGCCCCAAGCTTTAGTGGGAATGAACTTGTGTGTGTGTGTGTGTGTGTGTGTGTGTGTGTGTGTGTGTGTGTGTTTGTGTGTATGTGTGTGCTTTGCCAGTCCTGGGCTTGAACTCAGGGCCTGAGCTCTGAGCATTGTCTTTGGACTTACTCAAGGCTAGAGCTCTACCAGTTGAGCCTCAGCACCACTTCCAGCTTTTTTCTAGGTATGTGGTACCGAGGAATCGAACCCGGGTCTTCGTGCATGTTAGGCAAGCACTCTACTACTCGACCAAACTCCTGGTCTGTGGATGAGCTTTTAAAGGTAAACACCACACACAGGTGGTCAGAACCACATGCAGATGACAGTCACTGTATGATGTCAACATATGAAGCCCTAAGTCAATAACCACAGGGAAGAAGATTGAGCATGTTAAGCAATTTTACGAAAACAGAATTTGGCAGCTAACTTTGACAGGTTATTACAGTTAATTCAATGTATATTTTTATTTATAGCGACTATCAGAATATAATGGATTAAAAACATGCTGTTGATTTCTGGTTTTAAAGTTGCAAAAAATAAAAAAAACCTCGGGGGTTCCCAGTAGCATCTATGTAAATATGTTTGTCAATGGCTCTTGATATGATATTTGTCCTTAGCTGGTATAAGAAGTTTGAGAGTGGTCTGGATGACCAATTTCACCAAAACACAGATTTTCAATCCAGCTGACTGCACAAAAAAAATCAACAGTGTGTTCCTTCACAAGACGATAATCCTAGCTTCCACATGAAAATATTTAAACTGTTCTACGAAGTATTATTTCTTGATATCCACTCTCAGTTTCTATGATCTGTCTCAAATCCCTTACTGCAACTACAGTTCAACTGTTATCACCTAGGTATTATGACATTTATTCTCATGATCATAATAATTTTTTACTATCTGTAGCTTGTATATAATTTGCAGGAACTAGAACAACCCCTCTAGGAGTCATTACAGATACCACAAGCAGAGAAAGTACTAGATCTTCTCAGATTCAGTTGGTAGGGTCAAAGTGTAGGGCTACTATCTATTTTCCTTCCATTAGGAAGCTAGAGTGACACTGGCTCCTGTTTACTATTCTAACCCTATTCATTGTACTGACAGCTGCTTAAGTAGCAGTAAGAAGGACTTAGTTTGGTCTTTTTCAGATGGGATCCAGTTTACAGAATCTTCAGGTTGGTTGAAGGTGAGCTGAAAACTCAAGGCAGCAGTTGAGCCAAAGGACTCACCAGCTGAGGGAAAGCAAAGCAGAGCACATGATTCTTGAGACAATAACTGTTTACAGGACTTGAGGAATAAGCAATTATCTTGTCTTTCCTGTTTATCAAACCTTGCTCATTAAGAGTTGGTAGGTGGGAGCTAATTCTTAAGTGGTGGTTTCCATCTACTCAATTGGGATTTAGTTATTTCTGTCCCATTAAAAACTTAAAAAAAAAATGCCAGGCTAGGAGTGTGGCCCAGTGAGAAAGTGCTTGCCTAGCATGCAGGGAGCCAAGTTGGATTCCTCAGTACCACATACACAGAGAAATCTGGAAGTGTGCAGTGGATAAACTGGTAAGAGTACTAGCCTTGAGAAAGCTCAAGACGAGTACCCAGGCCCTGAGTTCAAAACCCAGTATTTGCCAAAAAAAATTAGCTGTATTTGGACAATCGTGCAAAGGAGGTATTAGTTCACTTCTTCCTATTCCCCATGCTCTAGCACCTCACTTTTATTTTGAAATTTTAGTTTTGAAATAAGTGATGAAAACCTATTAATTTAGACAGTATTGCTTTTCAACTATTCTCTGTATCCACGAAGAAAAGCAATCCTAAATTGCATTTCAACCCATAATTATTAAACACAGTTGCTTAGACCAAAATATTGTAAATAACTATAACCAACATGGAAGATCTCATTTTCATGTAAGTTTAAAATCATCTTTGTTTCTTTCAGCTTGAGCCAGAGTTCACTCTCAAATATCTATAACAGGTTAGATAAGGTAGGCATTTTTAAAATAATAACTTCTTTGTATTAAGAAGAGATCATTTTAAGTCTTTCCATTTCCTAACAAATGGGGCAATGTCATTCTTTCTGACAGCAGCATAGAATTCCATTGTGTATAAATACCACATCTTGTTGATCCACTCATCAACTGAGGGACATCTAGGTTGGTTCCATATCTTTGCTGTGGTAAATAGTGCTGCAGTGAACATTGTTGTGTTGGTGGATTTAGTCTGTCTTTGTTTCTGGATGATCGGGTAAATGCCAAGTAGTGGAATTGCTGGGTCATAGGGGAGCTCTATGTTTAGTCTTTTGAGGAACTGCCATACTGCTTTCCATAGTGGTTGAACGAGTTTGCACTCCTACCAACAGTGTAGTAGTGATCCCTCCTGGCCACATCCCCTCCAGCATGTTATTATTAGTTTTCCTGATCCTGGCCATTCTAACTGGAGTGAGGTGGAATTTTAGAGTTGTTTTGATTTGCATTTCTTTTATGACCAGAGATGTTGAGCATTTCTTCATGTGTCTATAGGCCATTTTTTTTTCTTCTTCAGAGAAGACTCTCTTTAAGTCTTTGGCCCATCTTTTAATGGGATGGTTGTTACTTTGGAGATTAGTTTTGGGTTGATTCAATTTTTTGAGCTGTTGATATATTTTGGATATGAGGCCTTTGTCTGTTGTATGATTGGTGAAGATCATAGTAAGTGAAGTAAGCCAGACTCAAAGGAACTTAGGCTCAATGGTTTCCCTCATTTGTCATAATCAGTAGAAATCTTGGGCTCTCCTAGCAGAGATTTGCAATAGAGCAAAACCTTGACACAAAAGGCCATACAGTAGGATGCTAAATGAAAGGATCTCTAGGATATAGAAACATAAGCCATATAATGAATGATTGTTGTTCTTAAGGTACTATGTTATCTCTCATCTCTTTTGCTGTCCCTTGGTTATCTCATATTGTTACAGTATCTCACTTTGTTACCTGATATATTGGATATATTTGTATTTGGTTATTTGAAATTGGATAGGGAAGGGGGGAAAACAAGATGAGGGGTGGAGGTGGGGGGGAGGGAAATGGGGACCAAGATATGTGAAAGGGTATCAATGTATGGGAATTAATGCACCATCTATCTGACAAATACCATGTAACCCTTCTATTAATTACAATAAAAAATAAATGAAAAAAAAGAAGAGATCATTTTAAACGGTGTGGTGGCTCACACCTGTAATCTTTGCTACTCAGGAGGCTAAGATCTGAGGATCAAGGTTCAAAGCTAGTCTGGGCACAAAAGGACATGAGACTCTTATCTCCAGTTAAACTCTAGAAAATGGTAAGTGGGACTTGGCTCAAGGATAGGGTGTTAGCCTTGAGCTGTAGAGTTCAGGGACAGTGCCTAGGCAGAGATCAAGCCACGTAACCCATAATAAACAAATAGAGACCATTTTGATCAATATTATTTTATATGATCTTATACAGGTATGTATTGCCTCTTTGTGACCCTTCCCTAAGAACAATCTCTTTTTGTCTCACGCTGTGTGGATACCTAGAGATTTGTATAATTTATCAGTCCTAGTATATTTTTTTCAAAGAAAGGAAAACAGGTTTTTTTTTAATTGTTATTTTTGTTTTCTTTTTCCTCTTTGTTTTTGGGAGGTTAAGGGTGAGCACAGAAATGGTCGGGGAAAAGGTGAACAAATGAAGTAATAAAACTGGAAACTGTTGAAAGTGAATTATAAAACTTGTAGATGGGGATGAGTGGAAAAAATTGGGAAAGCACAAAGGATTATGTGACATTTTTAAAAAAGAGATGTATTCTTTAACTGCCCTACATAACTAACCCCTCTGTACAACATCTTTACAATAACAATAATTTAAAAAGAATAACAGGCCATTCTGAAGATGTTTTCACACACAAATAGACACTGAGATTTAAATTATACACATAAAGAATGCATAAAAATGAGCTCAAAAATGAATATTACCAGGTAAACTTAGAGGTAGAACTCTTCTTTAACATTCTCCCCAGTCATCTGGAGAATGTCTAAGGGAGCCTTCTCATATCCACCCACAATTCTTATTTCCCATATCTGTCTGGGTTCTGTAACAGTTTTCCCATGGAGTCAAACAGCCCTATTAGGGGTTGTGAAACCCTTTTGTACCCAGCCACTCCCCTCCCCACTATCCAGTTTGTCACAAAATCCAAGATTGGATTATCTCCAGTAGTTCCATTCTCTCCCAGTAGACATAGAAAACCTCAGAACAGGATCCTTCTCTTGCTCATTATATAAGCCACATCTTGGTAACACACATTTAATCCCCCAAAATATTTACCAAAGCAATACCCAATTTCAAGCATTACCATTACCCCCATTTCTCCTTCTTTGACCAAAGCATTATGCTACCTAGGTATCAAGGTGCCTGCTTGGAATGCCTGTCAGTTTTGCAAATTAGCTTCTGATTTCCAAACCCTTCTCAGCTAGCAGGGAGCAAGGGGTTAGCCAGATCTGAAGTATGTTCCAATTGGTCAGATTTTAGATTCACAAAATTGGCTATAGGATGCCAATAGATCCAATGTTAGGATGACAAACATCCAAAACCAGAACACCTGAACAAAATATTTAAGAGAAAACAACAACAACAACAACAATAACAGCAACAAATCCGTATTCAGTTGGTGCTCAACCACTTCAGCCATGCCTTCAGATCCGAGGGGAAAAAAATCAACAACAAAAACCAGGCAAACAATTATTGGAACTGCTTGTGGTTTAACAAAAATAGCTTCTTGTAAGACAGTGGCTATGCTTCAAAGTGCCATTGCTGAGCTGGGCGTGGTGGCTCACACCTGTAATCCTAGGTATTCAAGAGGATAAGATCTGAAGAACAAGGTTCAAAACCAGCCCAGGCACAAAAGGACAGGAGACTATTATCGCCAATTAGATAATGGAAAGTGGGGCTTGGCTCAAGCGTAGGGTGGTAACCTTGAGGTGAAGAGCTCAGGGACAGCGCCGAGGACGAGTTCAAGCTCCATGACCCAGAAAAAAAAATAAGTAAATAAAACAAAAACAAAAACAAGTCAATGCTGAGCCAGGAGCATGGCCTAGTGGTGGAGTGCTTGCCTAGCATGCATGAACCCAGGTTTGATTCCTTTGTATCACATACACAGAAAAAGTCAGAATTGGTGCTGTGGCTCAAGTGGTAGAGCTCTAACCTTGAGAAAGCTCAAAGACAGTGCTCAGTCCCTGAGTTCAAACCTCAGGATTGGCAAATTAAAAAAAAAAGTCAGTGCTTATATCACAAAATCATTTGGGCATAAATATTGCTAATCCCTGCAGTGTGCATCTTTTTATGCATTTTAGAAAGACCTATTGCAGTCAACAACATTTGAACGAAGTTCAGACTTGATTATCTTCAGAGCTTTGCATTGGGTTTTAGATTTCAAACAGATATGTGTTCTCATACTTGAATTATAAATGGTCTAAATGGATTCTTGCCATTTCTTTGTCTTGTCCATTGACAAATTGTGACTTGAATTTATGAGATTGTTTAAATCAAAAGAATCTATTGAGATCAGTATTGAAAGTTAGTTTTGTTGTTTCTATTACTAGTAGTTATCTTTGTTGTTGTTTTAGCTTTATTTTAGGCCAGTACCAGCTGAGATGGCTCACAGGTGTTGCTCTACACCTGAGCCACGCTTCTATTTCTGTCCTGTTTTTGTCCTGCCTGAGTATAACTTTCCTGTGGGTTTGTCTACTCAGACTGTCTCCAAACGGAACTTCTCAGAGTTTAGCTTCCTGTGCACAACAAGGTGAGTCACTACCACCAAACTAATTTAGTTTACATTTGTAACACTTTATATTTTTAATGTATCTAAGTTATTATTACAAGGGAGGATGTAACAATGTTCCACATGAAATGCACTCACTACCTTACATATGTAACTTTAACTCCTTTGTACATCAACTTGATGATAAAAATTGAATTAAACAAAAGTGCTATATCTAGAACAAAATTTAAAAAATAAGTTATATGAGATTTTAATTTCTGATGTAGTAGATTATATAGTAGCGTCACCTTCAAGGTCTATTTCTCTAACACACATATATGTACGGTATAAAACTACTCTATGTCATGTTGTTTACCAGTAAGTCATTCTAAAACCGAATCTTACTTAAAGTCAGTTTTTCCGCCTATGTAGTCTGACATTTTCTTTCTTTTAGTTGTATCAGGTTTTGAACTAATATCCTCATGTGTGCTCAGTTTGCTTATTTGGCCGCTGGTATGCATTTGAGCCCTACTGCTTCTTATAGTTTGATTCCTCACAAAATAAATCCTCTCACATATGACCACATCTTCTTAATCAAATATTTAAAATTTTCCATGTCTTTTTATTATTATAGCTCTGTCCTGTGTATCTCCGAGTATATATTGCTTGCTTTCTAGTGAAAAATAAAATATTGTGATTGAAAGAAAATAATTTGATTAATGAGCATCTCCTTTGATGAAGAGCATGGCATAAGCCCAATAACTTGTTATCTGACTGTTTAAAAACTTTTTGCAGTAGTGGGATTCTAATTTTTTTAAATGAAAACTATTTGCCATATGCTTTGAGTGATCACCTGAAATGCAGCTGCTGTGATTGAAGAACTTTATTGTTTACAGTTTAAGGAGTCACATATGTCATGAGGCTAGCATACTCGCAGGAATCTACTCTTGAATTCAATACTATAAAGTAGATTCTGATATGCCCACTTTTGTAGCATAGTCATAATACAGTAATTTTTTAGTTTTCATTTCTATTATTTGCATCTTCTGCTCCTTGAGAATAGGAACGAGGCCTTATCATTTTTGGTGCACTCAGTAAATGCTCTCTAAATTGAATTTAAGTTGTTGGACAAAAAAGAGGGCATGAAGAGGAAAAATATGTTGCCTGGATAATAATGGGCATGGTGAGAAAAACAAGGGAAATGGACAGTGACTCAGAACAATAAGAAGAAAGCTTCTCTAGGCCAGATGTCTTTTCAAGGTGGCATCTTCATCACATAGGAAGAAAATTTACATCCCACCTATATCTTTGTAATAAAAAAAGTAGATTGATTTTTTTAGTGGAAAAGTCTGAAATAAGATCAGAGTTACTAGCAAATCATAGCTGTATCAGGTAATCAGCACTCTCCAGACTTTTCTCATCACCTGAAGATGGATAGGGCAGATCAACTACTGAAAAGGCCATCCTGGTCCTCTCTGGTTTTATCAACATTACCTGACTGCCAGGCAAAAAGAGGGTTAACCCACTCTCAATAATAATACAGAGGGGAAAAAAGGTGGTGTGATTTAAATAATAACTACATTTACGATGATTTTTCTTAGCAGGGAGCTGTGCTTCTTAGAATTTTCTTAAATAAAACTCAAACCTCATGTCTTGAATACTTTTTATTTTTTTCTTGTCAATCACTGTGCTTGTGTGTAACCTTTTAAAGAATTAGCTACTGTCATCCACTAAAGAATCTAATCCATAGGAACTCTGTTTTTATCTTGTGATAAATGAGACCACTCTAGCTCACAGATTAAAAGTAACTTGAGTTTTTAGGAAGAAAAGAAAGAGGATCCTTATCCATTCTGGTCTGTGGGCAATGCTAACATTAAATTTTGATTCTCAAAGGCGAAGAGCTTCGTTAAGACTCCTAGCAGAGTGCAAAGTCATGTGGGGACCAAAAATTTGAATCTGTAAAGTAATTTGAAGGAGACATTTTCTGAACTATTGTTTCCTTAAGAAATATTTGCTGTATGTGAAACTTACTATATAATTTTGCTTGATTTTGTCAGTTTTGAAAATAGCTTCATCTCAATTCATAGCATTGATATGTCCAGAGAATCTGCTGGCATGGTGCACATATTGAAAGAAATAAGTTGTCACTAAACTCTAGGGAATTCTCATTGTTTCTCCATAATTTTTCCTTGGTGAAAGATAACTTTGATTTTTATTGCTAAATCCAGGAAGTATTAAATGAAGATTGGATTGTTGAATGAATGGTATTTTAAATAGAATGGATTGTAAAATAAGGCTATCCTGCTTATGTTTATTTACTTGTAAGTTGTGGGACTTGAATTTAAGGAAAAGGTGAAATCCCTGAGCCATTTTGAGATCAAGACTAAGGTTCTAGTACATGAGCCACAGTAGTATTTCTGGCTTTTCAGTAGTTAGTTGGAGAGAAGTCTCACAGCAACTTTTCTCTCTGGGCTGGCATTGAAATGAAATCATCACATCTCAGCCTACAGAGTAGCCTGGATTAGAGGTGTCAGCCTCTGGTGTCCAGAGTATTGGTTTTTGTCTTGTTTTGCTTTTTTTGTTGTTTGTTTTTTTCTTTTTCTACAGTCTTTTGAGAAGAGTTCCTTCTCTCTCAATCAGTCCTAGGGCTTGAACTCAGGGACTGGGCACTATCCCTGAGCTTCTTTTGCTCAAAGATAGCATTCTACCACTTGAGCCACAGAGCCATTTCGAGCTTTTATGTTTATGTGGTACTGAGGAATTAAACCCAGGACTTCATGCATGCTTGGCAAGCATTCTACCACTAAGCAACATACCCAGCCAAAATTTTATCTACATTATGTTGACATTTATTTATGTATGTGATATTAGATCTTAACATGAGGGTCTGGATGCTATATGTTAGTTTTCATTCTAACATTCTATCCAATTGTACTATAGTTCCAATTTTGGCTTTTTGGCTATAGGTTAGATTTCCTTTTTTTTCTTATTATATTTTATGGTTGGGGTGATGTATAGAGGGGTTATAGTTATAGTTATCAAGGAGTGGGTACATTGCTTCTTGTTACCCCTTTCTGTGCTTTTCTCCCATTTTCTCTCCTTCCACCATCTCCCAATCATCTTGTTTTTCCCTTTCCCTTTCCTATTTCAAATAAATAAATAAATGTAAATATAATATACCAGCGACCAAAGTCACATGCAGTAGCAACAGTGGATATCATACGGGAAAAATAAAAAAGAATTATGCATAGTACATTAAAAATAACTATAAAGATAAACCTCTTGTTTCCATATCCTGGAATTCATTTCACTTAGCATCAGCCTATATGGCCATATGGACATAGCTCTTGAGTTATTGTGATCCTCTGCTAGGAAAATCCTACATGTATACTAATGAGGGAAACCATGGAGTCTATGTTTCCTTATATTAATATGATTTTTCCAAGTCTTTCCATTTCTGATGGCAGCATAGAATTCCATTGTGTATAACTACCACATTTTCTTGATCCATTCATCTACTGAGGGGCATCTGGGTTGGTTCCATATCTTAGCTATGGTTAATAATGTCAACAGCCAGATTTTTATTGGAAGGGTGTTGTAAAAAATTTAACCCTTCCAATTATTTTGATTACACTCCTAAGAAATGAAGACTTCCTTGAGATTATCCACACCAGTTTTCTTATGTTATACATGCTGAAGTTGAGGTTCAAAGGGGCCAGGACAGATCTTGTTGGCAAATGACATGGCCAAGAGAAGAAATTTGGTGTTCAAATTTGATACTTAGTGGTTTTAACACTAGAGCAGTCTTATCTCTTTTCAAATTCTACTCCTGTACTGTTGTCTTCCAGATGATGCTTAGTTTCTTCCATTTCTTTTTGTTACAGACTGATATGATAAAATACTATGATTATCTAAATGATTTTGAGAACATAAAATACAAGATTTGAAATTAAAATTTTTCATGTTATAAACAATTTCAAGAATTTCTTTATAAAGGTATATTTTATTGTCCACATTTAACTTAAAATGTGGTAGGAAAGAATATGATTGAAAGAATATTTAAATTTGGATCATTTCTGTAACTTCAAAAATTGTTTAAATTTAAATAGCTTTTTTATAATTTTCAATAGCTTCTCACTTCAAATTTATTTTTCATGTTTGCAAAAATCTGTCTTTGGTTCCTTTAATTCAAATGAAGTTAGCTCAAGTAAAAAGATAAATATAGGGACTTTCTTTAAAAAAAAATCTTTATGCACGTAGATGTATACAGCAGTTGTCATTTCACAGAAGAGTTTATGCAACTTGATCATTGTCAACTCTCAGCATTCTCACCCATACCTCCTAACCTAAACCCTTTCCATACTTGTCTTATTTTTGTAGGGCACACATCCGAATTATCATTTCTTCCTTCTCCCCGTCATTGCCCTACCATACTCCCCGTGACCCAACCACATCCTTTTCAAGTGAAAAAATCAATAGCCTGTGGTTTATTTTCCCTATTTTAAAAGTTATTACAATTGTCTTCACATATTTATAATTTAACCCAAGAAAACATGGGATATAATCTACTTATGATGTACAACAAACTTCTTGGCACATTGAAATGACTGATGACCAGGTGACATGGGAGGACAGAAGCCTCAGTGTCTCCCTGGCTGGCCATGGTAATGACTATTTATGACTTTCTTGAGGAAAATAGGTGCTCAGCCTGGCATAAAATGGTCTTACATGATTTCTTTTTTTTTTTGGTTGTGGAACTTGGACTCTGGGCCTGGGTGACGTCCCTGAGCACTTCACCTCAAGGTTACCACTCTACCCATTGTGCCACAGCATGAATTCTGGTTTTCTAGTGATTAAATGGAGGTAAAAGTCTCATGGTCTTTAATGCCAGGGCTGGCTTTGAAGTGTGATACTCAGTTCTCAGCCTCTTGAATAGCTAGGATTACAGGCATGAGCCTCTGCCCCTGGTTTATAATCTATTTTTTTTTTGAGTGTGGGGATCTGACCTCAGGGCCTGGACACTGTCCTTGGACACTTTTTGCTCAAGGCTCGCACTCTGTCACTTGAACCACAGTGCACTTCCAGCTTTTTCTGAGTATGTGGTTCCGGGGAATAGAACTCAAGGCTTGATTCATGCTAGGCAAGCATGCTACCACTAAGCTACATTCCTGGCCCCATTTTCTTACATAATCTTTGTCCAGAGTCAAAGTTCACTTTCTAATTTCTAGAATTAGGAAGCAGGAAATTAAAAGGAAAAGGCAGAAATCAATACCTAACTGTACCTTCCATATGTGTTGCATGATTGTCCATGTAAGACATAATGTTCTTAGAAGTTAGGTTTCTCTTTGTGAAACCTACTTTCTGCTTTTAGGGAGAGATATTACAAAGCTTTCTAATGAAAATTGATCTAATGTTTTATCATAAGGGTCTATGACAAAGCCAGATGCAGGAAGCACAGGTTAAGACAGGAGTTAGAATATTCTTCCTTTTCTGAAGACTAGTAAAGAAATAACTAACTTTTCAAGTCTTAAAAAATGTCTAAAACACAAATCTACAGCCAGAATAAGCTTCTGCTTCATTTTGAGGTTAGAGAAAAATAGCCCCTAGGCAATTGAATGAGACTGAATTTCACAATATCAGGTAAACTTTATCTGTGAGCCTTTATTCTGGGGATTGTTTCTAAGGTCTTGCTCAAGCTAAGCCTCAACTCCTCCTCTGAGTAACACTCCAGGCCTTCATATGTATTTTTGGAATAGCATGTTAGAAAGATAGGTTAAAACACAAAGGTAGTTCCTACCCTGCACGAGGCTTTGAATGTTTTAGCCCATAATTCCATCACTGTTCAATTCAGATATGATAGTAATTTATAAAAGAACTGTGATTACCACTTTCATTCTTCTAGCACACTACATGTTGTGACAGATGAGAGTGAAAACAGATTATGTGCTTTAACATTGTAGTCAATATAGACCTTTTTTTTCCCACTGCACTCAATATGTAAGGTACAGGAGGATACATTTTCTACCCACAAGAAACATGCTGTCTGAAGAGGGAGATATATAAATGCACAGTTGCAACACAAGTAATATGAGTTATGACAGATTTAAGTGCCAAATGCTAGAAGAGGAGGGAGAGGCAATTACTTCTTCCGTCCAGGGAAGGACAGAACCATCTCAAGGGAAGTGACTTTTGCAATAAGACTTGAAAGCAGGATAGGAGTATATCAAAGACTCGGCAAATTTAAAATGTGATTTGGCTGTTTATTTGAGGTCTGCTTTCAGAAAGAAATGAAGAAGGGTTGAATGGAATGCAGGGTTGTTACAGCCTTGGTTCGGAGGACACGCATTTTACAGGTTTTCTTTTAAACATGAGTATCCCTCATCTCCCCTAGAGTTCAATTCGTAGGAATTGTTTTGGGATCCTCAGAGCAGGCAGGGAAGGTCATGGACCCTTGAGTAAATGTATTTCAAAAAGAATGGTAACACATATTTGAAAGGTGGCTCAAGAATAAATTGAGGAAAACCAGAGGAACAACACTAAAATGATGAAATATGGGCATAGGAAAAGATTAAAATATGCAATTTAAATTGAGAGAGGTCATAAAAAACAAAATAGCATTTATATGAAAGGGAGATTTCAAATGTACTGAGTAAGTAAAATACAACAGACTTCTTTTTGGTGTTAGCTGTTTAAAGTTTTATCTTTTCACAATTTATGGAAACATGATCTTTCGATCTTCTTATCCTGCAGACACTGTTGGATTACTGTCATTGGCAAGATTTTCCCCACCCCAAAAGGCAACAAGATTAATTCTCCTGTGATTTTATGACACATGATCCATCAAGATATTAAACAATCTCCATTATTTTGACCATGACTCTAATTCAGAGACTTAAAAACTTATAAGATGAATGGCCGTGACAAAGGTCAGTAAATTGGCGCTGAGATAAAAGTAGAGGAAAGATGCTCCAAACATGCTTATAGACTTGACATTGTGGGTGGACTTTGGTATCTATAGAAATGTAAAGTATACATTTCACAAATGCCACATAAAATTGGTATCCATGATCACATTGTCATTTAGACATTTATTAAATGGCCATTAGCAGATCTGTAGGTGACACGAGGCTGATTTATTCAAATAGTCTGACATTGGAGTGAAGATGCTATCCTAAATATTTTTTTAAAAATCTGTCTTACCCCAAAAACAATTTTAGCAGAAGTATAAAACAATTCTTCAATTTTTTTCCAAGTAAATGGAAATGGCTTGGAATATAGTAAAGAGTTCCAGCATTACATAGTCTTTGAACATGCCATTGCTCCTTCATAGTAGTTTTTCAAAATAGAAGATATGTATCTCAGTGAAGTAAGAAATTATCTTGTGTCTACACTTACGCAAAACAGACTCCTCTTCTCTACTAGTTCTGAAGTGCTGAAGGAAAACTGCTACAGGGACACGTCTGACACACTCAAGGGAATTTACACAAAAATTGTAAGTCTTGAAAAAATTTCACAACCTTTTAGCCAGATTACAGGCATTAGAAAGGAGGGAAGGAATGAGGTTTTTTTTCTTTCCCTTTTATTCCATTTGGACCAATAGCATACTGCATGGTATCACCTATCTTCAAGGCGGGGTTTTCCCCTTTAGTTAATCTCTTCTAGAGACACTCTCAAAAACACTACAGAAATGTGCTCTCTTAATATCATAGAGGCTTTTCAAATCAAATTGAGATTCAAGGTAAATAATCACTTTATTCAGGTTGCCACAATTGATAAATGAAAAAAAAAAAAACTTTCCTTGGCTGTTCCACAGTCCTGCCTGACAGAATTCATGGTTAGGAAATTCAGGGTTAATCTAATCATTTCTGTTTTCTACTCTTGTTCTGTTGTTGGTTTTAGTGTACTTTGTGATGTTATTTCTTTTTTCTTTTGTTTTTACTTTTCTCCTTTGGTCCATCTCCTGTTGTCACTATATTTTTTGATACTTTCTGTCTTATATCTTGTTAATCTGAATTTTGGAAAGGAAGGAGAAAAATGAAATGGTGACACAAAGAACAAAGGGCAAACCAATGGAAGAGTGAGGCCCACAGAATATGTTGTAAATGATCTTCACAACTTAGGGTGGAGGTAAGGTGGGAGAAAAACACATGGAAGCTTTTAAGCTGCAAAGTTATCTAGAATGTGGCAATTTCCTTACTGTACCCA
The DNA here is from genome assembly GCF_031878675.1 of Megascapheus bottae. Lineage (NCBI taxonomy): Eukaryota > Metazoa > Chordata > Mammalia > Rodentia > Geomyidae > Megascapheus > Megascapheus bottae. The sequence goes on along the minus strand of NC_143528.1, from coordinate 23,383,658 downwards.
GAAAATGGAAGTTCGTATTTTTAATGATCATTTTAAGATTCTGTCAAGATACAGTGCAGTATGTGTTCTCCAATGACACAAAGAAATGACTGGATGCACTGAAGACATCATCTTATAAGTTTTTAAGTCTCTGAATTAGAGTCATGGTCAAAATAATGGAGATTGTTTAATATCTTGATGGATCATGTGTCATAAAATCACAGGAGAATTAATCTTGTTGCCTTTTGGGGTGGGGAAAATCTTGCCAATGACAGTAATCCAACAGTGTCTGCAGGATAAGAAGATCGAAAGATCATAAACTACTAATTGATACATTTGCTTAATTTCTCTAATTCTGGATTTTCATTGTCAACAGAAAGCTGACAAAAATCTTATGGAGTACTAAAGAACAGGGCACTCTAGGAGCCAGAGGAATTTGATGCAATATCTAAGAACTGGCTCCTTCACATAGTTTAATCAGATGCAATGGTGATATCTATACTGGTAACAGTCTGTTGGAAACTACAGAGAGCTTTACTTTGGGAAAACTTCTAAAGAGAATATAATGATTTTTGATAGGAGTTACATTTTGACCAAAGCCAAAGTGAATTCTAATGCAGAAATCAAATATAGTTCTTCTCAATCTGTGATTTTAAAGCTTCAAGAGAACACAAATCCTATGGAATTAGAGAATGTTTATTAAAATATATAGTAGGTTATTATAAATAAGTATGGGCAATGTCTTTTAAGAATACAATTCTATATAAGCATTTCACAGAAATACTTTGAAATTATAGAAACCCTAAAGAGAAATTTACAGGATCCATCCATTAAAGTTCATCTTTTAATTTACCTGATATCCATACTTATTCAAATTATATACAGAGTTATATATTGAAAATTATAGAGACTAATATATGATGAAGTCCTGTTAAAAATTATCTGGGCTCATAAAATTACTTAAGTGCAAAAAAGAAAAAAGATGAACTCAAAACTCCATTAAGTGGAAGTGGTAAATAGTGATTTGTCAAGGAAATACTTTTTTTGAGGATTTAAAACCAGTTTCTGGGTACCTAGTCTATACATGCATAAACATTTTCTTAAGCATATGGTACAAAGTCACAAAGTTATATATTTACCTAATTACTAGTTCTTAAATTAAGTACTTAATTTATATCTGTTAAATTCTCTCTTGTCAGCTACTTTCCATTACTACATCTGCCAAGATCTTTTGAATCCTAATATTCTCATCTAATTCATTAATTGTCTTGGTGCTTAGAGACATTTAGCTGTTATATTTGTTGTTTTTCTTTCTTTAAGCATAATACTTTTCCTAGATACTTGTAATTACAACAGCAACATCAGAGATGGATTCTTGTGTTTTGACTGTGTGCATTCTTGAATACTACTTTTTAAGGGTTCACTTAACCTTCTCTATTTATTCGCATCAACACAATTTATAATCTTGTTGAAAAATTAACAACATTTTAAAAGAAATGGCACCTGTTTTATTGACAATAAAATGCTGTTAAACAAAAGTTATCCCAGAATTCTAGTTTATCATAATTGTTACATAAAGCATAAATGGAAACAAAGACACTTCTGTGAATTTCACCTTTGTACTGAAACAAGAAAGACATGGAGTTGCAAGCAATAATAAGTTGGCTTCAGATTTTCAGCTTAGAATATGGATATGTTATCTCAAGTTTTTTGATGATTGCAAGTGTGGGGGGGAGTTATAACCAAAAAGTGGCTATATTCTACTTGCTTTCTGAGGCCATTTAACTAAAAAGTGACTATATTTTGCTAGTCTACATAATTCACTCTAAATGGATCAGTGCTTCAAAATCATATGTAAAGTATTTAAGGAACACTGATAGAATGTGTGGAACAATAACCAATGACTCAGCAAATGTCTTCCTCATGAACTGCCAGCTTGCATCAGTTGGTAATGATTAATAGAAATGGTCCATTGAAGTGGAATTTGTATTTCACTCAGTTTAAGGAAAGGGGTCCTTACTGGTTTGGATTTCAACATATAAACAAGAGTTATAGAATGTATCTAACACATATCTAATGAACCTATTACTGCTTTTATTTGGAGATTTTTTTATGAACTTCAAATGGTTGTATGGGAGTGGGAGGATTGTTAAAACATGTCCCTCTAAGCATCCTTTTGATCAGTCACTCCTTCTCCCCTTTCCCATTATCGCTGCAGGACTCAAAGAGAAATAGTGATTCTTATTGTTTCTTTCTTCTGGTCTGCCTCCAAAGATTAACTAGTCTCAATCCTATTAACTCTACTAGAAACAATAGCTAGACCCCAAATAATCCTCAACATCATATACAATCCTAACTCAGTTTTCTCTGAACCAGGATTCACACAGTAACTATGATTCCATCTTCTTTATTTTCTTCAAGTCTGTTCTCAGTACAGATTGACCCCTAAATAGATAATTTCTGTACTCAAGACTTCTGATAGCTAACTTTTCCAATGTAGTATTTAATGATTTTAGAACCAGACATGTCAATGTTCAACACCATTCACCTCTCCTCCCTATTCTCAAAATTTAGAATTTAAAATGTTTGTGGTACACATTTTCTCTTCTACCAATGTGATTTTTTTCTGAACTAAGTCTTCCTTAGTAATGCTATTTGAAATTACAATTTTGTTACCATTCTCCTGCCCCCCACTAATATCTATAACCTTCTTCAAACTTTCATAACACTGCTTTCCAAAATTCCATATGATTTATTTATGTACTTATTAAATTCTTCATCTCTTGTCTAGATTGTGAGTCACAGAATGTATTTTGAAAAGAATCTATAAAGTCCTATGTTAGTACCTGGCATAACCTAAAATATTTTGCTAAGAATTCAGCATCACTGGTAAGCTTCCAAGAAAACAGTGTAACATACTCTCGATAATTAAAGTATTAAATTTTGTAAAAATATTTTAGATAATTAAACATAAAATGACTTGGGTGTCCATGTCCAACCTGGGAAAATGAGAGAGGAGTGTAATATATCCATTGAACTATCTATAACATCCCAGAGTAAGAAAGTTAATAAGAACACTTTATATCTCTGAAACCTTTCACCTCATGTTGAGCACTTAACTTTATCTTTGGCTATAAGGAGCAAGTGGATAGAAGACCAGGGCAAAATTAAGTACTTGCATTCAATTTCTGTGTCATCACTTACTAATTGTATATCCATCACCTAGACGACTCAGAGAATCTGTATATCTGTATATCTTCATTTATACAATGGAATCTGAGACTTGGAAATGCGAAGATATATTCTTTAATTTTTTGGGCAATATAAGCTTGAGTTTTTATTGGTCAGAGTTTTTTTTAACACTGTAATAATAAAAATAAGTTGTAGATACCTGAGCAATATATATATATATATATATATATATATATATATATATAATTCTATCAGATAACCTCGAAGGTTTCAGTTCATGGTCCTGGTCTAGTTTTATATCTTACCCAGAAAGCTCATTTGAAGATGCCTAAAACACCCAGTTCCGCAAATGCCCTTTAGTCTAGTTTTAACATCATATACAATTCTATCAATACTCAATTCACAAAAAAAGCAAATTAACCAAAAGTGCACCTATTTAATAGTTGGAACTATACTTTTTTTAAAAATTGCACTTGAATGTGTAACAATTTTTACAGAAAAATATTTTTCTGTGAAAATTTTTTATAATCTCTAATTTCTTGATGAATTTGCAAAGGAGAAAAGTTTCATTTCCATATGTTGGGAGTATTTGTCTCAAAATATTATTTATTACACAAAAGACAGTACATGAATAAAAGAGCTACATAATTTCAAGATAATTGATTTTACCAAACATTCAAACATGTTCAATCAGGCATGGCAACATATGCTTCCAATTTGATCATAGCTAATTGAGTGGTAGAGCAGGAGGATTGAGAGTTTGTGTCCAGCCTGAGCAAAGGTATAGAGTTTCTACCTTAAAAACAAAATAAAACAGGTGGGGGAGGTATAGCTTAAATGGTAGAGCAATTATTTAACAAGTGTACAACTCTGGATTCTATCTCAATAATCAATTTATAAGTTCATTTAAATTGTATCATAAACCCTGAAAACATTTAAAATGGTATAAAATGTATTTTCACAGTTACTTAAATGCATAAATGAACATGAATGAATGAACATAATCTATGATGTAGCTAATATGTGATAAAATTTACTTATTTAGTATGTAGATTGTGAATGAGCAAACATATACTCTAAAAATTGTCTCTGAATCATGTTTTTGAAAAATAAAATATTCTGATGAGAAGAAATCTCCATATTCTATCCCTTTTTATAATTCAATATTTTCTTAGAAACCTTTGCAAAGTTTTATCTTTTGCCAGCTCTTAAATTGCTCTTAGGTGGTATTTTCATTTTGACATACAGGTCTTGGATCAATTTCATTAAAGATATTTTAAGTCCTATAATATGACTCTAAATAATATTCTTCAGAGAGGGGCAGTATAATTTTTTGTAGAAAAATAGGTGAAAGCATCAAAGGGGAAATTTTTCAAATAGATTCATACTTAATCTATGACTTCTTATGTCTGGGTATTTACATTCTGTGTCACTAACTAGAAATATTGTTCCTATAAAGCTTCAGAGAAACCAATTCAAGTCATTGGGTATAATAGATGCTACCATGGATTTCTACATGGGAAAAAGTTGTAATAATCCAGAATTTCCAGGTAGTAAAGCAAATGTCTGAATAAGGGAAATTGGGAAGGGTCAAATAGCATGTGGCCACCATGATCATTATAGGAATTGTGTGGTTGGAAGAGGGGAAGTGAATCTGAATAAATAGAATAAAAGTTATCCTGGGGATAGCTGAAACTATGGGAGATTATCTGACTTCTGAAGAGGATTGTCACAAGAGAACTACATCCATGTCAAGTATAGCAAATCCATACATTTGCCCCTGGTTTGCAGTTATTGAGAGTGAAGTACTACAGGCCAAGACATCTATTATAACCTGCCAAAGATAAAGAAAATACAGGGACAAGACTCTTTCTAAATTTCTATTGCAGTATTCACTATTGTTATAGCTGGCCTTTATTGAATACATGTATTATGCTATTATACTCTGTGAAGTGCTTTATGTTATTTATCACGTTTAATTTGATGGATGAGAGGAATGAAGTCTCAGGAAGGTTAAGTAACTTGAACAAGCTATTATATTCTATAAATGGCAAATCTTATTCCAAAGCTTCACTCTTCCACTATGCTATCTTCCCATATATAAATGCAGACCTCTCTCTTTTCTCTTCCTCTCTCTCTCTTTTCATCTCCTTCCACCACCCTTTCAACCTACCATTTCCTCTCCTCCTTTCCCTTTTTCCTCACCCTCTCCCTATTCTCTTTCTGTTAAATTTAATACAGAACAAAATATTCTAAATTTGAAAGTTATACAATGATTCCTGGAAATCCATGGAAGAAAATTTAAGCTTAGTTTGAAGGATTATCAAACATGATTGGATAAATGGGATTTGATCTAAACCTTGATAACCACATAGTAGTTTAATCTTTTGATCCAGGAACAGGATAATTTTGGAAGGAAAAGAAATAGCCATAAGTTATTTTCAGAAAATGTCACATAGTTCAGTTTGAGTGAGTGTGGAGTGTGAAGCAGAAATAGAAAACAAAGTGCTGTCCTTCAAGGCAGAGGGAATAAAATTGACAGTGTTACCAATAAAATACATGTAAGAGGAAAGGTGTACAAAGAAGAATATGTTTCAGAAAAAAAAAACTAAAAGGAAACCTGAGTTTCTAGTATGGAAAAATGGGGAAACAGTGATGCATCAGATGAAATTAGGAAACAAAGAACTACTCTCTATTTCTTGAGATTTGTCATTCTATCTAGGAAAAAAAACTACTCTCTATTTCTTGAGATTTGTATTTCATTCTATTTATATATTCATATGTCTCTAAATGGTGACTTGTACAGAGTAGAGCTGTACCTACTCATCTTTGCAGTGTCTAGATTATACTGGATGCATGAATGAAGAATGACAAAGCCAGTGTGAGATGACATCATTGTGATGTGAGCTACGTGGCTTGAGGTTTAGAGATCAAAACTGGCTCACAGAAGAGAAATAAAAGAATATGTGTGTTAGGGAGCCAACCATATAGATATTACGATGGGAATTCTGGAAGTAGATGAGTGGTAGAGCAAACAAAAACAAAAAGAGATGTAAGAAAAGTGAAACACAGGGATAAATGCGAAAGAGTGAAGTCAAGGTGAGATGTAAAATCTGCCACCATAATCAATACAAGAAGCTGTGTTGTGGGAAGAAATGAGAAGAGTTAATTACACCAAAAGCATTTCAGGAAATTTTCAAAAGTGTGTAGACGTTAGGTCATAACTGAAATCTCTTTAAAAAATCAAAATGCATAGAGTTAATGAGGAAGTGGAAATTATTAAAGAAACATACTTTATTTTACATTTGAGACTAAAAATCAGGCCCATTAGAATAGGAGTAGTATGTGTATGGGTGTTAGGAAGATTAAATATTACCTTATTCATTTGGTGGGGAAAACTGCTTGATTGATTTTGTTGTTGTTCCATACTACAAGAGTCATGTTTCTTTGTTCATTAGTGGTTACTTCATTTATTTTTTCAATTCATTTTTTAGGATTCTTTTATTTTTTAAAACCCATCAGTTTTGCACTTTCTATATGTTAGTGCTCTGCTTCATAGAGAATGAAATTCCCAACTATTGATGAACATGATATCACCATTCTGAAATATGAAAGAGTACAAAAAGCAACATCATCACAAGAGCACAGATGCAGATTTACTAGAGTACACAGAATGGCTGTTTAATTTCACTATATTTATCAAAGCCCTTGTAAGAGCAGTTCTTCTGTCAAGATGTGAAATAACAATAAATATTAAGGAAATAAAGACCTATACAAGCATTTATTCAAATACAATAAAAGGATAAGCACAGGTCCCTCAGCTGACTCTTAACAAATTTTATTAGGCATGCACATTCTACCTTATTATAGTGCCATAAAATAGCCGAAGAAAAAATTAAATGAGTTAATTCTGTAAAGATTACTAAATGAAACTAGTAAATTCATTGGAAGTTTTGTTTTTTTCCTGAGAAAAAATTAAATAATTGGGTCTTTTCTTTTCCCCCTGAGTAAATATCCACACTCTAATATGACAAGTAGTTTGGCTTTATTTAAGTGATAGGTATTTCTGCCTGAAAAGCCACCTCTGTCATCACTGTTAAGGCACAACTGCCATGTAACTTACAACGTGAATTATGGCTTCAACTTACCTCTATTAACTCCACTTGAGAGATCAAAGTGTTATGATCAAATATCTTTCTTTATTATTATTATCCAAAGGATTATAGTCAGTATATGATTTGGGTAGAAATATGCCATTAGAGACATACAAGTGTATCAAATGTACTCCTAGCGCAGGAATAAATTCTTTGCTTGAATCTAAAAGAAACTCTCTCCTAACTTAAATACATGACCCAACGAATGTAAAGAAAAAGCATTTTTTAAAAGGCTGAGCCATTATCAGCCAGGCAAGTTATCCCTAAAGGTACACTGTTAGAAATCAATAAAAGAAAATAAGGTAAAATTAACTTTTGGCTCAATTTTAGCCAAGTACTTACTTGTAAGTCTTTAGATATTGAGAAAAAAAATAATCTGTTATGATATTTAAGCCCTGACATACAACTTATTTAACAGAAATTGATAGATGCAAAAATAAAATATTTTATAATCATGAACAACAGAAATATATCACTTGTCATCTATATCTATGCAAGAGAGATCTCTGGGGATAAAATATAGATTCCAAATCATCAATTTTTACTACTATTGGAAAAAGGATGTGGCACTATTTTCTGAGTGTTAAGCCCCATATTCTAAATACAGAATGTCTCTGTTCTGTATGGTTAAGTGTGGTGTTTTATTCAACATCTTACAAAGATTTTTCATATTTTCCAATGTCACTGCCACAGTTCTTTTGAAACTGCATGTGTGGGTTGATTCCACGAAGAGTAAGTGACTTTTATAGCAGATTCTTGGTGTCCTCATTCAATTCAGCTATAATACTGCATGTGGTAAGTATCAAAACCCACTGGTGAAGGGCTTAAGTCCCACAGGGAGCCCTCACTTCAGATACCCATTGCAAGCTGTAGGGTGTGACTTGTGCTTTAGACTCAAAGGCTATACATTAGGGTTCTTATGACCCACTCTTGGGATTTCATAAATTTGCTAGAGCAGATCATAGATCTCACCGAAACACTCTGATTTGTTTCTATTTTTATTTTTTGTACTTGGAACTGAATACATGGACTCGTCTCCATATTAAGGGCACTACCGCTTGAGCCGGGCTAACGGTTCTTGTCTCTGCCCTTTTTGTTTTATTTTTTCAGGTTGGATGTTGTGTTAATTTTACTTGGGCAGGTAGCAAGCTTCAAAACTCCTATTTTGGACTCCCAAGTTCCTGGAATTACAGATAGGCATGAGGATTCTCAGCTCAATTTATTTTTAATTTGTTATTTTTTGGAGATAGGATCTAGCATGACAGCTAGATTATAGTTTGGGGCCATCATGACTATGAGCCTATTTTCATAAAATATATTGAGGATACATACCAGCATGTGGGTGGAAGAAATACATTGAATGTGGGATGTGCGAAGGAAAACAGAGATCCTAGGTCCTAGATGAGAAGGTATCTCTCAGAATCCTCCATGTGTTCAACAGTGAAGAATCTTTCAAACAGTCCTCTTCATTATAGAAGCATCCTTGGTTTTATGGGGCCTTCATTACATGAATATAATTATTTAAATTGTCATCTTTAGCCTCTCTGCTCTCTTGAGATCCTGGAGCATAGATAATTCATGTCTTCATTTTTTTTCCTGATTATGACTTCATCCTGAAACTACTAAAGGCCCCGTAGCTACAAATAATCTGTTACACTTTCATCACTGGAGACGTTTCTACAGTCCTAGGAATTCTTTCAGAAACCAGCAATCCAATCAAGAACCAAATACATGTATTGGATATGGAATACACACACATTAAATGATAAATGCTATTAGTTGCACCATTCAAAAGAGTCTGGCCCTCTCTAATTGCTCTTGATTTCATAGGAGAAACTTTTACTTGCTTTCTATTCTTCTCTTGAGCAAATGAGCTGGTCAGTTTCCATGCCAGTTACTATTTATCAATGATGAACAGTGGTACTCTGGAATAAAATTCAAATCCTGCTTTGTGATGCATGACTTTAGGATGTAGAGATTCTCATTTCCTTTATAACAGATTTTGAGATGCACTGTCTCCACTTCTCTATGTGATCCCTGTAGAGGAGATTGAAATACTACTCAAGAGCATTGGGCACGTGTCTGCAGTCAGGGTTAATAGCCTATGTGAGCATGTATTCTTCACCCTTGACTCATAGTCATTGTTGTAGAGTGTTCTTTTATTTCCTCAGTACTTGATGATTTGCCAAACATTTGGTAAAATTCCACACTAAGCCAATTATTAATCTCTATGATTCTAACAATAATCAAACCCACTCCTGGAGATCCATAAGTGCAGAACAATTAGATTAATGTGTTGAACAATGGAAGTAACAGGGCCCTGGACTTGCAGTATATAAGAAAGCTGTCTAGCTGTCCAAGTATGAATGGGAATAAGGCCAAGAAATGTAACAATGGAACTAATACAATGTGCAAGGAACATATACACAAATTATGCGGACAGGAAGAAAATTTAGCTCTACTGGGGAATCTTTTAAAATGCCAATGAAAGGTAGACATGGTTATCATACTGTCTTCATCCCACCATCATTTGAGAAACTCAAGTTTGAATGTAGGGCATCAGCTTACCTGTTAGGCACTCTACTGCTTCAACTACATGACCTGAAACACTAGCATTTGTTGTTGTTGTGGTTGTTGTTTTCTTTTGTTACTCTAGTGAATTTTTAGATAGGGTCCCAATTTTTGACACAGTCAGCCTGGTTCAGAGTGGAATCCCATTTGTGTTTCTGGCCATAGCTTGAATAATAGATACACACTACCACACCTAGAATTTTCTGTTGAGGTGGTGTCACAAGAACTTTACTTCCTCGGGTGGCACTGGATCATGATCCTCCTAAAGTATCAGTCTCCTGAGTAGATGCCCCCAACTATTAGTTTAGAAAAGGTCTTATGAGCATTTTTGCCCTGGCTAGACTTGAGCCATAATCTTTTCAATCTCTGCATTCTAGTATCTTAAGACTATAGGCATGAACCATTGGCACCTGGCTGATAAATATAATTTTGAGAGGTAGCATAATTAAAAAATGAGAATCATGACTTTTTCTCCATGTAATGATTAGGTTTTAAATTTTGTCCCTTAATTCAGGAGTCTGAGAAATTTTAACCACAGACATGATATAAACATGTTTATATCTCAGAAAGACAAGTAAGGAAAACAAAAGTCAGACACTGAATGTATTAAAAATGTTGACACCTAGTCAAGACTTAACAAAGCTCATTTGATTAAATTGTATTGTGTAATCTTTTTATAGTCTAAATTTATGCAACCATCTGGTCAAACTGGGGATTCTCTGAGAGAATAGAGTGATAAAGAGGAGAATTTGACACTATCTAGGTTTTTATTCAGCAATTTATTCTACATATTAATAACATACCCATATTCTTCTGCTTGGTTTACTCTTTGTATTGTTTTATGTCTCCTATACTGATGTATATATTTTACCTATCCTTTGTTGTAATCTTGTACTTATAAACTTCTGTGACTATCTTACTTAAATAGGTAAACAAATATTCCCTCCAACAAAACTTAGGGAAAAAAGCAAATTTTATTAACTCCAAAGCAATCTTATTAACTTTAGTACCTTCAGTTAAAAAGTCAAATTTGTATTTCTGCTATAGAATATAGCAGAAATTTCTAAATTAAATCACACCTATATATTGAAACATTTCTTTCCCCCAAATATCCCTTTACATTGTAAATGATCTTCATAAATATCAATGTAGAGTTGTTTAAGCAAATAACTTTAGAAACAGAAATCAGGAGCTAGCAACTCTATCACTTTTTCATTACTGAGATTTTTATATTACTGTTAAATTTTAATTTTAAAAATAAAATCTCATTTTCTCTTGAAAGATAAAATCAATATCCTTTGCCCTGTCATTTCTCCTTTTATATGAGTTATGATACTCTGCATGATGAAATGGACAGACTTGTGATTAATCTAAATTTGCTCTCTCTTTACATCACTTTTGGATATATTAGAATATTTTGTTTATGCACTTTGTGAGAGATAATTCAATGTATTTTAAAAATTCATATTAAGGTATTGGTATAGTAAACAATGCAACTAAAATTATGCATCCTAGGTTCAAATAAAAATAAATTTAAAAAATTGTACAACCTGCAGTAGTTTTCCATAAACCAGGCACATAAATCCATCCAGAGTTGGAAAGTTATACAAAACTTCCTCTTACATACTGCATTATATTTGTGGCAAAAATTACATTGCAGGAAATGATTTGTCCTTGAGCAATGTAAATGAATTTTTTATTGAAAAATATAAAATCATAATGAGATGATTGACTCATATATTAACTATGACTGCCCATAGCAATTGATTCCAAGGCAAAAAAAAATATGTGGAGAAAATAAGAAAAAAGTGCTGCTGGGTTTGTTTTGCAGCCACCATACTTTCAATGTTGGAAGACATTCAAATATTGTAAAAGAAAAAACAAGTATTTTATACTTAAAATTTCACAAGTAAAAGATAAATGCCAGTTGCTCAGGTTTATAATCCTCCCTACTCAGGAGGCTGAGATCTAACTATCTAGGCTCCCTGCCAACATGACAGTCTAATTTATGAGAATCTTATTCCCAACTAAACAGTAAAAAGCCTGATGCAGGACGTGTGATTCAAGTGGGAAAGAACCAACTGTGATCAAAAAAAGTCCAGTAAGATTACAAAGCCTTGATTTCAATCCCAAGAACCAGCAAACAACTGACAAACAAAAGAAATATAAAAATAAAGCAAGTTGTGAATCTTTATCATACATAAAATATTAAATGCAGCATTGACAAGATTTAAGCAAGAGAACACAGTAAAAGAAAGGCCTAGAAGACTTCATAAAAACTTAATATAGCTCTTACAAATATTTATTTATAATTAGAAAACTTGTTGAATCTACCAAAGCTCCATCATGAAACTCCATCTTCCCACTTGAATATTTGGTTGAATGTTTTCCACTACTGCATATTACAGTTATTTGGGGGGACAGTTGATATCATTCATTGTATATTATTAGTAGTTTGCAGTTGTTAACAAAAATTATGAATTTCTTTCTCTTCATTTGAGAAAAAAATACCAATGTTGAACTTATAGGTGCAAAAAGTTTTATACACAATTTTCACTAGTTTTGCTATATTTATATTCACTTGAATATAGAAATTTTAAGTTAAAACCGCATTCACTTACATTTAGTAGTATTTATGGTCATATACATTAGAAATAGACACTTCATAAATAAAATCATTATTAGACTATTATCATGCTCTTCACAAATCATGTCAATTGCATACTTATATGGGAAATTCCTACGTATGTATTTTGTTTTCCTTGTTGGAAAGAAATTTGGGCTTACTTTCTTCTTTATACCAACTATTACCCTTCTAACTGCATTTTCTTGGTGTGTGAAAGAGATGTTATCCACTTATAAAAATTAAGTTGAAATCCAGGTGAGGTGGCTCAAGCCTGTAATCCTAAGCACCTCAGGAGGCTGAGATCTAAGGATCACAGTTCAAAGCCAGCCTGAGCACTAAAGACTGTGAGACTCTTATCTCCATTTAATCACTAGAAAAGGAGTAGGGCAATAGCCTTGAGCTGAAGAGCTTAGGGACAGCATCCAGGAGTTCAAGCCCCCTTATCTACCAAAGAAAAAAAAAAATTGAGGGCCAGGAGTTTGGCCTAGTGGTAGAGTGCTTATCTAGCATGCACAAAAACCTGGGTTTGATTCCTTGGTGCCACATAACAAAAGCCAAAAATGGTAGTGTGGTTCAAGTGGTAGAACTCTAGCCTTAAAGAAAAGCCAGAGGACAGTGTCCAGGCTGAGTCCATGCTCCAGGACTTGCAACTAACTAACTAACTAACTAACTAACTAACTAAATAAATAAATAAATAAATAAATAAATAAATAAAGTTGACTGATGTCTGTAACTATAAAAAGACTGTTTAGTGACTATTGTTTCAACACTATGACCAGAATCATCAATATCCTTATTAGACTTGCTGAATAAAATATTTCATTCATAACTTATTTTACATAAGTAACAGAAAAATAAAAATGTATAGGAATAGTATCATGATATATATTATAAGCCATGGCATAAATTGTATGTATTATGAATCATAATAAAACTTGTCTGCATATTTTAGCTTATGGAATGACTTGATAGTATTTTAACTTTTAAAATCAAATAGGTTTCTTTTTGTTTGACACTGATGACTAGTATTTGTCAATCCAATCATACATCCTGCATATAAAACATCATTTTCAAAGTAATGTACTTTAATTGCTATTGAAATTCTAGAATATATCTGTGCCCCAGTAGAGGTCTTTTGTTTACCTTTATATGAGTATCAAGATACACAAGGAGAGAATATCCAATACAAACATAATCAAACCAGTATTCAGACTCCTAATGGAAATGAAATCCCAAAGTGAAATCCTATTACTTTTCGCACTGAATTCATCCTCTGTTAAAAAATTGTAACAAACAATAAAAATAATAGTAACAAATCAAATTTCCCTAGAAAAGCAACTTTGAACAGGATGTGAAATAATTTGATGAATGCAGACATATTTTATGCTAGGAATTAATCTGCTTACAGAAAGGATACACAAGAAGTTATTTCTTTATATAATACTCTGAGCTCTACAAAATGTTATAGGAAATACAGTGACAGCTTAACAAAATTATTATATGTATATATAGTTTTAGATTGATGTTACCCACTAAAGACGCAAAGAAAAATAAGAAAAAATCTTCCTTCACCTATCCTTTGTCAGGTAAGAAATTAATGTTTATACTCTCAGGCGGCTTGAGCACCATGGCTAAAGTGGTAAGGCACCATCTATAAGAAAGTGAATAAGCTGACAAATATTTCAGGCCCCCATATTGGAGACAAAAGGGACAAGAGAGAAATTAATGAATCCTAAGTTTTTGGGGGAAATACTCCAGTTTGGTAGAAAGAGTCATCTTCATAAGACCTGGCTTTCCTATGTCCTAGCCTCACTTCCCCTTTACCACCAGTCATACCACTGGAACAGTTAGTGTAGAATCATCTAGATAACTACCCTAATAATCCAAGAATTTCATCTGAATAGAGAAAAGAAAAGACTTTACTAAAACTCAGCAAAATAACATTAGGAAGCAAGAACCCAAAAAGTGTGGGATGTGGTCAAGTAAAAGAGGTGTACAGATGAAGAGGAAAAAAGGGGGAAAATGCAGACCAGAATTTCATACATATTCATGTATATATGTCTATATATACTTATATATGTGTATGTATACATATATCTTAAAAAAGTAAGAGTGAGGGAAAAGGAAGGTCAGTAAAGGAAAAATGGGTGAGAATATTGAAAAGAGTAGCATTGATCATTATTGTAAAATTACTTAAAGATAATTCAAAAATCTTTTAAAATATATGTATACACTCACACACACACACACACACACACACACACACACACACACACACACACACACACTCACATGAATTAGTTTCTGGTCAAATGAACAGAGCAGAGATAAGTAAGGAAGTAAAGACCAAACTTCAGATCAGGATCTGAATTCAAGACCAATTCAATGACTGTGAAATAAAAAAAAAAAATGTACTGCATTTAAATCAATCTGCTAACTCAAGAACCTATAAAATAAGAATCCAGTGAAAGTACTGTGCCATTAGTGACAGAGTTGGGTTAAGCTCCATTTTTTTTTCTTGCAAGCTTGGTTAGCACAACCATGATAAGACACAAATAATTCAGTTGAATTTTAGCCACCTTCAGAGAATCTGCTGGTTACAGTCCTGCTTATCTCTTCATGCAGAGAGTGAGTTTGTGGCATTTCCCGATTATATTTTCTAGTAGGTTGCATTGGAAGCAACTTTTGACTTTGCAATTAGATTTCATATCTCATTTTTGAACAGGTATTATTTACCCTTTCTTCTGAGAGTTAGCTAAGGTGGGGACAAGATATCAATGTATATTGTCAATGTATAACTTTCCGTCATATTATCATAAGAAGGAAATTATATACTGAAGGTTTTTTTTCAGTTTCAAGGAGTTGGCATTAAATTAATGCACAATTCAAAATGGAAGTACAAAAACAGCTAGGAAAAGAAAAAAAATAAAAAACAAAAAGATTTTCTATTTTTTTTTTTTAAACAGGCCAGGACAGTTTATTGAGGAACACCGAGGGGCACAGACCTTCCCGCTGGATTGGAGGTTGTGCTAGGGACAGGATTTGGGGAGGCTTATATAGGGCTTAACAAGGAAGCAAGAATAAAAAATGGGTTACAGTCTCCTGGGGGCCCCGGGTGGTGTCCTTGGTCAGGCCCACAGTGGAAAGCTCCACTTGGGTGTGGGGGCCATTATCCCCTGGGGACCAAGGTTGATAGTGGACAAGCACGTGAGCATGCACCTGGTGCTTTGCTTGACCTCGGGGAATAAGATAGGACTCAATCCTTCATATTCCATCTTGAGATACATAAAAAGATTGGGCCTAGAAGGAAGAGGTGGATCCTTTATATAGGGTCTTTGGGTTATATAAAAATGTTGGACTGAGAGGGGTGAACAAAAGGTAGGACAAGGGAAAGGGGTCGATGGTTGTCTTTCTGGCTACTGCCTGCTGACACGGGGCATTGTTTTAGGGGGTGGTCTCCCATTAGGTCATCATTTGAAGGGCTGGGGTTCTCAGGGCCTCCCTTCTCATTTGAGGGGCTGGTATCCTGTTGCCATGAAGAACCATATCACTCTCTAGGAGGTAAAAGTTCCAACTTACTTGTTCCTGGCTCCTCTGGATTTCCTTGAATAATGGCATATCCTGCTGTCTAAGGGGAACATCTAAGAGAAGTACCATCAACAAAACAGTCAGGGGCTCCTGATACAGGCAGGTCTGAGCTATGGAAGAACGGATTTAAAAAAAGATCTACAGTGTTCAAGCATGAATGAACTGAAGATTCAGATTCTTGGGTTGAGGCAGGCAAGAGGGTTTGGATAGGTATGCCCAAGGGGCTTTCACCCCTTCTTAGACAGAGAATAGCTAAGGCCTGAACCTTATAGGTAAGAAAAGAAAAAGGGTTGTTAAGGTCGAGAATGGAGAGGGTAGAGGCCTTGTACTGATAGGAGTTGAGAGAGAGTCGAGGACAAGAGGGAATCATCAAGGGACCACTTACTCGCTGAATACAGAGGGTGGGCTATGAGAGAGAAGATGGGAATCCATATATGCAAGAAGTTGAAAAGGCCAAGGAGGTCCAAGAGGTCCCTTTTGGATTGGGGTAAGGGATAACTGAGGAACTCATGGACCCTGTTGAAGGTGGGAAACTGATTTTTTGGCATATCTGAGCTTTGTCTGTGGAGACCCTGTAACCCCAAAGGTGAAGGAGATGAGAGGGAGAGTAGAGTATTTAACACTTAGGACAACAGAAGGACTTCAGAGGAGGGCATCCACATAGTGAAGAAGGAAACTTGCGGAGAGATTTAATGCCACAGTCGTAAAGTCCTTGGGGAATCACTATCCAGGTTAGTTGCTGGGCCTGGAGGGTATCTGGGTCTTCTCAGGTCAAGGTAAAAAGTGGCTTAGAAGAGGGATATATCAAAACTGTGAAGAAAGCACCATTTTTCCATATATTTTTTTAATAATCAGTAGATATTACATTATATTCACGAGATAGAAAGAGCATTACTTCACAAACATTCATACCCCTTCTCATGTCTTGGTCTGCATTTCTCCTCCCGCCACCCCCGCCCCTCATCTTGTTTTCCCCCCCTCCCTACCCGATTTCAAATAACCAAATAAATCTTTTGTCCTGTCATGGGAGAATCAGTTTATGTGAATATTATAGAGTGACGCCCAATTGCTGGTTTGAAGTAAAAAACATTTTGGGAGACATAATTTGTTCTTAAAGATAGCATAGAGAGCTTTAGGCTAGGGACTAACAACTATAAACCCAGTTACTGAGGAGGCTAAGATTTGAGGATTGTGCTTGAAACCAGCTGGGTCCAATAAACTACTTTGAAAAAGGTGGAAGTAGCACTGTGACTCATATGATAGAATGCTAGCCTTGAGCACAAAAAGGCTGTGGGGCAGCTCCCAGGGTCAGAAAAAACAACAAGAAAACATAGGGTTAGCAAGGATTTATATTGCAAGTAGATTGCCAACAATTAGTTAACTTATTGAGATCTCATCTTTTTTATTTATATGTCTTTATTGTCTACCTAGTTATTTAATCGCCTTGTCTTAGGGAACAAGACTACGAAGATGAATTAGGATGATATTTAGACCTAAACCTAAAATAGTCACTTTAATTTTGCAAAGTGTTTCTTAGAATTTCTTTCCTATATATAATTAGGAAAAGACTTAAGAATAAATTGACTTATGGACTTTCATACTTAGGATCTCCTGGTTAGTCATAATAATGCAAAATTAATCATTTGGATGGACCTTCTGTAATGTTTTCCTCATTGTATAAGTTCAGTCATGTTAATGTTTGCCAAGTGTAAATTCCCTTGAGTAAATGAACTTGAATTTGGTCCAGTCACGGAAAGTCACATCCAGTAGTCATAGGAACTGTATCCTTATCATGGGAGTGAAGGTGATGTGTATCTATTGAGCCATGGTTGACTCAAAGTTAGCCTTGAAGTTGTCTGCGTGTTGTCTGTCCAAATACAGGAAAGGTTTGCTTGACTCATCTGTTTTCTGCAACTGGTCTTTCTTCACCCTCATTATTGAAATTCTAATTTTAGAAGTTCTTCACAGGTCTTTGTTAAATGGACACGATATCCTTAGAAGGGAATACTTCTAAAGTATGAGGGAGTTCTTGGATAAATGGTCCTTTCCTTCCATACAGTCTTCTGCCTGATTGTGCAGTGCTAGGCTTCTTAAACTTTCAGTATCCTAAACTATGAGATAAATAGTCTTCTTTTCTACATACATTAGGACTGTGTCAGACATTTTCCCATCACAAAGAAAAACAAATGAATGAATTCAATTATAGATCCAATTTAAGTAAAAAATAATAGAAATATTTCCAAGTAGGAGACAGACTACCCAGATTACTACATGAATACAGGACAGGTCTAATTCTCCATTATCTATTGACACAACTAATGTAATTATTAACTAGAATAATATGAATTTACACAAAGAATTCTTTTTTGGGGGCAGTCTTATGGCTTTAAGTCAGGGCCTATGCAATGTCCTTGAGCTTTCTCAAGGCTAGAGCTCTACCACTTGAGCCACAGAACCACTTCTAGCTTTTTCTGTGCATGTGGTACTGAGGAATTGAACTCAGACATTTGTGCATACTAAGCAAGTACTCTACCACTAGGCCAAACTTGGGCCCCTGGCCCAACGCTTTCTTTAAAGAACAATTTATTTTATTCTGCTTTTTCTAATGAAGGGTTCCCAATTTCTCACCAAGTACGTAATTCCACAAAAGTATTTCCTTTGGATTCTTTAGTGTCAGAATTATCTTTGAACTGATACTTTAATATCTTCTGTTAAACCCTCTTCACCCAACTTCACTCCTGTGATGAGCCGTAACCACCTCTATTCTCAGGGCCTTGTGGAGAGCAGATCCACAAGGATGCTGAAAACATTACTCAGTTGGGGCAACAATCTTGCTATCAAACTCTTTCATCCTTCTGAGATTAATTTGCTTCCACTGTCACTTTCAGGTATCTGCATTTGCTAGAATTTAAGACCGACTTTATATTTCTGTGTTTAATTTATAGTCCATCTCTCCAGGGTCAGATATTCTCTGATCTCATTTATCACTGATGGGAAAATAATATGGTGAACACATCTGCTCCTTACTTTATTCCTCAAGTATTTTCTCAACACACCATGAGTATCATATCTCTGTTGGGGATTTTTGAACATAATGAGGGATAAGCACATATTTGAAAGCTATTAGATGTAATACAGCTAAATATTTATGAAGTACTACTAATTGGTCAAAAATACTTTAGAAATCTTGTCAGTAAAAATAAGTTGTGGGCATGAAACTAGGTTCTAAAATTATCAATATAAGCAACTATGAAATATAATAAAGATATATGGACAAGGTGCATGATATATACAGAGATTTGTAAAATAGATCTCAGTTATGAGAGTAGATGAGAGTAGGTAGGGGACTATGAACCACATGCTAAAGAGATCTGGCTTTCTAGTTAAGATGACTCTGTTGCAAATTAGCTAAATGAATAAAGTTGAAAAGATTCTCTAGCACTATTATGCAACTGTGTACCTTATGTAACTACATATACACTTGGAGTCCATCAATAAAAAGCATATCACTGCATTCATTGTTGGATATCTGTGAGATTTAATACATATCTAATTAAATAAAAGCACAGCAGTGCAAATGCATATTTGAATATATTTGCCAATGTGGTGGCATAAAAGAGGTAATGTAAGTTAAAATAAATTCACAGTTTACTAAAAGGGATGATATGAGAAGAAAATCCAGGTTTGATCCAAGAAGAAATAAAGAACAAAACTACAAAGTAAAAGTATATCTTAATTTAAAAATTGATCAACACAGAAACTTAAAGAAGGCTAGAGTGTTGATAATGAAAGACTTTAAAGGGATTGACATGAATCAGAAGTCCGATATCTTTAAGAGATTAACAGGATTGCCACACATTTTTGATCAACAATTTAAGCAGATTATTTCAATAATTGGTTAGTAGCTCAAAGTTTGTGTGTTATTTTGAATAAAATGATGCTTCTGGAGGAACGGAGTTTACTAAGCAATAAAAGTAAACATTTTATGATGATCTTGATTTTTTTTATATTGTGAGTAGCTGACAGAAGAATGATGAATGAACAAACACTATTCTAGCTATATGCAAAATAGAACATTTTTGTCCTGTTAGTGCATATAAAATAAGTTCCTTTTTTTTTTTTTTGGTCAGTCCTGGGGCTAGGGCTTTAACTCAGGGCCTGAGCATGGTCTCTGAACATTTTTGCTCAAGGCTAACATTCTATACCACTGTTCTGGTGGTTAATAGGAGTTAAAAGCCTCATTTACTTTCTTGTCCATCCTGGGTTGGAATCACAAACTCCTAAGTAGCAAGGCTTACAGGAAGGAATAACTGACACCCCATATTGTCATATTTTCTAGAAAATGTTCGGGATATTCTTTTTAGCCTTTCCAGCAATAGTTTTGCCATTGTAGAAGTCAGAGCAACAAACTCTATAATTATTTTAATGCTCTTTTCTAATTCTAACATTGAAAATCATGAAAGAACTTAACATAGGGTAAAATGTTAGTTTTATAAATTTCAACAATGAGATTTTACCGCTGTCTGTCAGATTTAATGTCTTTGGACTGAATTCACACTTGTCTGCCGTATTATAAGGGATTTCAAAAAAAAAGGTGTGAGAATGACTATTATTTGCCTTTGTCACACTGTCTTTCTAATAGCAATAGTTTAATATTACTGCTTCTGTAGTGTGACTACAAATATTAGTTAAATCAAGTGGAAGTGAAATTTCCCCAAGACACAAGACCTGCCACCACTTCTGTTTACCCATATTTGCAGTCCAATTGTGGTTCAAAATAATAAGAGTCCTGTATTTTGTTTGGTAAGGACACTCGGACTTCATAATTTTAAAACTTAAAAGTACTTCTCTAGAACAGGACCTCTCATCTCTTTTGCTGTCCCTGGGTTATCTCATATTTTTTACAGAATTTCATCTTGTTATCTGATATATTGTAAATATATATTTTTGGCTATTTGAAATAGGATAGGAAAGGGGGGAAACAAGATAAGGGGTGAGGATGGGGGAGGGAAATGGGGACCAAGACATGAGAAAGGATATCAATGTTTGTGAAGTAATGCACCTTCTATCTGGTGAATATAATTATAATTACAATAATTACAGTAAAATATATGGAAAAAAGTACTTCTCTGTAATATGATCTTCAGTGTACTTCTGTCATTAATTATTTTTTGGAATTTTTTTCCTTTATTGTTTGCATTGACACTATTTAACCGCATGGATTTAAAAGGAAAAACTCTCCTTAGTTTTAAGTAGATAGAAATAGCTTTAGCACCATCAAGGAGTTTTGTGTTTCAGAAGTAATTTTGGTAGTCTGAATTTCTTTTCAGGGAATCATTAAGGATGAGGCAAGCATCTGCCTAAATGGTTGAAAAATTCTAGTTTAATGTACTTTCTTCTATCTCAGATGTTTAGGGATTCTATATATCTATTTCTCTGTATTAGTATGTTAAGCCTATCATGAGTGCACTACCTTCCTGACAACATGACTTAACTCTAGGCTGCATGTACAATATCAGGACATGAAGGGTTTGGGTTTTAAGATACATATATGGATATAAAATGCAGAAGTATACATTTCTCTCCCAATCAGCTTAAGGCATGTAAGTAATTAGTTAATGATACACTGCTGCTGGGAACATTTCTTCATAATCACTTGTCAACTCTTACATCCATTTATTTAATAGGATTAAACTTCAACTAGTCAATAAGAGTTTGGATATTATCCAAAATTGTGATTCATACAGTGGCCATTTCAAATATTTTATCCGAGATGGGACCCAGGAATATTATGTACCCAATCACAGCCCTCATCTGCAGGTAAAGTCATCCTTACCTTTTTGGATCAGTGAGCCTTTCATGTATTGATACAGCAAATATGAGAACTATACTATACATTCTGTGTTGATTTCTGGAGATGAAATCTAAACGTCATAGAGCACATAACTCAAAGTCAAGGTAGTTTTCATATTTGCATTAAAAAAATAAAATCTAATATTTTTAAATAAATGTTTTGTTGCTATTTAAATTTATTTAACCTTTACTTATTTTATTTTTTTTAATTTGTATGCATAGGTGAATACATGTATGTGTATTTTGCGTTGTTAGGTGGTAGGGTGTCAAGTATTCTAGATTTCTGATTCTGGGAAAATGAAATTAGTTCTATTCCAGGATAATGTTTCCAATGATATGTTAGGAAAATGTTCCCTATATTAAATAGCAAGAAAATACTTTACTTAAATAAGGATTCTATTTTGCCATTTGGATCCTAAATTGAAAGACTATATTCCCTACTACCATATGTCTTAGGCATCAACTACGGACTATAAGAAATAAAACATACAAACCAGTGTTAATCTCTGAGGAGCTAATGTGCCTCAGACAGTTTAGAAGATCACAAATGTGACTTCAAAATTTTGTCTTCTTTGCTTCCTTAGGGATATAGGGAAGTTTTCTCCATTGTTGTGTATAGGATGTTGTGGGAAGAAATGTATGTGTGCTATGTTTCAACCTTCTAGGTATTTTCTTGAGAGATTTATGCCAGTCTTTGAAGTAAAAGCTTTCTTCAAAATGCCATAGGATGATAGAAAAGGTCATTACATTTTTCTCACTTTGTTAAAATAATCTCTTTTCTATTTGCTGAACATAACTGAATAAATAAAACAGAACAACTGAACTAAGTAGGAGAACAATAATAATGGGGGTTTTATTGACTATGTCAATATGAGAATGCAATATGGATGTTAACAAGATGGAGAATCTTAAAGTTGGATAAGTAGAAATGAAAGGAACACAATACCAAGTTTTGGTCACCCTGGCCCTGAATAGAAAGAATCAATGTGGACTTCAATGTATAGGCTCACTACTGGAGCTATTGCCTCTTATGGGGAGACCCCAGGATCAATCTCTAGAAAAGAAAAATAAATAAAATGGAGCAAGTGAACAAAATGAAGATAAAATTCCTAGGAGTCTCAGTACCAGAGGTTATGGGATTCCCTTTGCTTCTTTTATAATGCTATGCTCAACATCCATAATAGTTGCTTATAATTTATCACACAATTAGCATCATGGGCTGTTACCCATGACTGCAAATGTAGGGGATTCAGGAATCATTTCTGATTTTCATTTAACAAATTGGATATTGATGACCTTAATGAAAAATAAAATTTTTCTGGCTCAGATATCGAGATGATCTTAATCATTTCTGTTTCCTTTAAAGCTGTGACTATAACAGAAGAATGAATATGATTATGAACATCAACATGCATACACATGTATTTGCATAAATTCATATCTTACTTGGCTGACTTGTTTCAGTATATGCGGAGGATACTTGAAAACTGTAAAGATACTGAAATAAAATATATTTAAACTTATTTAATTTGGAAACATGTTCAAAATAAACTAATCCAGTACACAATTGATATTTAAACACCTCTTGCCTAGGTGTGGAGCGTGGAAAATATTTTGGCTTCAATGTATGGTTGCTGAACTGAATTAAAAGCATTAAACTGACATTTCTTATTTAAATTTGCAAAATCTGAATCAAGGCCTCTTAACTATTTCAAATATATGCCTTAATACTCTATGTTTAATACACATTTAAACAGCCCAAATAATTGATGCTGGGGTGGTGACTAAGGATTTTTTCTTAGTATTTTCAACCTTAAAACATGTAAGGGAGAATTTCAGCAGCAGTGTCTTTGCTGTGAGCTGAGCATGGGATTTGGTGGGCAAGGTCCAGTTTTTCAAATCAGAGCTTTGTCAGTGTACCAGATTTATTAGTAGTTACAAGTAAATCATATTGAGTTTGCTGGTAGTTATAGCAGTGCAAGTGTTCATTTATCATTCACATATAAATTCAAACAGATTATTCTACCAGATCCCAGCTGGTAACTGCTATTTTCGAAGACCCTTTTCTGTTGACCTCGATGTGCCTTATAGAACTCTCTAATCTCCTATTATGTAAAGATGATTGGTTTCAATTACAGCCAAAGTTTTAAAATCAGTAACTACATGTGACTGAGAGACTTTGTCCAAATTATGAGGGCTGACTGCCAAGGATAATGGTGGCCACATCACAGCCTGGCCATGTCTTATTTGGATTTGTGCTTTTATAGTTTTCTGGTACCATTTTGTTTTGTTTTATCCTTAAGCTCATCCCAGAATGTTTACTCTGGTATACTATTATTCTTTCTTATTCTGATGCATTATGGGAAAAGGTTCAAAATGCTAATAAAATATTAAAGGTTGGAAAAGTGGGTTTGTGATGAATAGCCATTGGTCATTTTGGTTGAATTTCTTTAAACAAAGAAATTTGGTATATGGACAGCTTCACTGAAAGTACATACACACACACACACACACACACACACACACATACACACATATATATGATACATATATATGCTATATAGAATGTCTTTGACACATTCTATATTTAAACCTTATTGCAATAATTTCTCATGTGTGGAAATACAATTGTATATGTGATTATTCAAACCTAGGAGGAATGTATAAATAGGAGGGAATTTCTGGTGGAAAAAAAGTGCATTTTGTTTATCTGGAAAATTATTTGGGGGAGTAAGTTTAGCTTAATGTGTATCATCTAACAAAGTTTTTGCTGGGCACTTGTGGATCATGCCTATAAATCTAGCCACCTAGGAAGCTTAGGTCTGAAAATCAGGGTTTCAAACATTCCAGGTCAGAGAAGTTTCTTAGAGCCTTTCTTTCAGTTAGCCCCCCAAAGCCACAATTAAAAGTATGGTTTCAGTGGGAGAACGCTAGCCTTGATCAGCATACATTGGTATAATATATGGAGGGGTGATAGTTAAATTCATCAGGTAGTAGGTGCATTACTACTCACACATTGATACCCCCCTCATATTTTTGTCCCCATTTCCTCTTACCCCTCCCAATCATCTGATTTTATTTGTATGTTTAAATGTAGAAATATCATATAAGCAATGATATTTAAGGGATAGATATTTATACTGTCTATATATGTTATTTAATAATATGCATATAAAACAAAAAATAATTTATCATCAGTTATAAATTATTACTATTATTGACTTTATTATAGAATAAGATGGTTTGTAGATATTTATATTAATATTTTCTAACAGTGATGTTTAATTCATATGGATAATTAATAATTGAACATTTAAAACACTGCTTTACTATACCTTGATTTAAAATGAAGGATTCACAGTCTATCAAACCAGATAGATTTGTAAATACTTTTGCACCCTGACTAGGGAAATCTCAGCCTCTACTAAAGAGGTATAATTTGTTCACATTCTAGATTGTATTATTTTGATATTACACAGTGCTTGGCATCTTGTTGCATGCAGCTTCATAAAGTTTGATGTCTTCATTTCTTTTGGCAGAATTACTAATAAATCAGAAACAACTATTCTTGAAACAATAAAATGTGGCAATTATGTCATTAAAATTCATTGCCTTCCTAATTAAGACTACATTATAAGTGGTTAATTTACAAACAGTTGAAGATTTTATTTGTCCTATAGAATGCATAATTTATATATTTTTCAAAAGTAGCTAGAAATACACACAATGTGAAGGAAAGTATTAGATCAAACTGTGTTTATAAAATATCCCCATAATATGTTTTAAGATTATACTTACAAATAGGTTAAGTATGCATCATAAGAGATATATCTGGATTAACTCACTAAATAAGTTTATAATACCATTTTACTTTAAAGGATATATAATGCTGAGCTTGGCAGTGGTGGCTTATGCTTGTAAGACCAGTTATTCAGGTAACTGAAATCCATTCAAGGATTTTGGCCTTGGGCTAAAAGGCACAGTGACAACACTTAGACCTTGAGTTCAAGCCTCCAGAACTGGTACACACACACACACACACACACACACACACACACACACACACACACACACATTTTTCCACTTTTTAAAAAATTTTAATGTATAGAATGAGTTACAGTTATACTTGCCAGATAGAAGGTGCATTACTTCTCACACATTGATACCCCTTCTCATGTTTTTGTCCACATTTCCCTCCCCACACTCCCTTCTCTCATTTCTCCCTTCCATTTTCAAATAAACAAGTAAACACAATATAATATACCAGGTAAAAAAAGAAGTAAGATACTGTAACAATAGGAGATTAACCAAAGGGCAACACAAGACTCTCTTAAATATAGGCCATATTTACCTAAAGGACTTGGGATCCAAATGGAAATATTCCTGCCACAGTCTCCAGTTTGAGAACCAATGGCTAGTATTCTCTCATTAGTGAACATGTTTTGCTCTTAACACTTGATGTAGAATGCCCCATGAATGCAGAATACAAAGGTTCTAACTGGGCCAATTTTACACTGCATAGACCCAAAGTATGTTATTCATAGTGAACTGTTAAGTCATACAGTAACAAACTGCAAAAACAGACCCTAATTAGTTAATATTTTAACTTTTTTTGGTAGAGTGCAGCTTCTTAAATATTCACCATTTTTGTTAATTTTAAAATATATATTCAGCTATTAGAGCATTGTGAGAAGTGAAGAATTTATTATAATAAATGTAATTTGTAAGCTTACTTTAAATGTGCCATTTATTGTACATGAGGAAGTACATAAAAGATGTGGAAATATATGTAAGAAGATCCAATTTATTTAATGATTCTCAAGTATCAAAACAATATAAATCTAAGGGCCGAGAGTTTGGCCTAGTGGTAGAGTGCTTGCCTAGCATACATGAAGACCTGGGTTTGATTCCTCAGTACCACATACATACAAAAAAGCTGGAAGAGGTGCTAAAGCTCAAGTGGTAGAGCTCTAGCCCTGAGAAAGTCTCCAAGGACAGTGCTCAGGCCCTGAGCTAAAGCCCAGGACTGGCCAAAAAAAAAAAAAGAAAAGAATATAAATTTAGTATATACTGCTTTCTGAAAAAATTATTTTTTCCATATATATTTTATTGTAATTAATAGAAGGGTTGCATTATATTCACCAGATAGAAGGTGCATTATTTCACAAACATCGATACCCTTTCTCATGTCATGGTCCCCATTTCCCTCCCCCTCCCACCCCCAACTGCTCATGTTGTTTTTTCCCCCCTTTTTGTATCCTATTTCAAATAACCAATCAAGCATATATATAATATATCAGATAACAAGGTGAAATACTGTAACAATATGAGATAACCAAGGGACAGCAAAAGAGATGAAAGAAAATATAGTACATTAAGGACAACAATCACTCCTTATATGGCTTTTGTTTCCATATCCTGGAGGTCCTTTCATTTAGCATCATACTATCTGGCCTTGTGTATCTAGGTTTTGTTGTATTGTAAATCTCTGTTAGGAGAGCCCAAGGTTTCTACTGATTATGACAAATGAGGGAAACCATTGAGCCTATGTTCCTTTGAGTCTGCTTTACTTCACTTAATATGATTTTTTCCAAGTTTTTCCATTTGTTTGTAAATGGAGCAATGTCATTCTTTCTGACAGCAGCATAGAATTCCATTGTGTATAAATACCACATCTTGTTGATCCACTCATCTACTGAGGGGCATCTGTATTAGTTCCATAACTTTGCTATGGTAAGTAGTGCTGCAATGAACATTGTTGTGCTAGTGGATTTAGTATGTCCTTGTTTTTGGACAATTGGGTAAATGCCAAGTAGTGGTATTGCTGGATCGTAGGGGAGCTCTATGTTTAGTCTTTTGAGGCACTGCCATACTGCTTTCCATAGTGGTTGAACTAGTTTGCACTCTCACCAACAGTGTAGTAGTGATCCCTCCTGGCCACATCCCCTCCAGCATCTGTTGTTATTAGATTTCTTGAACATGGCCATTCTAACTGGAGTGAGGTGGAATCTTAAAGTTGTTTTGATTTGCATTTCTTTTATGGCAGAGATGTCGAGCATTTCTTCATCTTACAGTGGATAAAATTCTTATGAGTATCAGTGGGCGATAGTGTGGCCTAGAGGTAGAATGCTTGCCTAGCATGCACAAACACTTGCTTTCCATTCTTTACCACCACATCCGCAGAAAAAGTCAGAAGTAGTGCTGTGGCTGAAGTGGTAGAGCACTAGCCTTCAGAAAGACTAAGGGCAGCACTCAGGTCCTGAGTTCAAGCCACAGGACTGGCAAAAAAAAATTCAAAAATCTTATCAAAAAATACTTCTTTGGAGAGAAAATAAGAATAGCCAGTAGACACATGAAGAAATGTTCAACAAATCTGGCCATTAAGGAATACAAATCAAAATCATTTTGACATTCTACCTCACTGTAGTCAGAATGGCCATTATCACAAAAAGAGATAATAGTAGTTGTTGGTAGGGATGTGGCAAAAAGAGAGAGATACACCATTGTTGGAATTGTAAACTTGTTTACCAATCTGGAAAGCTCTGTGATCCATCAATTTCACTCCTGGGTATTTATACAAATTATCACACACAAGGCCACAATAAAGCGACCAGCACAACTATGTAAATTTCAGAATTCTTTACCATATATTAGATAAGAAATAAACCAGATGCCCCTTAGAAAATGAATGGATCAAGAAACTATTGTATATATACATAATGGAATTACATGCTTCCATCATTAAAAATAATATTTGCCATTTGTAAGGAACTGGAAAGTCTTGGAAAGATCATGTTAAGCTAGACCCAAAGTAATATAAGCTCCATGGATTCCCTCATTTGTAATAATTATGATATGTCTATGATAGTCTTAGCAGATGATCACAGTAGCTCAATAGCTATGTACATATGACCATATAAAATGCCAATTGAATTGCAAGATAGGGTGTTCCAAAAGCTGTGTGTCAAGTGGGAAGAGTGCTGGTCTTGAACAAAAAAGTTCAGGGACACTGTCCAATCCCTAAGACAGAATATTTTACACTAATTCTATTATTTTTAATTTTTTTCATTAGTTGTATCAAGGAGTTTTAATTACATTGATTCTTAATAGCATTTGTCAGCTTAAGAAACTCCTTTGAAATTATGTTTTGAAGTACAATAACATGATATGGTGGTATTATATCATGACACTATGTAAACCGTAATGACATACCACACAGCGATTTTGTCTTCAGTTTTAAAAGTTACATTAATTTAGGGATTGCTTTTTTTATTGTTCAGATACATTGAATATTATATTGCACATAATATCTTAAATTTAGACTAAAATTTATCATTTACTGAGCTCATACTTTCACTTTTTAAACAATAGGTTTAAAAGCACATAAAATACTACAAAATATCATGACATGTATATTGGTGCTTTGATTGAAATGAAACAAATTGGTTGTCCATGAGAGATGAATGTACGCACCCTTATAATCTAGTTCCAAAATAATTTTTCACTATATAAATTATATCTTTACAACAGAGCAAAAATATGGGAAAGATTTGTTTAAAAATCAAAGACATTAAATTGATAGCAGCCCCTGCTAACCAACTCAAGTAGCGGTCTTACTGCTTTCTTTGACAATGTCAAATGAAAAGTAAATAAGAAAATGTACATTAGGTACCCAATTTACGACCCCCCCCCCAAAAAAAGAAAACAGACAGCTCTGTGCAATCAGTTACAGTTGACTGCAACAAAAATTAGTTTCCAGGGATCAAAAGAAATGAATGGCTGACCAGAGCAACCAGAATATCCCACAGAGTGTTAAATATTTATTACTGAACCACTCTGCCCAAAACAATCTGAATCTTGGCATAATTCCACCAAAAGAGCTCATCAGTAATTAATTTGGCATGTCATTTTGCATCAAATTAGTTATTAATATTAGTCAATGTACCTCACAAGGAAGTTTTTCACCAAAATACGCATTTTACCTTTATTAAAAATGTGATAAAACCGTCAGTTTTGCTTTTTCTTCTTGAACTCAGGCCATATAGAAAGAATGATTAGAAAAAAATTTAAAAGGCATTGCAATCTTCCATGAAGGAGATATCAGAGTTTATAGACTCAATTTATTCGAGAGTTTTCAAGGTCATTGCACTTTTTTTTTCTTTCACTGCTTGATATCAGGAGTACTGTAATATGAATAGATCTTTCAGGCAGTCGCAGAGCTTTAATGAACTATTAAGGCATGTTCATGAGATTTTCTTTTCAATGGGTTTCTCTCAATGTGACACAGGTCCTTAATGGGACCACTGCAAAATTCATCCTTTTACATTGGCCATTTTTCTGATCTTTTGATATTAATCCATTTTCTAAATAAGAATGATATTATAAGCAAAAAGGAAAGAGCTACGTTAGTGATTGTGCAGTCATAAATGCCTCACACTCATCTGCCTTTCTTTAGCAAACTTGAGCAAAATTACTGTGTAAGGACCATTTACTTCCTCGAAGTGACTGAATGAGCACAATATTTTATTTAATATGTGTATTTGAAGTGAAATTACTGTTTTTCTTTTGAAAAGGAAAAACATACTCAGCAATTTGCACAAAATGTATAGCAGAGAATAGTTTTAACAGAGTTTATACTGTGGGAGGCCTGGTTAGTAGATTCCCTAAATCTAATTTTCAGGAGATTCTATTACTAACCAAAAAAAAAATTTTTTGCCCATCCTGGGCTTGAGCTCAGGGCCTCAGCACTGTCCTTGGAGTTTCTCAAGGGTAGAGCTCTACCACTGGTGCCTCAGCACCACTTCTGGCTTTTTCTGTGTATGTGGTACTGAGGAATCGAACCTGGCTCTTGGTGCATGCTAGGCAAGCACTCTACGACTAGGCCAAACTCCTGGCCCCACTAACCAAATATTTTGTTCAATCTTAATACTACTAAAAGCAGGAGATTTAATAGCCTCATATGTGAATTCTTATTTTTCTCGTAAGGTATCCATCATCCTAGGTCCCCATCATGCTGTTCAGTGACTCATACTTTGTATTATCTTGTCCAAGTTTTCTCCTTCCACTTAGCTTTTTGATGATTATATCTAGCTAGAGAATCTAGTTGGCAGATGGAATAATATGGGAGGATCTATAACTATTACCTTAACTTGTAATACTTCTGCCATGTGAATTAATATATCACTCATTCAGTATCTGGACCAAGCACTGAAGTAAATACTTAGCTATAACTTTATTGAGCTCATCTTCATTTCACAGTATCCTTGTTCAATGTCTTTTTCTGTGCTCATTTTTAATTCTGGAAACTTGGGTTCAAGAGAGGGTATTTGCTTGTTCCAGGAGTCAATAAAGCCAGTACTCAAACACAAGGGGTTAATTCTCTAAAATCACCTATGTATGCCACACAATGTATGCTTACATTACATCATCATTTTGAACATTATTTTTGTCAATTTCTTCCCTAAATTTTTGTGAAACGGCTTTCTTCTTACTGGAAAAAGTCTGCTATGGTCCCCTATAAATTTTAGCTATTTTTTTTTCCACAAAAGTAGTCTCATTTCCCAACTTAAACTTGTGGTTATGACACCCTTGCTTCAGCTTGCAGGATGTCTGCAAGCCTCCCATTATTAAGAGTGACCAATGTGTCCTTTTTAAATATTTTTTTTCTTAAAAGTAATACATCTCTTATTTATTTTTATTGTAATTAATTGAAGGATTACAGTTATATTCGCCAGATAGATGGTGCATTACTTCACACACATTGATAACCCTCCTCATGTTTTATCCCCATTTCCCTCCCCAAACCCCTCCCCTCATCTTGTTTTCCCCTCTTCCCTTTCCTATTTCAAATAAACAAATAAAGATACACACAATATATCAGGTAACGAGGTAAGATACTGTAACAATATGAGGATACCAAGGGACAACAAAAGAGAAGAGAAATAACATAGTACATTAAGAACAGCCATCACACATTATAAAGCATGTGTTTCCATATCCTGGAGATCCTTTCATTCAGCCTCATCCTACCTGGCCTTTTGTATCTAGGTTTTGAGCTATTGTAATCCTCTGCTAGGAGAGTCCAAGGTTTTATTAATTATTACAAATGAACCTATGTTTCTTTGAGTCCGGCATACTTCACTTAATATGATTTTTTAAAGTCTTTCCATTTCCTTACAAATGGGGCAAAGTCATTCTTTCTGACAGCAGCATAGAATTCTATTGTGTACAAATACCACAACTTGTTGATCCACTCATCAACTGAAGGGCATCTGGATTAGCTCCATAACTTTGCTATGGTAAATAGTGTTACAATGAACATCATTGTATCATTGTACTAGTGGATTATGTCTTTGTTTTGGGATGATTGGGTAAATGCCAAGTAGTGGTATTGCTGGGTCAAAGGGAAGCTCTATGTTTAGTCTTTTGAGGAACTGTCAGACTGCTTTCCATAGTGGTTGAAAGAGTTTGCACTCCCACCAACAGTGTAGTAGTGATCCCTCCTGGCCACATCCCTGCCAGCATCTGTTGTTATTAGATTTCTTGATCATGGCCATTCTAAGATCTATGTGTCTTTAATTGACTTTTCATTTCATTCTTGGTCCTATTACACTGCTGTTTTTATGTTTTGGTTCCTTTTTATTTGTTTTTGGCTTTTATTTGTTTGGTTTGATTTGGTTCTATTGATTCTTTTGGCCCCTAGGTCTGAAAGCTCTGTTCTCTCCAAAGAGTTCAAATGTTTTATGTTGATGTGTAATGAGATTATCAATATTCAGAAAACAGGAGCAAATACTTGAGTGAGTAAGCTAAGGGTTAAAAGTTCCCTCACATATCATTTAAAAGTATTTTTAAAGTCACTAGATATTTGGTAACATTAAGCAATAATTAATATAGCAGTGTTCTTACATTATTAGAGCCTTATATTTATGTGTGCATATCTCAAAGAATCTAGGAGACAGGAGACAAAAACATGAGAGAGATTAGCAAGACTACCCACAGTGTTTCATTATTTATATTGTTTGTTTTCTTCCTTAAATTATCTTTGGAGATAATTTAAGAATCTCTCTAAAAGAAAGTGCATGGTATATTCCATTTGATTCAGTCATTTATGCATCAGAAACCTTTTTGAAACAATGTCTCAGCTTTTACTTCCAACCCTCTCAAGTGAACAGTTTTCATTTTTAGTGTAGGAAGGAATAGATGATGGTAGTTTTGAGAACATCACTTTATGATAGACTGCAACCATGCCCATAAAATCCCCCACAATACTGCTTGCTATCCTACATGCTCATTTACTGCTAAAGTTTATTTCTGTGAAATATCAGGATCTTTTACTTCATTTTCCATTTCTGCTGTAGCACAATGCTGGTGATGACAATATGTTTTTATTCAATGTGCTTTATTCATTTTGACTTATTTAGTCTCACACCAGCTCCATGAAACAGACTGTTATTATCTGTATTTTGTGAATTCAGAAACTGTAACACACAGAGGTAACAATATTGGTTTCATATATCACAATTGAAAAAGCTGGACTTTGAATCCCAGCAGAGAGTACTCAGTCAACTCAGCCCACCAGTCACTTCCAAAGTAATATCACTCCGTTTAATAACTTAATATACTATTTTTGTGCGATGCATTTTTCTTAAAGAAACACACTGATGACAGTTCCTTTGTTCAATTACTTAAAGATAATTAAAAATTCTCGAAAGGGAAAAACGCGACAGTTTTATCAGCCCACACTTTTGCTTTCTCAACTTGAGAAATACCTATCTTCTTGCACGGATTATAACACCACACACCCTCCCTGAGACTCGGACTTTCCCACAATGAGAGATGCTATTCACTGTTCATGCAGTGCCTCTGATCTCGGCCTTCTGCAGGAAGCAGGTGGGCAGAGTAAAATTCAAAGATGCACTCACTGATCTTCCACAAGCCAGCAGACTCATTTGAATGGCTCTCTGCTCCTGGCTGGACCCACATGCTTAGAATCAGACCAAGAGATCTGAGGCACTGCAGGAGCAGCCCAACAATGCAGGACCCCATGAGCCCTGCTTCTGCTCTAAGAAGTTTCTGCAGTACAGTACTATCCCCACGGTCCTGTAACTTGTCAGGGCAGCTTTTATAACACGACTTGACTTCCCACGCCTAACTCTACTATACCTCAAATGGAATCAGTAGGGCATTGAAAGCCAGTTGCCTTAATTTGTCATTTAACTCACAACTGGTTAATACTTTAGGGATGCATTATTACTTTTCAGCTTACTAAGATATTATATGCCAATTCCTTTCAGTTTCAGTCTAAGCTAAAATCAACAATGCATATAATGATATCACAATACCTCAAAAGCTATGTACATATATATTCATATAGGATAAGACTAAACAAAATTAACTCTAGGATATGAAAACAGGAGATTTATCTTCGTGATTGTTTTTCTTAATGTATTATGATATTTCTTTGCTCCTTTTTTCCCCTAATGGTTAATCTCGTATGGTTACTGTATCTGATTTTGTTACCTGGTATATTATATATATGCATATATTTGCAATATACATATATATAATATGGAAGGGGAGGGGGGAAAACAAGATGCTTTGGAGGGGGTGGCAGGAGGGAAAAAGGGACAAAAACATGAGAAGGGGTATCGATCTGCAAGAAGTAATGTACTTCCTACCTGATGAATGTAATTGTCACCCCTCTATATATTACCATGACATTAAAAAAGGAAAAAAAACGTAATCATCTAGGATGTTCAGGCCTATGATCCTAGCAACTGAGATCCCAGTAACATGGTTTGAAGCCAGCAAGGCAGAAAAGTCCGTAGGACTCTTCACTCCAAATAATCACGAGAAAACTGGAAGTGGGACTGTGGCTCAAAGTGCCAGCCTTGAGCAAAATAGCTCAGGGACATTGTGCAGGCCCTCAGTTTGTACCCCACAACTGAAAAAAAAAGCCCTAAGCACATTTTTTTATTGCCTTTATAGTTAGTGAGTATGTGTTGACATTTGAGTTCAAGTAGCTTTCAGGCTGAATCTTTATCATTTCTCTGCATTAGTCGTGTTTCATGATGAAAAGTTGCACATCAGAGGAACGTTAAAGAATGAACGTTTTGATTCTTAGGTTCAAATAAAATTCCATAAGTATCTAAAAAAAGAAATGGTATGCTAGAAAATAAACTGTGTGTTGAGAAATCATAGTCAAATGGCAGTTTATAGTTGAGAGCCTAGCAAAGACCATCTTAGGGGAAATGGATGTTGAACGATGGCCTTTCAATGAAGCTAAACTTAAAGAAATAAGGCAGATGCAAAGAACTAAGGAATATGTTTTAGTCAATCAAAGACAAGGATAAAGCCTTGCCAAAAAAAAAAAACAAAGAAATGGAGCTGTTTTGTCCTTGTGATTAACCATTATCGGAATGTTTTATTTTTTTTTTTCATTCCCCCATCTCAAAATTTCAATGGCTAGCATCCATTCTGAGGGGTCAAAATACATCTCCCCATGTTCAAAATGTGAAAAAGTTCAATAGTATATATAAGCAATATTGTAATAATGCGATTAAATAGTTTGGAGCAATATCTGCAAGAGTTAAGATGAATTTTATAGCCTGGAGATAGAGATATATCCCATTTAGCCAATTAAGTTAATAATGTATAGTTTTAAACCTGAAATATTAGTGAAGTTACAATTATTATGAGGAAATAGATACACAGATAGGTAGGTAGGTAGGTAGGTAGGTAGGTAGGTAGATAGGTAGATAGATAAATAAATAGATAGATAAATAGATGCTTAGATCAAAACTGATCAATTTATGTCTCCTGGTTTGCAAATTTGATATTTTTATTCACTGGTTTTCTTCTTAGAGTCCTCTAATTTCTAGGAGATGAGAAACGTGGAAAAGCAGTTTAAATCTCCCTTCTCATATTATTTTTCCTAATTTCTCTTTTTATAGATTTTAATGATTTATTTTTATTTTTATATTTAAATACTTGTACAAAGAAGCAAAGGAATTGCCATTCAACAAAGACTATCTAGATTCAATGATTACTGATGGCATTAATGAATGTCACCCTCCTTTCTTTAACATTAATGAATTTTCAAAGCAATCATTGAGGGGGAAAAGAACAGTTTAACAAATCTGAAGCCAGATAACTTTGCTTCTCAGCATCCTATACAACTAGCTCTCTGGTTTTCTCCTTCTTCCTCCCTTCACGTACTGATTGACTGATTGTTCTGTCTTTATATAAAAGTCCACATGACTCAGATTTTCCCTTGCGAATTTCATTTACTGGTAACGTCAAGTACAAATCCTTATTAGACCACAGCGATGCACTGTGTAAACCTCTTTAATCACTTAATTGTTTTGCTTGGAGAAATGGCTCTACCAGGAAGAAAAAAATTCCTTTAGTGATTACAGCCACATCCTCCAGGCTTCTAGATTAAGAAACATCAGAAAGACAAAGACTCTACACTTCTTCAGAGAACTAATTTCTTATTGCCCTATAACCCTTTATTTTGTTGTTGTTTCCCGAAACAATCTTTATCTTTCTGAAATGTGTGTGATTAATTACATAACAGTTTTTCCTTCTAAGTAAGCTATATTTCAGAGGTTTTGTGATATATAGATAAGCTTATCTTGACATAGGAATGATCTAGAGACAGAGACTGCATCATGGCTGAGAAAAAATACACATCACAGTCTTGACAAGAGACAAGACTTAGACCTACTTTTTATCTAGATGTTTGTCGTCACCTTTTAGCACTATAAAAATCACTTTTTTCTGTTGGCAGGCCATTATATAATGTTTCTGAATTTCAGTTCCGTAGATATTTTCTTAAAACCTGGGTCATGAAAAATGACTTACTGGTAAAGTAGTATAAAAGTAGAATTGTATAAAATTTGTCCAATATGAATGCAAAATATTTCATTGATTATTACTCTAATTTATTAACAATATAAGGACATACATAGTAGGTTTGAAATAAAAAAGAAAATATTCCCAATATCAAAAATGGTTAACATATCGATGTAGAAGTTGACTTATATCCTGGAAAATGGCAGAGGGAAGAATTGAGATACTTAAGGAGAGTCACAAGGTCTGCAAAATGTTGTATTTGTGAGTGATACAGACATGGATGAGGCTTTGCAGCGGTGAAAGGAGCTTTGTGGAGCTTAGGTTCATTATGATGCTGCAGTACTAGGTGTAAGGCTGAGAGACCATGAGTCAGTCACTTGTCTCTCATGGTGCGTTTCTTCTGCCTACCACTGCGGTTCAGTTTCTTCTGCTGAGTACTCACCTCCTCCCCTCCCACAGCCTAGATTCATTCAGGCCACTCACATCCCTGTGGGAGCTCAGGCTCTTCCAGGCTCTTTGTTAAAGGCCTTTGGAACATGTCAGCCAAGGTTGACAGAGACAGGATGAAAACATGCAGTATCTTTCCTCTTTCTTTTACTAATAGTAAAACTGAACATTTAGACCCCTGGACCAACTCTAGGACCACAAAGCTTCAGTTCATGTGACCAGTTATCCCAATAAGTCACATCAAGTGTAGAATGATAGTAAAGAGCACAGAGAAGTGGGGAATTATTGCCATAGCAGAAGCCAGAAGAAAGTAAGTCCCATACTCGGACTTTGGACATGAACTTTCGGTTTAAATAGACTAAAAAAAAAAAAAAAGAGCAGAGGAGGTGAGGGTTACCTGATATTTAATTATGCACAGGATGCTGTCATTTAGTTGGTCATTATCTCAGTTCTGGTTGTGAAATAGGTTGTGGAGGTCAACACTGTCATCCCGTGGAAGGAGATGATTATAGTATTGCCGCTCCAGGTTGCACACCCAGGCCTGGAGGTAACAGTCCTCATTTGGGGAATGGTCCATCCTACAGTACTCTGCTTTGACTGTCGTTGAGGGTAGTGTATGCTCTCATTATAAAGAGTGTATCAGTTAGTCCTTCTCTATCTATGTTACTATGCCACATCAAAGTGACTGTGTGTGTGAGAGAGAGAAGAGATGGTGAAAGAGAGAGAGGGAGAAGGGGAGAAAGGGAGGGAGAGAGAAAGAGAGGGAGAGAGAGAAGTCTCAAAGAGTGCATATGCGATAGTGGACACAGACATTTCAGTGTGTTTGAAATTATTAGCTAGTGCTATTCTGGGGACTTCATCTGTGAACCTCTATTTTGGCTCTTTTAGTTACAAGCTGTCAAATATTTATAGTACCCATTTAACAAGATATTTTAATAAAATATTGGATTAAGCAAGGAGAATTTATTGCAATTTACTGAGAACCACTCTTTGAACCTGTTAGTCTACAAACATGTTTATTAATATATTTAGCTCCTTTAAAACAATATATGCTTCATTTGATTTTTTGTATGCAAAGAGATCTTTGTAGCAGTACTTCATTTATTGAAGTAGTTGACTTTACCCATCACAAAGGTTTTGTTTCAGTTTCTTCATCTGTTAAACCTCTTGCATTCAACTCAAAGTTGAAGGTATATACAGAGATCTGACCATAATGAGCATTAAACCAATAAAAGGTATTTTGTTGTAGAGTGATTGAGAAACTGTCAGGGTGCATAATTTTCTTTCATTTCTTTCTCTTCACTTCCTTTTTCTTGCTTGAGTAGTCCCACATTTCTAACTTAACTAAAAATGAAAGCTTCAGTAAAGCATTAAGTATTATGGACAAGAGATATCATATGACCAGGTTGACACTGAAAACTTCTAAAGGCAGAGCAAGGGCTGTAATCTTGGTTGCAGGCAAAAACTGAGGTAAAAGGGAAATCATTTCTCATACTGTTCAAAGCCTGACTAGGATATGTTTCCACATTATTCCCTTTGTAGATGGTTTGAATTTATCGAATTCAACCTTCCATGGATAGTCTTGAGGCGATAGGAAATGGTGTCTGTCTTGATTTTAGTTTTATCAAAAGTGCTCAGAATATTGAATGATGCAATGTAACTGCTCAGCAAATTTTCTATGAATATTTGTTGACTTAACCCATAATGATATTCTTGCTAGTACAGAACAAATTCTGACACACAAACACAATTGTTTACAAATTCAAATAAAGACAGAAGCTAATCAGTAATAAAAGAGAAAATGTGATTTTTAGATGAAAAACTTTAGAAAAGTTCAAATAATAGCCAGTAGTTTTTTTTATATTTGATTTTATAATTGTTAAAAAAATATTCTAACATTCAAGCAGCTAAAACTAAGTTGTCCTGGAAATGAAACTCACAGTTTGAGATAAAGAAAGCATAGTACATGTGCCACCATTTGGTGAGATTATGGAGTTGCAAATAACTGTACCCGATTTTCACATTGAAGCAAAGAAGTTCCTTGCATCATGGAATAATTTATGCCATTGAAAACTGGAATTAATGTTTATGTTTTTAAACCATGACTTTTGTAATTCAATATATATATACATATAATACAAATCCACAAACTCCAAATGACTACATATTAACATTTCCAGTACAAAGAGGCTTAGTAGATGATTTTTCTTTTTTCATTCTTAAAGAGGAATTGTTGTTTCTTATGTTATTTTCTCAATATAGGCAAAATGATTTAAAACAATGAGCATCATTTTAATTTATTTTATTTTATTTTTGGTCAAAGTTGCCAAAACCAAACTGCCGTTTTCTGTGTATGAGACGTAAGCTTCAAGTAATGAAATCAACTTTCCTTGACTATGTCCTAAAATAAGTTGGGAACCATTTTCCAGACAAAGAAAGTGCCCATTTTGTTTCTAAAATGAACAAAGGCAGAACCCTAGAAGTAGTAGCTCTCCTGGAGCTGAAAATTACTTCAACGTCATCTGTATTAAGATATGTGCACCTGCAATCATCCTGGGACAGAATCCCCTGATTCTACCACAGCATACACTCTGGATTTCATTGTCAGCTACCAGCTGACAACCTTTCCTAGAGACACACCTGCAGATGTCTGGGGAAGGACCCTTATCGCCTCCTGCCACAAGGGACTAAAAAGAAAAACGTCTGGACTAAAACGTTAATATTGCTGACCTATTAGCACCTTTCTTGTTTGTTTGCTTGGCCCCTTATTTATCTGCTAAGACTTTTCAATTTTTTCCTGAAAAGAGGAGATTTAGAAACTTCTGATTTTCATAAAATTGAGCTTTTTACTTTCCATTCATTATCACCTGTTATTCATAACATTGATTGCTATTATCAGGATGATCGTCAGTCTCTGTTATGATAGACTCAGAAGCTGAAATGCATCTGGATTTGTAGTTAGTTAGGAAGGTGGTATTTGCCAAAATGCAATAGATCTAGTGCTTTGTTCCCAGGTTTGATGTGCCTTTTTAAATTAGCTGCACCGTCTTATTCCACTGCAGTCGTGAAGATTTCACCTTCAGAGGAAGGTTGCATATAGCTCCTTTGTTGTTGAGTATTACATTTGAGATGAAAACATTCTGAAAAGCATTGAGTAAATCTTTTTTAGATGTGTATTTGTTCTCTAATGGTCTAGTGTAGCAATGAATGAGGCAAAGTTGGAAAAATAAACAAAGCTCTGTAGATAGGAAAAATAGTGTAAAAGAGTGAAATGAAATTGATGTCTAGATTTTAAATTTTTCCTGTCACAAGAATGTCTTTTTATTCTAAAGAACATGTCTTTATTTAGAACTTAGACAAAACAAATGTAAACAAAAGAGCTTAGTTAATGTAAACAGTATTTGGAACATTTTTAATAGCTCTCTAGTTTTTAGCATAAAGTACATTTTTCAAATTTCAAAATAGCATACTATGATTAGAACAGATACTTCATTTGTAAAGTATTTTGGCTAATGAACTTCTCATCTCTATAAATATTTTGAAATTTTTCTTATCTACAGTTGTCTGTAGATCTCAGAAATCTATGCAAGATTATCTTTCTTCTTAAATCAGTGTATATTAGAAGCACCAAAGAAATCTCTCTTCTTCTTTTCAGCTGACTTTGCTCCTTTGGAAATAAGCACCTGGATTAATAAATCACTAGAAGTACTCTTTATGCATTATCTGTTGTTTTTCTTTACAAAGAAATCCTAAGAATTAGCAAAAAATCGGTGTCACCATTTGTTTTAGAGTAAAAGGCTTTGAATAGTTACCTTTATTATAGAGCATACCATAAATTAATGACATTCAAAAATTTACTAGCTAAGTTTAATAATGGTGTGTTTATCATTGGAAGGTGATTGGAAAACAGGAAGGAGGGAGCTATTATCCATCTGAAGACTATTTCAGCCCTAAAATGTTGAAAACACTTTACACATTTTAAGTTATTTTCCCTAACTTGTCCTCATTTTTACATGGTAACATAAGGGGTGGAGTGCATACACAATCTTCATTTTATAAGCACGAAAATGGCACTTCAAAGTAGATGTACTAATATGGGTTTGAGTAGTTTCCAGGTATTACAGTGCCAAGAAAAGCACCTGGATTTATTTTGTTCTCCTCTTTTGCAGATTAAATTTCAATGTTGCAACTCTAAGGCTCAAAATCTTGCAGGCTGTCTACTGCTATTTTCTCCTTCAAAAGCAACTAATAGCCCCACAATAAATCCCAAGCCATTTGGCTTAGAACCCCCTTCAATATATTTCTGTTTGATTTCCTGCCTTCATTTTCCGAAGGAGAAAAGCATAGAGATGTACAGAGCAGGCAGAGATATAAAATAACAATGACATGCCAACTTCTTGCTTTATGCCATAGAATCCTTCTTTGTTCCTGCCTTGGAACCCATAGGTAAAATTAAGGACTTTTCCTATGTGTAGCTGGAGATAACAGAGAGAAATTTAGGCATGGGAAGTGTTGGAAACCCCACTTTGAACTTTGTTTGCAAGTAGATGAGATTTCTTTCAACCTCATTTTCCTTTGTTGAATAGCAGCTTTCTCTAAACACCAGTATATTTTTTTGTCTTTTCAACTATGCCATAACCACACTGAAATTGTGAAAAGCTAATATCAGTTCTGAATTACTGCATCTGGCCAACTATCCAACATTATTTTGACAACATTGACCTTATGGCCAAAGAGCACAAAGGTATAGAGAAGACATACCACTTGCTGGTTTGTATTTTTAAGGAATTATTATATAATGTAGAATGGTGATCTCATCTTTATATGTACATTGCAATAAGTCCAGAGTAAGCACAGTCCATTGTTACACATTTCTAGAGACAGTTATTCTTAAAATATCAGAGAATGAAGAACAGAATATGAAACATATTATGGTACGTATTATATAGAAGTCAGGATTTTTGTTTATTTATTTAGAAATTGTCTCTTTATGTAACCACGCTGATTTGGAATTTATAGCCTTTCTGCTTCAACTCAGTAACTCATGACATTACAGACCTACTTTGCCATGTCTAGAGTTTAAGATTTAAAATTTACCTAATCAAAATAAGGAGGTATGAATCCAATGAATGAATTATAAAAAGATTAGAATTTTCAAAAAACTTGACTTGTTTACCTAAAATGTCTTATTGTAACATGTAAACTACCACTTGAATCCTCTTAAAATGTGCTGTCCCTTCAAGAGGACAATAAGGACAAATTACCTCTTTCTAATACACAGAGTCCAAAATCCCTAAATGTTTCCTCATTTTACTTACAATATTTCTCAATTGTTAGATGTGAATAAATTGTGGGACAAGAAAAGCCAAATCTGGGAATATGATCGTGCTAATATCTATTTGAACATAAAAATTATTGAAAATAA
The DNA here is from genome assembly GCF_031878675.1 of Megascapheus bottae. Lineage (NCBI taxonomy): Eukaryota > Metazoa > Chordata > Mammalia > Rodentia > Geomyidae > Megascapheus > Megascapheus bottae. The sequence goes on along the minus strand of NC_143528.1, from coordinate 23,340,967 downwards.
ATCAACTGCTACCACTTAGCAAGACATATAAAGAATACCAATAAACAGCTGCACATCTCGTGAGTTTAATGAGAACAAGACATTGCTTTTCATGAATTTGAAATAAACTGTAAGACACATGGGAAAAACTCACTTTTCTGTTTGACTTGAGATCTTTTCAGAATTTTAGTGCTTAGTTTATGTAGGACTATATCTTGGTTGGCACAGAATCAAAGTCATTTAAAAAGAATAAAGGATATACATCAAATATCAGAATTACCACTCCAAAAAAAACCTCATCTGCCACAGTTTACTTTGAGCTTTTCATGTTGGTTTTGTGGTCAAAATACACTACATATAGTTCAGACTTTTTCCACAGAAGTGTGAACACATGATTAGAGCAAATTTGCCTTTAATCAGCCATGAATATTTTGGTACATCTTTGAATGTCAATCATCTTATAGTATTTTGTGCATTTTATTATTTGGGAAGGCTGTGAAAATAGAATTGTAAGAGAAAAAGTCAGAACTCTGCTGTTTGTCAGTTCCTTATTATCATTTACTATTCACTATTTTTTTTACTATAAACAATAAGAACCATTGATCTTACATGTTAAAAACACTTGGTTTTAAGCTGATTATTTGATTAAATCAAACAGCTTATTCTCATTTTATTTTTGTCTGGAATCACCTACATAATATCAAATATTTAATATAAAAGTTTATTTTTATGTAGTGTCTTAAATAGCATTTGCTGATTCTATACTAGTGGCAAATTTTCAACTGCATTTATGAGCTAAATGAGAAATTATGGTAGATAAATATTGAATATTGCTTGAACCATTTCAGGTTTATAACTTTTCTCCACTTCAAAGGAGTATGCTTAGTAAAATAGACATCTTTTTATTTGTGAAACTTTTAAGGAAGATCTTGGCTTAAATAGCAGTGATTGTAAAGGAAAGAATATTGTGAAATCTGTTATAAATATCCATTGCTACATTGTCAAAAACAAAACAAAACAAAAAGCAAAACATTGCAGAAAATTACTTTTTTCTCCTTTAATTACATAACTTGAGTAGTTCCTCTACTAAATAAGCCGCATGAAATGAAATAATTTTCATTTATTAGGCAAAGTCCTCTGCATAGGAATTATGGATCCTACAGAAGATCTAAGCATTCTTCATTGAATCAGAAAAAAAAAACATCCTGCCTCTACCCTTTCATTTGAACTTTTAATTCAGTTCAGACAAATATCAGAGTATAAGAAAAATGGAAAACATTTTTTTAATTTTATTTTTAGGGTGATGACTGAAGGGTTACAGTTACATACAAAATGTAGTGAGTATATTTCTTCTCGAACACTGTTATCCCCTTCCATGTTTTTCTCTCTACTTTCTCTCACCCCCACCCTGTCACAACATAAGGTTTATTTCCAACATATTTTCTTGTGATTATGTGTGTTACATTGGTTTGCCCTTTGTGCCTTGTCTCATTAGTCAGTGTTCTTAAGGAATTGTTTATTTTTATAGTTTACTTTCAGTCTTTGCATAATATTATAAAATGACAAATAATTCTGAAAAGAAAAAAAAAACCTCATCAAGCAATGGAGCAATATTTCCTGAAGGTAAAGATATGTGATTAAAAACGTTCTTTTCGGAGGATCACAATAGCTCAATGGCTACATATATCTGACCACATAAGATGATGCTAAGCAGAATGAACTCTAAGATTTAAAAAAAAAAGAGAGATTTCACATTGTGATTTTTTATGTGCTATGTGAAATTTATCTTTCCCCCCTATAATTTATTCCCTGCTGTCACTGTATTTAATTTTGGTATCTGGTGTATTTTACATATTTAATCTGAATTAGGGAAAGGGAACAACAAAAGGGTGAGACAAAAGATAAATGGTGAACTAATGCAACACTGATACAACGAAGGTAATATACTGGCAATGAACTTTATAACTTGGGGGGAGGTTTAGGAGAGGAAAAGTGGGAGAAAATGGGGGAGGGGGTAACATTTTTATTTTTGCCAGTCCTGGGCTTGAACTCAGGGCCTGAGCAGTGTCCTTGGAATTTTTCAAGGCTAGAGCTCTACCACTTCCAGGCTTTTATTTCTATAATGTGGTACCGAGGAGTCAAACCTAGGTCTCCATGCATGCTAGGCAAGCACTCTACCACTAGGCCAAACTCCCAGCCCCAAGGGGGTAACAATTTTTAAGATGAAATCTACTCACTACCTTAAAAAGTAACTGTAACTCCTCTGTACATCACCTTGACAATAAAATTAAATAAAAATTTAAATTTAGAAAATTTTAAAGAAAAATAAATATCGCTTCTTCTCTCAATGAAAATAACTGCTAGTCTATTATAATACCTTTCTAAATGATAGTATATAATTTCTCAAAATTATTACTGCATGTGCTAAATACTTTTGAATAGAAATGACTATTTTAATTGGGAAGCTAAATTCATTCTATTATGAAAACTAGTCAAGATGACTGCAACTAGACCTATTTTAATTCCTTCATTTTACTTGGAGGTTAATTGTGATTTCATATAAGTTGACAAATGATATCCAGAGGGTAAGGTGCCATGTGGTATGTGAAGGATTTCCATTCAAAGTGTCAAGCTTGTTGACACTTTGCCCATGTGCACTACAAATTATTTGATATCAAGGTTTCTTGGGGGAAGAAATGGAGTATAACACAGGCTTCCTCAAACTACTGTATTCTCATGATTCTTTCAGAGTCTAAATAAATAAAACTTCCATAGTTCCAAAAGCTTTCCAATCAAAAACATGGTCAGAGAAGGGCAACAAATATGTGAGTCAACATTTTAAGTGACAAAACATTTTAAATATTGGTTGAGCCAAGAAAAGGGTTCTAAAATTTGGGGATTATCTATAATCTCTTATTGCTATGGAAATGCTTAATTTTTTTTGATTTTTTTATTGTAATTAGTAAAAGGGTTACATGATATTTGCCAGATAGAAGGTGCATTAATTCACATACATTGATACCCTTTCACATGTCTTGGTACCCGTTTCCCTCCCCCCCCAACACCCCCCACCCGTCTTGGTTTTCCCCCCTTCCCTATCAAATTTCAAATATCCAAATACAAATAAATTCAATATATCAGATAACAAAGTGAGATACTATACCAATATGAGATAACCAAGGGACAGCAAAGGAGATGAGAGACAACATAGTACATTAAGGACAACAATCATTCATTATATGGCTTTTGTTTCACTATCCTGGAGGTCCTTTCAATTAGCTTCACATTATATGTCCTTATGTATCAAGATTTTGCTCTATTGCAAATCTCTGCTAGTAGAGCCCAAGGTTTCTACTGATTATGACGAATGAGGGAAACCATTGAGCCTAAGTTCCTTTGAGTCTGGCTTACTTCACTCAACATGACCTTTTCTAAGTCTTTTCCTAACAAATGGGGCGATGTCATTCTTTCTGACAGCAGCATAGAATTCCATTGTGTACAAATACCACAACTTGTTGATCCACTCATCAACTGAGGGACATCTAGGTTGGTTCCATATCTTTGCTATGGTGAATAGTGCTGCAATGAACATTGTTGTGCTAGTGGGTTTAGTATGTCCTTGTTTCTGGGTGGTTGGGTAAATGCCAAGTAGTGGAATTGCTGGGTCATAGGGGAGTTCTATGTTTAGCCTTTTGAGGCACTGCCACACTGCTTTCCATAGTGGTTGAATGAGTTTGCACTCCCACAAACAGTGTAGTAGTGATCCCTCCTGGCCACATCCCCTCCAGCATCTGTTGTCATTTGTTTTCCTGATCCTGGCCATTCTAGCTGGAGTGAGGTGGAATCTTAGAGTTGTTTTGATTTGCATTTCTTTTATGACCAGAGATGTTGAGCATTTCTTCATGTGTCTATAGGCCATTTTTGTTTCTTCTTCAGAGAAGACTCTCTTTAAGTCTTTGGCCCATTTTTTAATGGGATGGTTGTTACTTTGGAGGTTAGTTTTGGAGTGATTCAATTTTTTGAGTTGTTGATATATTTTAGATATGAGGCCTTAGTCCATTGAAACGCTTAAATTTTAAAAGTTAGTTTCTTCCACTAATAACCATGAAATGTAATGTTATAAAAAATGTTGTTTAGGATTTTGTAAAGATCTACCACCCCTGAGTAAATGACATTTGTCTATGTTACTGTTATACATAAACTTTCCATTTCCCATATGAATTTTTTTCTTTAAGTAGTTACTTTACTGTCTTTTGTTCTCCAGTGAATTCTCCAAAGGATGAAAAACAATTCAGAATGTATCAGGCAATATCACACATGGTGTCTTAGTTCAAGAATTAGAGGACTTAAACTTTTTAAACAAACATCTACTATTAGTTTCTTATGCTAAATTCCCAGCTCATAATGCAATGTTGGTTTAGAAATGAATATATTAAAACCTACAATATCAATGCTGAGCGTGGATTATATTCAGATTTATTGAGCATCTGAAACTTTGCCATTTTACACATTATTTACAAGTGCAGAAATATTTTGTTTGAGTAATGCTTTCTATGTAAATGGAAAATTTTTCAGACTAATGTTTTATGGTGGTGAATAGTTAACAGACTTTTTTCTTGTTTGAAAAAGTGTTTCAAAAAAGCTGCTATTTTTCTAGAATAAGAATAATTGCTGAAAAAAGAACAAGAGCAATCATAGACTAACATGGATATGTTAGAATAAAAATACTTCTTGTGGTAAACAACATATTAAACAAAATAAAGGATTGATATTCAAATGAAAAATCCACTGTCCAATAATTCCACAGAGTTTTTAGTGAAAAGTCAGGGGCTCAATTGTTTATATGTCTCCCTTTCTTCTCATTATGCCTGGCTATCCCTCTTTGTGTCTTTTCCTCTTTGGATTTCATTGTGTCTAAAGCTCTGTGAGCACTATACTTCATCTTCTTCCCATGTGTCAAAAGCCCTCAGTAGAAAACAAATTCTTGACTTTGAGCTTGGAGTAAATCATAGAAATGAATTTCTGCATGTCCAAATGGGATTTTGACACCAACTGTATCACCAGAAAATTGAGACATACACAATGCCACTGGGCCATTGAGTATAACAAACTCCAGACACAGTTTTGAAGTGGGTAAAAAAAGTTTCCTTTCAGCAACACTTTTCTTTATTTGAAAACCTTCTCTCTTAGAAACTGGTTCTTTTCTTTGGAGAAGAGGAAGTATTTTATGTTATAAAAGATGGAAATTTTAAGTTCATTATTACTGAATAGAAAATAACTTGATATAGACCTCTGTAACTAATGCTTGAAATGGAATTTTAAAGGAGTTACCATAGTTTAATAAACAGCCTATTTAATGCAAATATATTTTAAAAGAAATTTCAAAGTCAAAAGAGAATTCTTACAATTTTGTTTGTAATTTCCATGTGGGAGTCAAATTTTCTCGACATGTATCAAAATTATATTCTAATAGGTATCTGTAGCAACTTCTTTGTTTTTCTTCCTCCTCTTCTTTATGCAATACCTACTTCCTTGACTACCTTCATAATTTCTTCTCTATTTATTGAGTAATAGAGGTTGATCATTAATTTAATCAGAGTGCAAGTATATAATTAGGTATTTTATCCGACATAGAAAAGTTATGATTTTGACTTAATTGAAACTGACATCTGTGAAGATCCTTCTTCCTCACTTGTGTGTGAAAATATGTTCCAAAAAGATGAAGTTCATGTATTCATTGTACTACTTCTGTAAATTTAGTAGCCCAAAACTCAACATAGTGACAGGAACTTAAAGAGAGATTCATAGAAACTATCCTCATTAAAGCATATGGATGATTTTTTTCTTTGAAAATCTATAGGAGAGATACATTCAAATCATGGGCATTATACAATTAATATTGCTATACAAGGAGATTGTGTAAAAAATGACTTATCCATAATTAAAAAAAAATGAGTTCATTCTCTAAAATAAATCTTTCCTGTTTGTGTTGTAGAACATTTCCCCTTTTATTTTCTCCAGCTAAACTGGAAGAGTTCCTTGATATTTTAGAACAGTTGAACATCTTTCAGTGTGGCTAACATATTAATAATACTTTGATATCAATGTGATGGTTACTGGGTGGTATGGAGAAAGTCCTTAGAGATACCTGTTAATGCTGTAGAGTGTCTTGGTATCTGCAAACCCATTTTAGGCTGTATATGCACAGTCAAAAATATTACAGGAAAAAGATGAGCTACAGAAAGAGATAGGTAGCACAGAGTATAATTGGTATTCAAACGTGAAACTTCCAGTCATCCTTCCTACATGGAGTTATAGCAGCATTGAAGGATGACATCTTTCTCACCATGAGCTCAGAGATTATAAATAGAGTATAGCCAGCCAGAGCAGATGACTCAAGCCCATAGCATCTATACTTATTACTAGGGCCTATTATCTAACACTCGCATGGCTGAGCTTTGTTTTCCAGTCTTTCAGTGAGATTTGTGCTAATCTTTTTCATCTCCAGCTCCTCCAAAGATTGAAGACACATGACTAAATTGTCCTGTGTTGGACAAGAAAGCTCCTCTAAGAAAGAAAACTATTTGCATGACTTCTGAACATTGTCATGGAGGAGAGGTCATCTCCCTGCAGCCAATGTCAAAAGTCACACCTTTTCCCAGCTGAGGCTAATTTCTTATTTACACTGAAATAGGATTTTCCAATCAAAACAATGCATTTACAGTGTTGCATAAATGTAATTTATGGGAGTTCAGACAGCATAATAAATTCAATCTTTTACAAAGTCTGAGCTGTGTGCTCTGAAATCATTTTACTTGGGATTACTCATATAGCTATGTACCAAATTTATAAACTTGCCAACTCCATTCGTCATTAGTAAAATGAAGATTATCTTAATAACACCTAACTATGCATTTGGCTTTGAGGGGAAAATTATGCTTAGGGAAACGGCTTTGCAAAATATGAAATGCTGTACAAATGTTGGTGGTTATTGCTCATAAAATCGTGTGTGCCCTTTCTCCACATCCAATTATAAATGCTTGATGAAAATGGTGGAAGTGGAGAGCAAATGTTACCAAGTGAAGTGAATAGTGTTTAATGAATTATTAACAGCAATTATCCTCTGTGACTGTGCTTTATAAGCATTGTGTCTGCCTGCTATGGTATTATGTTCCTGGGCTTAACCCAAGAAAACCTAACAGGAATTTATATCAGTAATCTTATTTCTTCTAGATTCAGGTGCTCTGTCACAGAATTGGAACTCAAACTTGCATAGCAAGAAATCAACAACAATAACTAAAAGAGCAAACTGTGGATTTTGAACTAAAAGTGATGCTTCAAAGAGGATTGCACTAAGGTGAATTCCCTTCTTGAAGTTGGGGAGAAGAATAAAAAATGGTGCCACAATCAACAAACCATTCATTTTTCTTATATTAATCAAATGTGAAACAAAATAGATGACAAAAATATAGTTTATTTTCTAGCCTGTGGCTATTATTTAATAATACAAGGTTGAACCAAGGGCTACCAGCTGTATATCGAATATTTCAGATATTCAATTCACAAATAAATGTTACAAATTGAGTTACAAATTGAGGCCGATTCTGGCCTTTTGAATT